>NC_137878.1:33959342-34281524 GCF_963924005.1 Protomyctophum bolini | reverse complement strand
TATAGCCCATATCGTACGGCATACTATGGCACGCCGTTTTTCATCATTTTTGAGGATTTGAAAAAAATGAAAAAATAAAAAAACGATGGGTTATAGGCTTATAGCCCATGTTTTTTGAAATTTTGAAAAAATAAGTTAGCCTCGTTTCTCATCATTTTGGACCGTGGGCTATAGCCCATATCGTACGGCATACTATGGCACGCCGTTTTTCATCATTTTTGAGGATTTGAAAAAAATGAAAAAATGAAAAAAACGATGGGTTATAGCCCATGTTTTTTGAAATTTTGAAAAAAAAGTTAGCCTCGTTTCTCATCATTTTGGACCGTGGGCTATAGCCCATATTGTACAGCATACTATGGCACGCCGTTTTTCATCATTTTTGAGGATTTGAAAAAAATGAAAAAATGAAAAAAACGATGGGTTATAGCCAAGGGGCCAGCTAGGCACTCCAATGTTGAAGCGCTGGTCCCTAGTGGTAAGAGGAAGGACTGCAGGTGGACCCGTGGATTCTTGACGAGGAAACCCCGTGCAACCGAGCGCCCAATGTAAAGCCCAGGTGCACTCTGGGTGCACTTCCGCATTTTGACACCAAAATTTGGTGTCCAAATGCGGAAGTGAAATGCTGAATCAGCGAAATAGACGGTACTTCCGGCAGCCTTCCGGGTGCTTCAAAACGCCACTGAGCAACTTCCACTGACATGAATAGCGAAGGGGGCGGAGCTTCGCGCTAGTTTAGTCTCTATCCTTTTAATACTCTATGGTTATAGCCCATGTTTTTTGAAATTTTGAAAAAAAAGTTAGCCTCGTTTCTCATCATTTTGGACCGTGGGCTATAGCCCATAACGTACGGCATACTATGGCACGCCGTTTTTCATCATTTTTGAGGATTTGAAAAAAATGAAAAAATGAAAAAACGATGGGTTATAGCCCATGTTTTTTGAAATTTTGAAAAAAAAGTTAGCCTCGTTTCTCATCATTTTGGACCGTGGGCTATAGCCCATAACGTACGGCATACTATGGCACGCCGTTTTTCATCATTTTTGAGGATTTGAAAAAAATGAAAAAATGAAAAAACGATGGGTTATAGCCCATGTTTTTTGAAATTTTGAAAAAAAAGTTAGCCTCGTTTCTCATCATTTTGGACCGTGGGCTATAGCCCATATCATACGGCATACTATGGCACGCCGTTTTTCATCATTTTTGAGGATTTGAAAAAAATGAAAAAAACGATGGGTTATAGCCCATGTTTTTTGAAATTTTGAAAAAATAAGTTAGCCTCGTTTCTCATCATTTTGGACCGTGGGCTATAGCCCATATCGTACGGCATACTATGGCACGCCGTTTTTCATCATTTTTGAGGATTTGGAAAAAATGAAAAAAACGATGGGTTATAGCCCATGTTTTTTGAAATTTTGAAAAAAAAGTTAGCCTCGTTTCTCATCATTTTGGACCGTGGGCTATAGCCCATATCGTACGGCATACTATGGCACGCCGTTTTTCATCATTTTTGAGGATTTGGAAAAAATGAAAAAAACGATGGGTTATAGCCCATGTTTTTTGAAATTTTGAAAAAAAAGTTAGCCTCGTTTCTCATCATTTTGGACCGTGGGCTATAGCCCATATCGTACGGCATACTATGGCACGCCGTTTTTCATCATTTTTGAGGATTTGGAAAAAATGAAAAAAACGATGGGTTATAGCCCATGTTTTTTGAAATTTTGAAAAAATAAGTTAGCCTCGTTTCTCATCATTTTGGACCGTGGGCTATAGCCCATATCGTACGGCATACTATGGCACGCCGTTTTTCATCATTTTTGAGGATTTGGAAAAAATGAAAAAAACGATGGGTTATAGCCCATGTTTTTTGAAATTTTGAAAAAAAAGTTAGCCTCGTTTCTCATCATTTTGGACCGTGGGCTATAGCCCATATCGTACGGCATACTATGGCACGCCGTTTTTCATCATTTTTGAGGATTTGGAAAAAATGAAAAAAACGATGGGTTATAGCCCATGTTTTTTGAAATTTTGAAAAAATAAGTTAGCCTCGTTTCTCATCATTTTGGACCGTGGGCTATAGCCCATATCGTACGGCATACTATGGCACGCCGTTTTTCATCATTTTTGAGGATTTGAAAAAAATGAAAAAATGAAAAAAACGATGGGTTATAGCCCATGTTTTTTGAAATTTTGGAAAAAAAAGTTAGCCTCGTTTCTCATCATTTTGGACCGTGGGCTATAGCCCATATCGTACGGCATACTATGGCACGCCGTTTTTCATCATTTTTGAGGATTTGGAAAAAATGAAAAAATGAAAAAAACGATGGGTTATAGCCCATGTTTTTTGAAATTTTGAAAAAAAAGTTAGCCTCGTTTCTCATCATTTTGGACCGTGGGCTATAGCCCATATTGTACAGCATACTATGGCACGCCGTTTTTCATCATTTTTGAGGATTTGAAAAAAATGAAAAAATGAAAAAAACGATGGGTTATAGCCAAGGGGCCAGCTAGGCACTCCAATGTTGAAGCGCTGGTCCCTAGTGGTAAGAGGAAGGACTGCAGGCGGACCCGTGGATTCTTGACGAGGAAACCCCGTGCAACCGAGCGCCCAATGTAAAGCCCAGGTGCACTCTGGGTGCACTTCCGCATTTGGACACCAAAATTTGGTGTCCAAATGCGGAAGTGAAATGCTGAATCAGCGAAATAGACGGTACTTCCGGCAGCCTTCCGGGTGCTTCAAAACGCCACTGAGCAACTTCCACTGACATGAATAGCGAAGGGGGCGGAGCTTCGCGCTAGTTTAGTCTCTATCCTTTTAATACTCTATGGTTATAGCCCATGTTTTTTGAAATTTTGAAAAAAAAGTTAGCCTCGTTTCTCATCATTTTGGACCGTGGGCTATAGCCCATAACGTACGGCATACTATGGCACGCCGTTTTTCATCATTTTTGAGGATATGAAAAAATGAAAAAACGATGGGTTATAGCCCATGTTTTTTGAAATTTTGAAAAAAAAGTTAGCCTCGTTTCTCATCATTTTGGACCGTGGGCTATAGCCCATATCGTACGGCATACTATGGCACGCCGTTTTTCATCATTTTTGAGGATTTGAAAAAAATGAAAAAAACGATGGGTTATAGCCCATGTTTTTTGAAATTTTGAAAAAATAAGTTAGCCTCGTTTCTCATCATTTTGGACCGTGGGCTATAGCCCATATCGTACGGCATACTATGGCACGCCGTTTTTCATCATTTTTGAGGATTTGGAAAAAATGAAAAAAACGATGGGTTATAGCCCATGTTTTTTGAAATTTTGAAAAAAAAGTTAGCCTCGTTTCTCATCATTTTGGACCGTGGGCTATAGCCCATATCGTACGGCATGCTATGGCACGCCGTTTTTCATCATTTTTGAGGATTTGGAAAAAATGAAAAAAACGATGGGTTATAGCCCATGTTTTTTGAAATTTTGAAAAAAAAGTTAGCCTCGTTTCTCATCATTTTGGACCGTGGGCTATAGCCCATAACGTACGGCATACTATGGCACGCCGTTTTTCATCATTTTTGAGGATTTGGAAAAAATGAAAAAACGATGGGTTATAGCCCATGTTTTTTGAAATTTTGAAAAAAAAGTTAGCCTTGTTTCTCATCATTTTGGACCGTGGGCTATAGCCCATATCGTACGGCATACTATGGCACGCCGTTTTTCATCATTTTTAAAGATTTGAAAAAAACGATGGGTTATAGCCCATGTTTTTTGAAATTTTGAAAAAAAAGTTAGCCTCGTTTCTCATCATTTTGGACCGTGGGCTATAGCCCATATCGTACGGCATACTATGGCACGCCGTTTTTCATCATTTTTGAGGATTTGGAAAAAATGAAAAAAACGATGGGTTATAGCCCATGTTTTTTGAAATTTTGAAAAAAAAGTTAGCCTCGTTTCTCATCATTTTGGACCGTGGGCTATAGCCCATATCGTACGGCATACTATGGCACGCCGTTTTTCATCATTTTTGAGGATTTGGAAAAAATGAAAAAAACGATGGGTTATAGCCCATGTTTTTTGAAATTTTGAAAAAAAAGTTAGCCTCGTTTCTCATCATTTTGGACCGTGGGCTATAGCCCATATCGTACGGCATACTATGGCACGCCGTTTTTCATCATTTTTGAGGATTTGGAAAAAATTAAAAAATGAAAAAAACGATGGGTTATAGCCCATGTTTTTTGAAATTTTGAAAAAAAAGTTAGCCTCGTTTCTCATCATTTTGGACCGTGGGCTATAGCCCATAACGTACGGCATACTATGGCACACCGTTTTTCATCATTTTTGAGGATTTGAAAAAAATGAAAAAATGAAAAAACGATGGGTTATAGCCCATGTTTTTTGAAATTTTGAAAAAAAAGTTAGCCTCGTTTCTCATCATTTTGGACCGTGGGCTATAGCCCATATCGTACGGCATACTATGGCACGCCGTTTTTCATCATTTTTGAGGATTTGAAAAAAATGAAAAAAACGATGGGTTATAGCCCATGTTTTTTGAAATTTTGAAAAAATAAGTTAGCCTCGTTTCTCATCATTTTGGACCGTGGGCTATAGCCCATATCGTACGGCATACTATGGCACGCCGTTTTTCATCATTTTTGAGGATTTGGAAAAAATGAAAAAAACGATGGGTTATAGCCCATGTTTTTTGAAATTTTGAAAAAAAAGTTAGCCTCGTTTCTCATCATTTTGGACCGTGGGCTATAGCCCATATCGTACGGCATACTATGGCACGCCGTTTTTCATCATTTTTGAGGATTTGGAAAAAATGAAAAAAACGATGGGTTATAGCCCATGTTTTTTGAAATTTTGAAAAAAAAGTTAGCCTCGTTTCTCATCATTTTGGACCGTGGGCTATAGCCCATATCGTACGGCATACTATGGCACGCCGTTTTTCATCATTTTTGAGGATTTGGAAAAAATGAAAAAATGAAAAAAACGATGGGTTATAGCCCATGTTTTTTGAAATTTTGAAAAAAAAGTTAGCCTCGTTTCTCATCATTTTGGACCGTGGGCTATAGCCCATATTGTACAGCATACTATGGCACGCCGTTTTTCATCATTTTTGAGGATTTGAAAAAAATGAAAAAATGAAAAAAACGATGGGTTATAGCCAAGGGGCCAGCTAGGCACTCCAATGTTGAAGCGCTGGTCCCTAGTGGTAAGAGGAAGGACTGCAGGCGGACCCGTGGATTCTTGACGAGGAAACCCCGTGCAACCGAGCGCCCAATGTAAAGCCCAGGTGCACTCTGGGTGCACTTCCGCATTTGGACACCAAAATTTGGTGTCCAAATGCGGAAGTGAAATGCTGAATCAGCGAAATAGACGGTACTTCCGGCAGCCTTCCGGGTGCTTCAAAACGCCACTGAGCAACTTCCACTGACATGAATAGCGAAGGGGGCGGAGCTTCGTGCTAGTTTAGTCTCTATCCTTTTAATACTCTATGGTTATAGCCCATGTTTTTTGAAATTTTGAAAAAAAAGTTAGCCTCGTTTCTCATCATTTTGGACCGTGGGCTATAGCCCATAACGTACGGCATACTATGGCACGCCGTTTTTCATCATTTTTGAGGATTTGAAAAAAATGAAAAAATGAAAAAACGATGGGTTATAGCCCATGTTTTTTGAAATTTTGAAAAAAAAGTTAGCCTCGTTTCTCATCATTTTGGACCGTGGGCTATAGCCCATATCGTACGGCATACTATGGCATGCCGTTTTTCATCATTTTTGAGGATTTGAAAAAAATGAAAAAAACGATGGGTTATAGCCCATGTTTTTTGAAATTTTGAAAAAAAAGTTAGCCTCGTTTCTCATCATTTTGGACCGTGGGCTATAGCCCATAACGTACGGCATACTATGGCACGCCGTTTTTCATCATTTTTGAGGATTTGAAAAAAATGAAAAAATGAAAAAACGATGGGTTATAGCCCATGTTTTTTGAAATTTTGAAAAAAAAGTTAGCCTCGTTTCTCATCATTTTGGACCGTGGGCTATAGCCCATATCGTACGGCATACTATGGCACGCCGTTTTTCATCATTTTTGAGGATTTGAAAAAAATGAAAAAAACGATGGGTTATAGCCCATGTTTTTTGAAATTTTGAAAAAATAAGTTAGCCTCGTTTCTCATCATTTTGGACCGTGGGCTATAGCCCATATCGTACGGCATACTATGGCACGCCGTTTTTCATCATTTTTGAGGATTTGGAAAAAATGAAAAAAACGATGGGTTATAGCCCATGTTTTTTGAAATTTTGAAAAAAAAGTTAGCCTCGTTTCTCATCATTTTGGACCGTGGGCTATAGCCCATATCGTACGGCATACTATGGCACGCCGTTTTTCATCATTTTTGAGGATTTGGAAAAAATGAAAAAAACGATGGGTTATAGCCCATGTTTTTTGAAATTTTGAAAAAAAAGTTAGCCTCGTTTCTCATCATTTTGGACCGTGGGCTATAGCCCATATCGTACGGCATACTATGGCACGCCGTTTTTCATCATTTTTGAGGATTTGGAAAAAATTAAAAAATGAAAAAAACGATGGGTTATAGCCCATGTTTTTTGAAATTTTGAAAAAAAAGTTAGCCTCGTTTCTCATCATTTTGGACCGTGGGCTATAGCCCATATTGTACAGCATACTATGGCACGCCGTTTTTCATCATTTTTGAGGATTTGAAAAAAACGATGGGTTATAGCCAAGGGGCCAGCTAGGCACTCCAATGTTGAAGCGCTGGTCCCTAGTGGTAAGAGGAAGGACTGCAGGCGGACCCGTGGATTCTTGACGAGGAAACCCCGTGCAACCGAGCGCCCAATGTAAAGCCCAGGTGCACTCTGGGTGCACTTCCGCATTTGGACACCAAAATTTGGTGTCCAAATGCGGAAGTGAAATGCTGAATCAGCGAAATAGACGGTACTTCCGGCAGCCTTCCGGGTGCTTCAAAACGCCACTGAGCAACTTCCACTGACATGAATAGCGAAGGGGGCGGAGCTTCGCGCTAGTTTAGTCTCTATCCTTTTAATACTCTATGGTTATAGCCCATGTTTTTTGAAATTTTGAAAAAAAAGTTAGCCTCGTTTCTCATCATTTTGGACCGTGGGCTATAGCCCATATCGTACGGCATACTATGGCACGCCCTTTTTCATCATTTTTGAGGATTTGAAAAAAATGAAAAAATGAAAAAAACGATGGGTTATAGCCCATGTTTTTTGAAATTTTGAAAAAAAAGTTAGCCTCGTTTCTCATCATTTTGGACCGTGGGCTATAGCCCATAACATACGGCATACTATGGCACGCCGTTTTTCATCATTTTTGAGGATTTGGAAAAAATGAAAAAACGATGGGTTATAGCCCATGTTTTTTGAAATTTTGAAAAAAAAGTTAGCCTCGTTTCTCATCATTTTGGACCGTGGGCTATAGCCCATATCGTACGGCATACTATGGCACGCCGTTTTTCATCATTTTTGAGGATTTGAAAAAAATGAAAAAAACGATGGGTTATAGCCCATGTTTTTTGAAATTTTGAAAAAATAAGTTAGCCTCGTTTCTCATCATTTTGGACCGTGGGCTATAGCCCATATCGTACGGCATACTATGGCACGCCGTTTTTCATCATTTTTGAGGATTTGGAAAAAATGAAAAAAACGATGGGTTATAGCCCATGTTTTTTGAAATTTTGAAAAAAAAGTTAGCCTCGTTTCTCATCATTTTGGACCGTGGGCTATAGCCCATATCGTACGGCATGCTATGGCACGCCGTTTTTCATCATTTTTGAGGATTTGGAAAAAATGAAAAAAACGATGGGTTATAGCCCATGTTTTTTGAAATTTTGAAAAAAAAGTTAGCCTCGTTTCTCATCATTTTGGACCGTGGGCTATAGCCCATAACGTACGGCATACTATGGCACGCCGTTTTTCATCATTTTTGAGGATTTGGAAAAAATGAAAAAACGATGGGTTATAGCCCATGTTTTTTGAAATTTTGAAAAAAAAGTTAGCCTTGTTTCTCATCATTTTGGACCGTGGGCTATAGCCCATATCGTACGGCATACTATGGCACGCCGTTTTTCATCATTTTTAAAGATTTGAAAAAAACGATGGGTTATAGCCCATGTTTTTTGAAATTTTGAAAAAATAAGTTAGCCTCGTTTCTCATCATTTTGGACCGTGGGCTATAGCCCATATCGTACGGCATACTATGGCACGCCGTTTTTCATCATTTTTGAGGATTTGAAAAAAATGAAAAAATGAAAAAAACGATAGGTTATAGCCCATGTTTTTTGAAATTTTGAAAAAAAAGTTAGCCTCGTTTCTCATCATTTTGGACCATGGGCTATAGCCCATATCGTACGGCATACTATAGCACGCCGTTTTTCATCATTTTGGAGGATTTGAAAAAAATGAAAAAATAAAAAAACGATGGGTTATAGCCCATGTTTTTTGAAATTTTGAAAAAAAAAAGTTAGCCTCGTTTCTCATCATTTTGGACCATGGGCTATAGCCCGGCATACTATAGCATGCCGTTTTTCATCATTTTGGAGGATTTGAAAAAAATGAAAAAATAAAAAAACGATGGGTTATAGCCCATGTTTTTTGAAAATTTGAAAAAAAAAGTTAGCCTCGTTTCTCATCATTTTGGACCATGGGCTATAGCCCATATCGTACGGCATACTATAGCACGCCGTTTTTCATCATTTTGGAGGATTTGAAAAAAATGAAAAAATAAAAAAACGATGCGTTATAGCCCATGTTTTTTGAAATTTTGAAAAAAAAAGTTAGCCTCGTTTCTCATCATTTTGGACCATGGGCTATAGCCCATATCATACGGCATACTATAGCACGCCGTTTTTCATCATTTTGGAGGATTTGAAAAAAATGAAAAAATAAAAAAACGATGGGTTATAGCCCATGTTTTTTGAAATTTTGAAAAAATAAGTTAGCCTCGTTTCTCATCATTTTGGACCGTGGGCTATAGCCCATATCGTACGGCATACTATAGCACGCCGTTTTTCATCATTTTGGAGGATTTGAAAAAAATAAAAAAACGATGGGTTATAGCCCATGTTTTTTGAAATTTTGAAAAAAAAAGTTAGCCTCGTTTCTCATCATTTTGGACCATGGGCTATAGCCCATATCGTACGGCATACTATAGCACGCCGTTTTTCATCATTTTGGAGGATTTGAAAAAAATGAAAAAATAAAAAAACGATGGGTTATAGCCCATGTTTTTTGAAATTTTGAAAAAAAAAGTTAGCCTCGTTTCTCATCATTTTGGACCATGGGCTATAGCCCATATCATACGGCATACTCTAGCACGCCGTTTTTCATCATTTTGGAGGATTTGAAAAAAAATAAAAAATTCAAAAACGATGGGTTATAGCCCATGTTTTTTGAAATTTTGAAAAAAAAAGTTAGCCTCGTTTCTCATCATTTTGGACCATGGGCTATAGCCCATATCGTACGGCATACTATAGCACGCCGTTTTTCATCATTTTGGAGGATTTGAAAAAAATGAAAAAATAAAAAAACGATGGGTTATAGCCCATGTTTTTTGAAATTTTGAAAAAAAAAGTTAGCCTCGTTTCTCATCATTTTGGACCATGGGCTATAGCCCATATCATACGGCATACTCTAGCACGCCGTTTTTCATCATTTTGGAGGATTTGAAAAAAATTCAAAAATTCAAAAACGATGGGTTATAGCCCATGTTTTTTGAAATTTTGAAAAAAAAAGTTAGCCTCGTTTCTCATCATTTTGGACCATGGGCTATAGCCCATATCGTACGGCATACTATAGCACGCCGTTTTTCATCATTTTGGAGGATTTGAAAAAAATTCAAAAATAAAAAAACGATGGGTTATAGCCCATGTTTTTTGAAATTTTGAAAAAAAAAGTTAGCCTCGTTTCTCATCATTTTGGACCATGGGCTATAGCCCATATCGTACGGCATACTATAGCACGCCGTTTTTCATCATTTTGGAGGATTTGAAAAAAATGAAAAAATAAAAAAACGATGGGTTATAGCCCATGTTTTTTGAAATTTTGAAAAAAAAAGTTAGCCTCGTTTCTCATCATTTTGGACCATGGGCTATAGCCCATATCGTACGGCATACTATAGCACGCCGTTTTTCATCATTTTGGAGGATTTGAAAAAAATTCAAAAATAAAAAAACGATGGGTTATAGCCCATGTTTTTTGAAATTTTGAAAAAAAAAGTTAGCCTCGTTTCTCATCATTTTGGACCATGGGCTATAGCCCATATCGTACGGCATACTATAGCACGCCGTTTTTCATCATTTTGGAGGATTTGAAAAAAATGAAAAAATAAAAAAACGATGGGTTATAGCCCATGTTTTTTGAAATTTTGAAAAAAAAAGTTAGCCTCGTTTCTCATCATTTTGGACCATGGGCTATAGCCCATATCATACGGCATACTATAGCACGCCGTTTTTCATCATTTTGGAGGATTTGAAAAAAATAAAAAAATAAAAAAACGATGGGTTATAGCCCATGTTTTTTGAAATTTTGAAAAAAAAAGTTAGCCTCGTTTCTCATCATTTTGGACCATGGGCTATAGCCCATATCGTACGGCATACTATAGCACGCCGTTTTTCATCATTTTGGAGGATTTGAAAAAAATTCAAAAATAAAAAAACGATGGGTTATAGCCCATGTTTTTTGAAATTTTGAAAAAAAAAGTTAGCCTCGTTTCTCATCATTTTGGACCATGGGCTATAGCCCATATCGTACGGCATACTATAGCACGCCGTTTTTCATCATTTTGGAGGATTTGAAAAAAATGAAAAAATAAAAAAACGATGGGTTATAGCCCATGTTTTTTGAAATTTTGAAAAAAAAAGTTAGCCTCGTTTCTCATCATTTTGGACCATGGGCTATAGCCCATATCATACGGCATACTATAGCACGCCGTTTTTCATCATTTTGGAGGATTTGAAAAAAATAAAAAAATAAAAAAACGATGGGTTATAGCCCATGTTTTTTGAAATTTTGAAAAAAAAAGTTAGCCTCGTTTCTCATCATTTTGGACCATGGGCTATAGCCCATATCGTACGGCATACTATAGCACGGCGTTTTTCATCATTTTGTAGGATTTGAAAAAAATGAAAAAATAAAAAAACGATGGGTTATAGCCCATGTTTTTTGAAATTTTGAAAAAAAAAGTTAGCCTCGTTTCTCATCATTTTGGACCATGGGCTATAGCCCATATCGTACGGTATACTATAGCACGCCGTTTTTCATCATTTTGGAGGATTTGAAAAAAATGAAAAAATAAAAAAACGATGGGTTATAGCCCATGTTTTTTGAAATTTTGGAAAAAAAAGTTGGCCTCGTTTCTCATCATTTTGGACCATGGGCTATAGCCCATATCATACGGCATACTATAGCACGCCGTTTTTCATCATTTTGGAGGATTTGAAAAAAATTCAAAAATTCAAAAACGATGGGTTATAGCCCATGTTTTTTGAAATTTTGAAAAAAAAAGTTAGCCTCGTTTCTCATCATTTTGGACCATGGGCTATAGCCCATATCGTACGGCATACTATAGCACGCCGTTTTTCATCATTTTGGAGGATTTGAAAAAAATGAAAAAATCGATGGGTTATAGCCCATGTTTTTTGAAATTTTGAAAAAAAAGTTAGCCTCGTTTCTCATCATTTTGGACCATGGGCTATAGCCCATATCATACGGCATACTATAGCACGCCGTTTTTCATCATTTTGGAGGATTTGAAAAAAATGAAAAAATAAAAAAACGATTGGTTATAGCCCATGTTTTTTGAAATTTTGAAAATAAAAGTTAGCCTCGTTTCTCATCATTTTGGACCATGGGCTATAGCCCATATCGTACGGCATACTATAGCACGCCGTTTTTCATCATTTTGGAGGATTTGAAAAAAATAAAAAAACGATGGGTTATAGCCCATGTTTTTTGAAATTTTGGAAAAAAAAGTTAGCCTCGTTTCTCATCATTTTGGACCATGGGCTATAGCCCATATCATACGGCATACTATAGCACGCCGTTTTTCATCATTTTGGAGGATTTGAAAAAAAATAAAAAATTCAAAAACGATGGGTTATAGCCCATGTTTTTTGAAATTTTGAAAAAAAAAGTTAGCCTCGTTTCTCATCATTTTGGACCATGGGCTATAGCCCATATCGTACGGCATACTATAGCACGCCGTTTTTCATCATTTTGGAGGATTTGAAAAAAATGAAAAAATAAAAAAACGATGGGTTATAGCCCATGTTTTTTGAAATTTTGAAAAAAAAAGTTAGCCTCGTTTCTCATCATTTTGGACCATGGGCTATAGCCCATATCGTACGGCATACTATAGCACGCCGTTTTTCATCATTTTGGAGGATTTGAAAAAAATGAAAAAATAAAAAAACGATGGGTTATAGCCCATGTTTTTTGAAATTTTGAAAAAAAAAGTTAGCCTCGTTTCTCATCATTTTGGACCGTGGGCTATAGCCCATATTGTACAGCATACTATGGCACGCCGTTTTTCATCATTTTTGAGGATTTGAAAAAAATGAAAAAATGAAAAAAACGATGGGTTATAGCCAAGGGGCCAGCTAGGCACTCCAATGTTGAAGCGCTGGTCCCTAGTGGTAAGAGGAAGGACTGCAGGCGGACCCGTGGATTCTTGACGAGGAAACCCCGTGCAACCGAGCGCCCAATGTAAAGCCCAGGTGCACTCTGGGTGCACTTCCGCATTTGGACACCAAAATTTGGTGTCCAAATGCGGAAGTGAAATGCTGAATCAGCGAAATAGACGGTACTTCCGGCAGCCTTCCGGGTGCTTCAAAACGCCACTGAGCAACTTCCACTGACATGAATAGCGAAGGGGGCGGAGCTTCGCGCTAGTTTAGTCTCTATCCTTTTAATACTCTATGGTTATAGCCCATGTTTTTTGAAATTTTGAAAAAAAAGTTAGCCTCGTTTCTCATCATTTTGGACCGTGGGCTATAGCCCATAACGTACGGCATACTATGGCACGCCGTTTTTCATCATTTTTGAGGATATGAAAAAATGAAAAAACGATGGGTTATAGCCCATGTTTTTTGAAATTTTGAAAAAAAAGTTAGCCTCGTTTCTCATCATTTTGGACCGTGGGCTATAGCCCATATCGTACGGCATACTATGGCACGCCGTTTTTCATCATTTTTGAGGATTTGAAAAAAATGAAAAAAACGATGGGTTATAGCCCATGTTTTTTGAAATTTTGAAAAAATAAGTTAGCCTCGTTTCTCATCATTTTGGACCGTGGGCTATAGCCCATATCGTACGGCATACTATGGCACGCCGTTTTTCATCATTTTTGAGGATTTGGAAAAAATGAAAAAAACGATGGGTTATAGCCCATGTTTTTTGAAATTTTGAAAAAAAAGTTAGCCTCGTTTCTCATCATTTTGGACCGTGGGCTATAGCCCATATCGTACGGCATGCTATGGCACGCCGTTTTTCATCATTTTTGAGGATTTGGAAAAAATGAAAAAAACGATGGGTTATAGCCCATGTTTTTTGAAATTTTGAAAAAAAAGTTAGCCTCGTTTCTCATCATTTTGGACCGTGGGCTATAGCCCATAACGTACGGCATACTATGGCACGCCGTTTTTCATCATTTTTGAGGATTTGGAAAAAATGAAAAAACGATGGGTTATAGCCCATGTTTTTTGAAATTTTGAAAAAAAAGTTAGCCTTGTTTCTCATCATTTTGGACCGTGGGCTATAGCCCATATCGTACGGCATACTATGGCACGCCGTTTTTCATCATTTTTAAAGATTTGAAAAAAACGATGGGTTATAGCCCATGTTTTTTGAAATTTTGAAAAAAAAGTTAGCCTCGTTTCTCATCATTTTGGACCGTGGGCTATAGCCCATATCGTACGGCATACTATGGCACGCCGTTTTTCATCATTTTTGAGGATTTGGAAAAAATGAAAAAAACGATGGGTTATAGCCCATGTTTTTTGAAATTTTGAAAAAAAAGTTAGCCTCGTTTCTCATCATTTTGGACCGTGGGCTATAGCCCATATCGTACGGCATACTATGGCACGCCGTTTTTCATCATTTTTGAGGATTTGGAAAAAATGAAAAAAACGATGGGTTATAGCCCATGTTTTTTGAAATTTTGAAAAAAAAGTTAGCCTCGTTTCTCATCATTTTGGACCGTGGGCTATAGCCCATATCGTACGGCATACTATGGCACGCCGTTTTTCATCATTTTTGAGGATTTGGAAAAAATTAAAAAATGAAAAAAACGATGGGTTATAGCCCATGTTTTTTGAAATTTTGAAAAAAAAGTTAGCCTCGTTTCTCATCATTTTGGACCGTGGGCTATAGCCCATAACGTACGGCATACTATGGCACACCGTTTTTCATCATTTTTGAGGATTTGAAAAAAATGAAAAAATGAAAAAACGATGGGTTATAGCCCATGTTTTTTGAAATTTTGAAAAAAAAGTTAGCCTCGTTTCTCATCATTTTGGACCGTGGGCTATAGCCCATATCGTACGGCATACTATGGCACGCCGTTTTTCATCATTTTTGAGGATTTGAAAAAAATGAAAAAAACGATGGGTTATAGCCCATGTTTTTTGAAATTTTGAAAAAATAAGTTAGCCTCGTTTCTCATCATTTTGGACCGTGGGCTATAGCCCATATCGTACGGCATACTATGGCACGCCGTTTTTCATCATTTTTGAGGATTTGGAAAAAATGAAAAAAACGATGGGTTATAGCCCATGTTTTTTGAAATTTTGAAAAAAAAGTTAGCCTCGTTTCTCATCATTTTGGACCGTGGGCTATAGCCCATATCGTACGGCATACTATGGCACGCCGTTTTTCATCATTTTTGAGGATTTGGAAAAAATGAAAAAAACGATGGGTTATAGCCCATGTTTTTTGAAATTTTGAAAAAAAAGTTAGCCTCGTTTCTCATCATTTTGGACCGTGGGCTATAGCCCATATCGTACGGCATACTATGGCACGCCGTTTTTCATCATTTTTGAGGATTTGGAAAAAATGAAAAAATGAAAAAAACGATGGGTTATAGCCCATGTTTTTTGAAATTTTGAAAAAAAAGTTAGCCTCGTTTCTCATCATTTTGGACCGTGGGCTATAGCCCATATTGTACAGCATACTATGGCACGCCGTTTTTCATCATTTTTGAGGATTTGAAAAAAATGAAAAAATGAAAAAAACGATGGGTTATAGCCAAGGGGCCAGCTAGGCACTCCAATGTTGAAGCGCTGGTCCCTAGTGGTAAGAGGAAGGACTGCAGGCGGACCCGTGGATTCTTGACGAGGAAACCCCGTGCAACCGAGCGCCCAATGTAAAGCCCAGGTGCACTCTGGGTGCACTTCCGCATTTGGACACCAAAATTTGGTGTCCAAATGCGGAAGTGAAATGCTGAATCAGCGAAATAGACGGTACTTCCGGCAGCCTTCCGGGTGCTTCAAAACGCCACTGAGCAACTTCCACTGACATGAATAGCGAAGGGGGCGGAGCTTCGTGCTAGTTTAGTCTCTATCCTTTTAATACTCTATGGTTATAGCCCATGTTTTTTGAAATTTTGAAAAAAAAGTTAGCCTCGTTTCTCATCATTTTGGACCGTGGGCTATAGCCCATAACGTACGGCATACTATGGCACGCCGTTTTTCATCATTTTTGAGGATTTGAAAAAAATGAAAAAATGAAAAAACGATGGGTTATAGCCCATGTTTTTTGAAATTTTGAAAAAAAAGTTAGCCTCGTTTCTCATCATTTTGGACCGTGGGCTATAGCCCATATCGTACGGCATACTATGGCATGCCGTTTTTCATCATTTTTGAGGATTTGAAAAAAATGAAAAAAACGATGGGTTATAGCCCATGTTTTTTGAAATTTTGAAAAAAAAGTTAGCCTCGTTTCTCATCATTTTGGACCGTGGGCTATAGCCCATAACGTACGGCATACTATGGCACGCCGTTTTTCATCATTTTTGAGGATTTGAAAAAAATGAAAAAATGAAAAAACGATGGGTTATAGCCCATGTTTTTTGAAATTTTGAAAAAAAAGTTAGCCTCGTTTCTCATCATTTTGGACCGTGGGCTATAGCCCATATCGTACGGCATACTATGGCACGCCGTTTTTCATCATTTTTGAGGATTTGAAAAAAATGAAAAAAACGATGGGTTATAGCCCATGTTTTTTGAAATTTTGAAAAAATAAGTTAGCCTCGTTTCTCATCATTTTGGACCGTGGGCTATAGCCCATATCGTACGGCATACTATGGCACGCCGTTTTTCATCATTTTTGAGGATTTGGAAAAAATGAAAAAAACGATGGGTTATAGCCCATGTTTTTTGAAATTTTGAAAAAAAAGTTAGCCTCGTTTCTCATCATTTTGGACCGTGGGCTATAGCCCATATCGTACGGCATACTATGGCACGCCGTTTTTCATCATTTTTGAGGATTTGGAAAAAATGAAAAAAACGATGGGTTATAGCCCATGTTTTTTGAAATTTTGAAAAAAAAGTTAGCCTCGTTTCTCATCATTTTGGACCGTGGGCTATAGCCCATATCGTACGGCATACTATGGCACGCCGTTTTTCATCATTTTTGAGGATTTGGAAAAAATTAAAAAATGAAAAAAACGATGGGTTATAGCCCATGTTTTTTGAAATTTTGAAAAAAAAGTTAGCCTCGTTTCTCATCATTTTGGACCGTGGGCTATAGCCCATATTGTACAGCATACTATGGCACGCCGTTTTTCATCATTTTTGAGGATTTGAAAAAAACGATGGGTTATAGCCAAGGGGCCAGCTAGGCACTCCAATGTTGAAGCGCTGGTCCCTAGTGGTAAGAGGAAGGACTGCAGGCGGACCCGTGGATTCTTGACGAGGAAACCCCGTGCAACCGAGCGCCCAATGTAAAGCCCAGGTGCACTCTGGGTGCACTTCCGCATTTGGACACCAAAATTTGGTGTCCAAATGCGGAAGTGAAATGCTGAATCAGCGAAATAGACGGTACTTCCGGCAGCCTTCCGGGTGCTTCAAAACGCCACTGAGCAACTTCCACTGACATGAATAGCGAAGGGGGCGGAGCTTCGCGCTAGTTTAGTCTCTATCCTTTTAATACTCTATGGTTATAGCCCATGTTTTTTGAAATTTTGAAAAAAAAGTTAGCCTCGTTTCTCATCATTTTGGACCGTGGGCTATAGCCCATATCGTACGGCATACTATGGCACGCCCTTTTTCATCATTTTTGAGGATTTGAAAAAAATGAAAAAATGAAAAAAACGATGGGTTATAGCCCATGTTTTTTGAAATTTTGAAAAAAAAGTTAGCCTCGTTTCTCATCATTTTGGACCGTGGGCTATAGCCCATAACATACGGCATACTATGGCACGCCGTTTTTCATCATTTTTGAGGATTTGGAAAAAATGAAAAAACGATGGGTTATAGCCCATGTTTTTTGAAATTTTGAAAAAAAAGTTAGCCTCGTTTCTCATCATTTTGGACCGTGGGCTATAGCCCATATCGTACGGCATACTATGGCACGCCGTTTTTCATCATTTTTGAGGATTTGAAAAAAATGAAAAAAACGATGGGTTATAGCCCATGTTTTTTGAAATTTTGAAAAAATAAGTTAGCCTCGTTTCTCATCATTTTGGACCGTGGGCTATAGCCCATATCGTACGGCATACTATGGCACGCCGTTTTTCATCATTTTTGAGGATTTGGAAAAAATGAAAAAAACGATGGGTTATAGCCCATGTTTTTTGAAATTTTGAAAAAAAAGTTAGCCTCGTTTCTCATCATTTTGGACCGTGGGCTATAGCCCATATCGTACGGCATGCTATGGCACGCCGTTTTTCATCATTTTTGAGGATTTGGAAAAAATGAAAAAAACGATGGGTTATAGCCCATGTTTTTTGAAATTTTGAAAAAAAAGTTAGCCTCGTTTCTCATCATTTTGGACCGTGGGCTATAGCCCATAACGTACGGCATACTATGGCACGCCGTTTTTCATCATTTTTGAGGATTTGGAAAAAATGAAAAAACGATGGGTTATAGCCCATGTTTTTTGAAATTTTGAAAAAAAAGTTAGCCTTGTTTCTCATCATTTTGGACCGTGGGCTATAGCCCATATCGTACGGCATACTATGGCACGCCGTTTTTCATCATTTTTAAAGATTTGAAAAAAACGATGGGTTATAGCCCATGTTTTTTGAAATTTTGAAAAAATAAGTTAGCCTCGTTTCTCATCATTTTGGACCGTGGGCTATAGCCCATATCGTACGGCATACTATGGCACGCCGTTTTTCATCATTTTTGAGGATTTGAAAAAAATGAAAAAATGAAAAAAACGATAGGTTATAGCCCATGTTTTTTGAAATTTTGAAAAAAAAGTTAGCCTCGTTTCTCATCATTTTGGACCATGGGCTATAGCCCATATCGTACGGCATACTATAGCACGCCGTTTTTCATCATTTTGGAGGATTTGAAAAAAATGAAAAAATAAAAAAACGATGGGTTATAGCCCATGTTTTTTGAAATTTTGAAAAAAAAAAGTTAGCCTCGTTTCTCATCATTTTGGACCATGGGCTATAGCCCGGCATACTATAGCATGCCGTTTTTCATCATTTTGGAGGATTTGAAAAAAATGAAAAAATAAAAAAACGATGGGTTATAGCCCATGTTTTTTGAAAATTTGAAAAAAAAAGTTAGCCTCGTTTCTCATCATTTTGGACCATGGGCTATAGCCCATATCGTACGGCATACTATAGCACGCCGTTTTTCATCATTTTGGAGGATTTGAAAAAAATGAAAAAATAAAAAAACGATGCGTTATAGCCCATGTTTTTTGAAATTTTGAAAAAAAAAGTTAGCCTCGTTTCTCATCATTTTGGACCATGGGCTATAGCCCATATCATACGGCATACTATAGCACGCCGTTTTTCATCATTTTGGAGGATTTGAAAAAAATGAAAAAATAAAAAAACGATGGGTTATAGCCCATGTTTTTTGAAATTTTGAAAAAATAAGTTAGCCTCGTTTCTCATCATTTTGGACCGTGGGCTATAGCCCATATCGTACGGCATACTATAGCACGCCGTTTTTCATCATTTTGGAGGATTTGAAAAAAATAAAAAAACGATGGGTTATAGCCCATGTTTTTTGAAATTTTGAAAAAAAAAGTTAGCCTCGTTTCTCATCATTTTGGACCATGGGCTATAGCCCATATCGTACGGCATACTATAGCACGCCGTTTTTCATCATTTTGGAGGATTTGAAAAAAATGAAAAAATAAAAAAACGATGGGTTATAGCCCATGTTTTTTGAAATTTTGAAAAAAAAAGTTAGCCTCGTTTCTCATCATTTTGGACCATGGGCTATAGCCCATATCATACGGCATACTCTAGCACGCCGTTTTTCATCATTTTGGAGGATTTGAAAAAAAATAAAAAATTCAAAAACGATGGGTTATAGCCCATGTTTTTTGAAATTTTGAAAAAAAAAGTTAGCCTCGTTTCTCATCATTTTGGACCATGGGCTATAGCCCATATCGTACGGCATACTATAGCACGCCGTTTTTCATCATTTTGGAGGATTTGAAAAAAATGAAAAAATAAAAAAACGATGGGTTATAGCCCATGTTTTTTGAAATTTTGAAAAAAAAAGTTAGCCTCGTTTCTCATCATTTTGGACCATGGGCTATAGCCCATATCATACGGCATACTCTAGCACGCCGTTTTTCATCATTTTGGAGGATTTGAAAAAAATTCAAAAATTCAAAAACGATGGGTTATAGCCCATGTTTTTTGAAATTTTGAAAAAAAAAGTTAGCCTCGTTTCTCATCATTTTGGACCATGGGCTATAGCCCATATCGTACGGCATACTATAGCACGCCGTTTTTCATCATTTTGGAGGATTTGAAAAAAATTCAAAAATAAAAAAACGATGGGTTATAGCCCATGTTTTTTGAAATTTTGAAAAAAAAAGTTAGCCTCGTTTCTCATCATTTTGGACCATGGGCTATAGCCCATATCGTACGGCATACTATAGCACGCCGTTTTTCATCATTTTGGAGGATTTGAAAAAAATGAAAAAATAAAAAAACGATGGGTTATAGCCCATGTTTTTTGAAATTTTGAAAAAAAAAGTTAGCCTCGTTTCTCATCATTTTGGACCATGGGCTATAGCCCATATCATACGGCATACTATAGCACGCCGTTTTTCATCATTTTGGAGGATTTGAAAAAAATAAAAAAATAAAAAAACGATGGGTTATAGCCCATGTTTTTTGAAATTTTGAAAAAAAAAGTTAGCCTCGTTTCTCATCATTTTGGACCATGGGCTATAGCCCATATCGTACGGCATACTATAGCACGCCGTTTTTCATCATTTTGGAGGATTTGAAAAAAATTCAAAAATAAAAAAACGATGGGTTATAGCCCATGTTTTTTGAAATTTTGAAAAAAAAAGTTAGCCTCGTTTCTCATCATTTTGGACCATGGGCTATAGCCCATATCGTACGGCATACTATAGCACGCCGTTTTTCATCATTTTGGAGGATTTGAAAAAAATGAAAAAATAAAAAAACGATGGGTTATAGCCCATGTTTTTTGAAATTTTGAAAAAAAAAGTTAGCCTCGTTTCTCATCATTTTGGACCATGGGCTATAGCCCATATCATACGGCATACTATAGCACGCCGTTTTTCATCATTTTGGAGGATTTGAAAAAAATAAAAAAATAAAAAAACGATGGGTTATAGCCCATGTTTTTTGAAATTTTGAAAAAAAAAGTTAGCCTCGTTTCTCATCATTTTGGACCATGGGCTATAGCCCATATCGTACGGCATACTATAGCACGGCGTTTTTCATCATTTTGTAGGATTTGAAAAAAATGAAAAAATAAAAAAACGATGGGTTATAGCCCATGTTTTTTGAAATTTTGAAAAAAAAAGTTAGCCTCGTTTCTCATCATTTTGGACCATGGGCTATAGCCCATATCGTACGGTATACTATAGCACGCCGTTTTTCATCATTTTGGAGGATTTGAAAAAAATGAAAAAATAAAAAAACGATGGGTTATAGCCCATGTTTTTTGAAATTTTGGAAAAAAAAGTTGGCCTCGTTTCTCATCATTTTGGACCATGGGCTATAGCCCATATCATACGGCATACTATAGCACGCCGTTTTTCATCATTTTGGAGGATTTGAAAAAAATTCAAAAATTCAAAAACGATGGGTTATAGCCCATGTTTTTTGAAATTTTGAAAAAAAAAGTTAGCCTCGTTTCTCATCATTTTGGACCATGGGCTATAGCCCATATCGTACGGCATACTATAGCACGCCGTTTTTCATCATTTTGGAGGATTTGAAAAAAATGAAAAAATCGATGGGTTATAGCCCATGTTTTTTGAAATTTTGAAAAAAAAGTTAGCCTCGTTTCTCATCATTTTGGACCATGGGCTATAGCCCATATCATACGGCATACTATAGCACGCCGTTTTTCATCATTTTGGAGGATTTGAAAAAAATGAAAAAATAAAAAAACGATTGGTTATAGCCCATGTTTTTTGAAATTTTGAAAATAAAAGTTAGCCTCGTTTCTCATCATTTTGGACCATGGGCTATAGCCCATATCGTACGGCATACTATAGCACGCCGTTTTTCATCATTTTGGAGGATTTGAAAAAAATAAAAAAACGATGGGTTATAGCCCATGTTTTTTGAAATTTTGGAAAAAAAAGTTAGCCTCGTTTCTCATCATTTTGGACCATGGGCTATAGCCCATATCATACGGCATACTATAGCACGCCGTTTTTCATCATTTTGGAGGATTTGAAAAAAAATAAAAAATTCAAAAACGATGGGTTATAGCCCATGTTTTTTGAAATTTTGAAAAAAAAAGTTAGCCTCGTTTCTCATCATTTTGGACCATGGGCTATAGCCCATATCGTACGGCATACTATAGCACGCCGTTTTTCATCATTTTGGAGGATTTGAAAAAAATGAAAAAATAAAAAAACGATGGGTTATAGCCCATGTTTTTTGAAATTTTGAAAAAAAAAGTTAGCCTCGTTTCTCATCATTTTGGACCATGGGCTATAGCCCATATCGTACGGCATACTATAGCACGCCGTTTTTCATCATTTTGGAGGATTTGAAAAAAATGAAAAAATAAAAAAACGATGGGTTATAGCCCATGTTTTTTGAAATTTTGAAAAAAAAAGTTAGCCTCGTTTCTCATCATTTTGGACCGTGGGCTATAGCCCATATTGTACAGCATACTATGGCACGCCGTTTTTCATCATTTTTGAGGATTTGAAAAAAATGAAAAAATGAAAAAAACGATGGGTTATAGCCAAGGGGCCAGCTAGGCACTCCAATGTTGAAGCGCTGGTCCCTAGTGGTAAGAGGAAGGACTGCAGGCGGACCCGTGGATTCTTGACGAGGAAACCCCGTGCAACCGAGCGCCCAATGTAAAGCCCAGGTGCACTCTGGGTGCACTTCCGCATTTGGACACCAAAATTTGGTGTCCAAATGCGGAAGTGAAATGCTGAATCAGCGAAATAGACGGTACTTCCGGCAGCCTTCCGGGTGCTTCAAAACGCCACTGAGCAACTTCCACTGACATGAATAGCGAAGGGGGCGGAGCTTCGCGCTAGTTTAGTCTCTATCCTTTTAATACTCTATGGTTATAGCCCATGTTTTTTGAAATTTTGAAAAAAAGGTTAGCCTCGTTTCTCATCATTTTGGACCGTGGGCTATAGCCCATATCGTACGGCATACTATGGCACGCCGTTTTTCATCATTTTTGAGGATTTGAAAAAAATGAAAAAATGAAAAAAACGATGGGTTATAGCCCATGTTTTTTGAAATTTTGAAAAAAAAGTTAGCCTCGTTTCTCATCATTTTGGACCGTGGGCTATAGCCCATAACATACGGCATACTATGGCACGCCGTTTTTCATCATTTTTGAGGATTTGGAAAAAATGAAAAAACGATGGGTTATAGCCCATGTTTTTTGAAATTTTGAAAAAAAAGTTAGCCTCGTTTCTCATCATTTTGGACCGTGGGCTATAGCCCATATCGTACGGCATACTATGGCACGCCGTTTTTCATCATTTTTGAGGATTTGAAAAAAATGAAAAAAACGATGGGTTATAGCCCATGTTTTTTGAAATTTTGAAAAAAAAAGTTAGCCTCGTTTCTCATCATTTTGGACCATGGGCTATAGCCCATATCGTACGGCATACTATAGCACGCCGTTTTTCATCATTTTGGAGGATTTGAAAAAAATGAAAAAATAAAAAAACGATGGGTTATAGCCCATGTTTTTTGAAATTTTGGAAAAAAAAGTTAGCCTCGTTTCTCATCATTTTGGACCATGGGCTATAGCCCATATCATACGGCATACTATAGCACGCCGTTTTTCATCATTTTGGAGGATTTGAAAAAAATTCAAAAATTCAAAAACGATGGGTTATAGCCCATGTTTTTTGAAATTTTGAAAAAAAAAGTTAGCCTCGTTTCTCATCATTTTGGACCATGGGCTATAGCCCATATCGTACGGCATACTATAGCACGCCGTTTTTCATCATTTTGGAGGATTTGAAAAAAATGAAAAAATCGATGGGTTATAGCCCATGTTTTTTGAAATTTTGGAAAAAAAGTTAGCCTCGTTTCTCATCATTTTGGACCATGGGCTATAGCCCATATCGTACGGCATACTATGGCACGCCGTTTTTCATCATTTTGGAGGATTTGAAAAAAATGAAAAAATAAAAAAACGATGGGTTATAGCCCATGTTTTTTGAAATTTTGAAAAAAAAAGTTAGCCTCGTTTCTCATCATTTTGGACCATGGGCTATAGCCCATATCGTACGGCATACTATAGCACGCCGTTTTTCATCATTTTGGAGGATTTGAAAAAAATGAAAAAATCGATGGGTTATAGCCCATGTTTTTTTAAATTTTGAAAAAAAAGTTAGCCTCGTTTCTCATCATTTTGGACCATGGGCTATAGCCCATATCGTACGGCATACTATGGCACGCCGTTTTTCATCATTTTGGAGGATTTGAAAAAAATGAAAAAATAAAAAAACGATGGGTTATAGCCCATGTTTTTTGAAATTTTGAAAAAAGAAGTTAGCCTCGTTTCTCATCATTTTGGACCATGGGCTATAGCCCATATCGTACGGCATACTATAGCACGCCGTTTTTCATCATTTTGGAGGATTTGAAAAAAATAAAAAAACGATGGGTTATAGCCCATGTTTTTTGAAATTTTGAAAAAAAAAGTTAGCCTCGTTTCTCATCATTTTGGACCATGGGCTATAGCCCATATCGTACGGCATACTATAGCACGCCGTTTTTCATCATTTTGGAGGATTTGAAAAAAATTCAAAAATAAAAAAACGATGGGTTATAGCCCATGTTTTTTGAAATTTTGAAAAAAAAAGTTAGCCTCGTTTCTCATCATTTTGGACCATGGGCTATAGCCCATATCGTACGGCATACTATAGCACGCCGTTTTTCATCATTTTGGAGGATTTGAAAAAAATGAAAAAATAAAAAAACGATGGGTTATAGCCCATGTTTTTTGAAATTTTGAAAAAAAAAGTTAGCCTCGTTTCTCATCATTTTGGACCATGGGCTATAGCCCATATCATACGGCATACTATAGCACGCCGTTTTTCATCATTTTGGAGGATTTGAAAAAAATAAAAAATAAAAAAAACGATGGGTTATAGCCCATGTTTTTTGAAATTTTGAAAAAAAAAGTTAGCCTCGTTTCTCATCATTTTGGACCATGGGCTATAGCCCATATCGTACGGCATACTATAGCACGGCGTTTTTCATCATTTTGTAGGATTTGAAAAAAATGAAAAAATAAAAAAACGATGGGTTATAGCCCATGTTTTTTGAAATTTTGAAAAAAAAAGTTAGCCTCGTTTCTCATCATTTTGGACCATGGGCTATAGCCCATATCGTACGGCATACTATAGCACGCCGTTTTTCATCATTTTGGAGGATTTGAAAAAAATGAAAAAATAAAAAAACGATGGGTTATAGCCCATGTTTTTTGAAATTTTGGAAAAAAAAGTTGGCCTCGTTTCTCATCATTTTGGACCATGGGCTATAGCCCATATCATACGGCATACTATAGCACGCCGTTTTTCATCATTTTGGAGGATTTGAAAAAAATTCAAAAATTCAAAAACGATGGGTTATAGCCCATGTTTTTTGAAATTTTGAAAAAAAAAGTTAGCCTCGTTTCTCATCATTTTGGACCATGGGCTATAGCCCATATCGTACGGCATACTATAGCACGCCGTTTTTCATCATTTTGGAGGATTTGAAAAAAATGAAAAAATCGATGGGTTATAGCCCATGTTTTTTGAAATTTTGAAAAAAAAGTTAGCCTCGTTTCTCATCATTTTGGACCATGGGCTATAGCCCATATCATACGGCATACTATAGCACGCCGTTTTTCATCATTTTGGAGGATTTGAAAAAAATGAAAAAATAAAAAAACGATGGGTTATAGCCCATGTTTTTTGAAATTTTGAAAATAAAAGTTAGCCTCGTTTCTCATCATTTTGGACCATGGGCTATAGCCCATATCGTACGGCATACTATAGCACGCCGTTTTTCATCATTTTGGAGGATTTGAAAAAAATAAAAAAACGATGGGTTATAGCCCATGTTTTTTGAAATTTTGGAAAAAAAAGTTAGCCTCGTTTCTCATCATTTTGGACCATGGGCTATAGCCCATATCATACGGCATACTATAGCACGCCGTTTTTCATCATTTTGGAGGATTTGAAAAAAAATAAAAAATTCAAAAACGATGGGTTATAGCCCATGTTTTTTGAAATTTTGAAAAAAAAAGTTAGCCTCGTTTCTCATCATTTTGGACCATGGGCTATAGCCCATATCGTACGGCATACTATAGCACGCCGTTTTTCATCATTTTGGAGGATTTGAAAAAAATGAAAAAATAAAAAAACGATGGGTTATAGCCCATGTTTTTTGAAATTTTGAAAAAAAAAGTTAGCCTCGTTTCTCATCATTTTGGACCATGGGCTATAGCCCATATCGTACGGCATACTATAGCACGCCGTTTTTCATCATTTTGGAGGATTTGAAAAAAATAAAAAAACGATGGGTTATAGCCCATGTTTTTTGAAATTTTGGAAAAAAAAGTTAGCCTCGTTTCTCATCATTTTGGACCATGGGCTATAGCCCATATCATACGGCATACTATAGCACGCCGTTTTTCATCATTTTGGAGGATTTGAAAAAAAATAAAAAATTCAAAAACGATGGGTTATAGCCCATGTTTTTTGAAATTTTGAAAAAAAAAGTTAGCCTCGTTTCTCATCATTTTGGACCATGGGCTATAGCCCATATCGTACGGCATACTATAGCACGCCGTTTTTCATCATTTTGGAGGATTTGAAAAAAATGAAAAAATAAAAAAACGATGGGTTATAGCCCATGTTTTTTGAAATTTTGAAAAAAAAAGTTAGCCTCGTTTCTCATCATTTTGGACCATGGGCTATAGCCCATATCGTACGGCATACTATAGCACGCCGTTTTTCATCATTTTGGAGGATTTGAAAAAAATGAAAAAATAAAAAAACGATGGGTTATAGCCCATGTTTTTTGAAATTTTGAAAAAAAAAGTTAGCCTCGTTTCTCATCATTTTGGACCGTGGGCTATAGCCCATATTGTACAGCATACTATGGCACGCCGTTTTTCATCATTTTTGAGGATTTGAAAAAAATGAAAAAATGAAAAAAACGATGGGTTATAGCCAAGGGGCCAGCTAGGCACTCCAATGTTGAAGCGCTGGTCCCTAGTGGTAAGAGGAAGGACTGCAGGCGGACCCGTGGATTCTTGACGAGGAAACCCCGTGCAACCGAGCGCCCAATGTAAAGCCCAGGTGCACTCTGGGTGCACTTCCGCATTTGGACACCAAAATTTGGTGTCCAAATGCGGAAGTGAAATGCTGAATCAGCGAAATAGACGGTACTTCCGGCAGCCTTCCGGGTGCTTCAAAACGCCACTGAGCAACTTCCACTGACATGAATAGCGAAGGGGGCGGAGCTTCGCGCTAGTTTAGTCTCTATCCTTTTAATACTCTATGGTTATAGCCCATGTTTTTTGAAATTTTGAAAAAAAAGTTAGCCTCGTTTCTCATCATTTTGGACCGTGGGCTATAGCCCATATCGTACGGCATACTATGGCACGCCGTTTTTCATCATTTTTGAGGATTTGAAAAAAATGAAAAAATGAAAAAAACGATGGGTTATAGCCCATGTTTTTTGAAATTTTGAAAAAAAAGTTAGCCTCGTTTCTCATCATTTTGGACCGTGGGCTATAGCCCATAACATACGGCATACTATGGCACGCCG
This sequence comes from Protomyctophum bolini, assembly GCF_963924005.1. NCBI lineage: Eukaryota > Metazoa > Chordata > Actinopteri > Myctophiformes > Myctophidae > Protomyctophum > Protomyctophum bolini. Next base: position 34,254,051 of record NC_137878.1, on the reverse strand, counting down.
TTTTTCATCATTTTTGAGGATTTGGAAAAAATGAAAAAACGATGGGTTATAGCCCATGTTTTTTGAAATTTTGAAAAAAAAGTTAGCCTCGTTTCTCATCATTTTGGACCGTGGGCTATAGCCCATATCGTACGGCATACTATGGCACGCCGTTTTTCATCATTTTTGAGGATTTGAAAAAAATGAAAAAAACGATGGGTTATAGCCCATGTTTTTTGAAATTTTGAAAAAATAAGTTAGCCTCGTTTCTCATCATTTTGGACCGTGGGCTATAGCCCATATCGTACGGCATACTATAGCACGGCGTTTTTCATCATTTTGTAGGATTTGAAAAAAATGAAAAAATAAAAAAACGATGGGTTATAGCCCATGTTTTTTGAAATTTTGAAAAAAAAAGTTAGCCTCGTTTCTCATCATTTTGGACCATGGGCTATAGCCCATATCGTACGGCATACTATAGCACGCCGTTTTTCATCATTTTGGAGGATTTGAAAAAAATGAAAAAATAAAAAAACGATGGGTTATAGCCCATGTTTTTTGAAATTTTGGAAAAAAAAGTTAGCCTCGTTTCTCATCATTTTGGACCATGGGCTATAGCCCATATCATACGGCATACTATAGCACGCCGTTTTTCATCATTTTGGAGGATTTGAAAAAAATTCAAAAATTCAAAAACGATGGGTTATAGCCCATGTTTTTTGAAATTTTGAAAAAAAAAGTTAGCCTCGTTTCTCATCATTTTGGACCATGGGCTATAGCCCATATCGTACGGCATACTATAGCACGCCGTTTTTCATCATTTTGGAGGATTTGAAAAAAATGAAAAAATCGATGGGTTATAGCCCATGTTTTTTGAAATTTTGGAAAAAAAGTTAGCCTCGTTTCTCATCATTTTGGACCATGGGCTATAGCCCATATCGTACGGCATACTATGGCACGCCGTTTTTCATCATTTTGGAGGATTTGAAAAAAATGAAAAAATAAAAAAACGATGGGTTATAGCCCATGTTTTTTGAAATTTTGAAAAAAAAAGTTAGCCTCGTTTCTCATCATTTTGGACCATGGGCTATAGCCCATATCGTACGGCATACTATAGCACGCCGTTTTTCATCATTTTGGAGGATTTGAAAAAAATGAAAAAATCGATGGGTTATAGCCCATGTTTTTTTAAATTTTGAAAAAAAAGTTAGCCTCGTTTCTCATCATTTTGGACCATGGGCTATAGCCCATATCGTACGGCATACTATGGCACGCCGTTTTTCATCATTTTGGAGGATTTGAAAAAAATGAAAAAATAAAAAAACGATGGGTTATAGCCCATGTTTTTTGAAATTTTGAAAAAAGAAGTTAGCCTCGTTTCTCATCATTTTGGACCATGGGCTATAGCCCATATCGTACGGCATACTATAGCACGCCGTTTTTCATCATTTTGGAGGATTTGAAAAAAATGAAAAAATAAAAAAACGATGGGTTATAGCCCATGTTTTTTGAAATTTTGGAAAAAAAAGTTAGCCTCGTTTCTCATCATTTTGGACCATGGGCTATAGCCCATATCGTACGGCATACTATAGCACGCCGTTTTTCATCATTTTGGAGGATTTGAAAAAAAATAAAAAAATAAAAAAACGATGGGTTATAGCCCATGTTTTTTGAAATTTTGAAAAAAAAAGTTAGCCTCGTTTCTCATCATTTTGGACCATGGGCTATAGCCCATATCGTACGGCATACTATAGCACGCCGTTTTTCATCATTTTGGAGGATTTGAAAAAAAATGAAAAAATAAAAAAACGATGGGTTATAGCCCATGTTTTTTGAAATTTTGAAAAAAAAAGTTAGCCTCGTTTCTCATCATTTTGGACCATGCGCTATAGCCCATATCGTACGGCATACTATAGCACGCCGTTTTTCATCATTTTGGAGGATTTGAAAAAAATAAAAAAAATAAAAAACGATGGGTTATAGCCCATGTTTTTTGAAATTTTGAAAAAAAAAGTTAGCCTCGTTTCTCATCATTTTGGACCATGGGCTATAGCCCATATCGTACGGCATACTATAGCGCGCCGTTTTTCATCATTTTTGAGGATTTGAAAAAAATGACGAAATGACCAAAACGATGGGTTATAGCCCATGTTTTTTGAAATTTTGAAAAAAAAAGTTAGCCTCGTTTCTCATCATTTTGGACCATGGGCTATAGCCCATATCGTACGGCATACTATAGCGCGCCGTTTTTCATCATTTTTGAGGATTTGAAAAAAATGACGAAATTACAAAAACGATGGGTTATAGCCCATGTTTTTTGAAATTTGAAAAAAAAAAGTTAGCCTCGTTTCTCATCATTTTGGACCATGGGCTATAGCCCATATCGTACGGCATACTATAGCGCGCCGTTTTTCATCATTTTTGAGGATTTGAAAAAAATGACGAAATGACAAAAACGATGGGTTATATCCCATGTTTTTTGAAATTTGAAAAAAAAAAGTTAGCCTCGTTTCTCATCATTTTGGACCATGGGCTAAAGCCCATATCGTACGGCATACTATAGCGCGCCGTTTTTCATCATTTTTGAGGATTTGAAAAAAATGACGAAATGACAAAAACGATGGGTTATAGCCCATGTTTTTTTAAATTTGAAAAAAATAAGTTAGCCTCGTTTCTCATCATTTTGGACCATGGGTTATAGCCCATATCGTACGGCATACTATAGCGCGCCGTTTTTCATCATTTTTGAGGATTTGAAAAAAATGACGAAATGACAAAAACGATGGGTTATAGCCCATGTTTTTTGAAATTTGAAAAAAAAAAGTTAGCCTCGTTTCAAATCATTTTGGACCATGGGCTATAGCCCATATCGTACGGCATACTATAGCGCGCCGTTTTTCATCATTTTTGAGGATTTGAAAAAAATGACGAAATTACAAAAACGATGGGTTATAGCCCATGTTTTTTGAAATTTGAAAAAAAAAAGTTAGCCTCGTTTCTCATCATTTTGGACCATGGGCTATAGCCCATATCGTACGGCATACTATAGCGCGCCGTTTTTCATCATTTTTGAGGATTTGAAAAAAATGACGAAATGACAAAAACGATGGGTTATATCCCATGTTTTTTGAAATTTGAAAAAAAAAAGTTAGCCTCGTTTCTCATCATTTTGGACCATGGGCTAAAGCCCATATCGTACGGCATACTATAGCGCGCCGTTTTTCATCATTTTTGAGGATTTGAAAAAAATGACGAAATGACAAAAACGATGGGTTATAGCCCATGTTTTTTGAAATTTGAAAAAAATAAGTTAGCCTCGTTTCTCATCATTTTGGACCATGGGTTATAGCCCATATCGTACGGCATACTATAGCGCGCCGTTTTTCATCATTTTTGAGGATTTGAAAAAAATGACGAAATGACAAAAACGATGGGTTATAGCCCATGTTTTTTGAAATTTGAAAAAAAAAAGTTAGCCTCGTTTCTCATCATTTTGGACCATGGGCTATAGCCCATATCGTACGGCATACTATAGCGCGCCGTTTTTCATCATTTTTGAGGATTTGAAAAAAATGACGAAATGACAAAAACGATGGGTTATAGCCCATGTTTTTTGAAATTTGAAAAAAAAAAGTTAGCCTCGTTTCTCATCATTTTGGACCATGGGCTATAGCCCATATCGTACGGCATACTATAGCGCGCCGTTTTTCATCATTTTTGAGGATTTGAAAAAAATGACGAAATGACAAAAACGATGGGTTATAGCCCATGTTTTTTGAAATTTGAAAAAAAAAAGTTAGCCTCGTTTCTCATCATTTTGGACCATGGGCTATAGCCCATATCGTACGGCATACTATAGCGCGCCGTTTTTCGTCATTTTTGAGGATTTGAAAAAAATGACGAAATGACAAAAACGATGGGTTATAGCCCATGTTTTTTGAAATTTGAAAAAAAAAGTTAGCCTCGTTTCTCATCATTTTGGACCATGGGCTATAGCCCATATCGTACGGCATACTATAGCGCGCCGTTTTTCATCATTTTTGAGGATTTGAAAAAAATGACGAAATTACAAAAACGATGGGTTATAGCCCATGTTTTTTGAAATTTGAAAAAAAAAAGTTAGCCTCGTTTCTCATCATTTTAGACCATGGGCTATAGCCCATATCGTACGGCATACTATAGCGCGCCGTTTTTCATCATTTTTGAGGATTTGAAAAAAATGACGAAATGACAAAAACGATGGGTTATAGCCCATGTTTTTTGAAATTTGAAAAAAAAAAGTTAGCCTCGTTTCTCATCATTTTGGACCATGGGCTATAGCCCATATCGTACGGCATACTATAGCGCGCCGTTTTTCATCATTTTTGAGGATTTGAAAAAAATGACGAAATGACAAAAACGATGGGTTATAGCCCATGTTTTTTGAAATTTGAAAAAAAAAGTGTGATGACCCATCCTGTTTGTGTCTGCTGTTAATGTTGTTTCTCTGTTCATGTGCAGGAGGAGGGGACCAGCCTGCAGGGGTGTGGCCTAGATGAGGAGGCACACCTGACTCAAATTGGGCTCAGCCTATTTAAGCAGGCTGGTCGAGGCCATTTGAGATCTCTCTCCTGCCTAGGGAACAATGTCTGGTTTTTGCTCCTTTAAGTTTGTTTTGATCTAAGTTGCTGCACTTGCACCTACACTATACTTTCACACATCCACACATGCAATACACTACTGATCTAACTGATGACTCACACCCCACTTTCAACTGTTAAGTATGATTTATAATTATTTGACTAGTTTAAAATAAATACTTATAGTTTTTTGGCATTTACTCCTGTGTGTCGTCTCCCATTCTTGTCATGGTTAAGTCCGTTCATGACAGCTGTGACCGTTGTGAATTATGGGTGGCTCCCAGATGTCCTTGATCCCCATGGGGTCCAACAGTGGTCATTGAAGCGTGCACACACAAATGCAGATATGCACCTACACACGCACAGGCGCACTTGCGTATGCACACCTGGACCTGTAAATTAACAACACAAAAACTAAGGCACTGGTGTCGGACTTCTGGTTTACCGGAACGGGGTTCAACTCCCTGCAGTGCCCTGCTCAATGTGTTGTATTTACATGGTTGTAATTTCCGCAATTACGCTTTCCGCAATTTCCGCAATTACGCTTTCCGCAATTACGCTTTCCGCAATTTCCGCAATTACGCTTTCCGCAATTTCCGCAATTACGCTTTCCGCAATTACGCTTTCCGCAATTTCCGCAATTACGCTTTCCGCAATTACGCTTTCCGCAATTTCCGCAATTACGCTTTCCGCAATTTCCGCAATTACGCTTTCCGCAATTACGCTTTCCGCAATTTCCGCAATTACGCTTTCCGCAATTTCCGCAATTACGTTTTCCGCAATTACGCTTTCCGCAATTTCCGCAATTTCCGCAATTACGCTTTCCGCAATTACGCTTTCCGCAATTTCCGCAATTACGCTTTCCGCAATTACGCTTGTAATTTACAACCATGTAAATACAACACATTGAGCAGGGCACTGCAGGGAGTTGAACCCCGTTCCGGTAAACCAGAAGTCCGACACCAGTGCCTTAGTTTTTGTGTTGTTAATTTACAGGTCCAGGTGTGCATACGCAAGTGCGCCTGTGCGTGTGTAGGTGCATATCTGCATTTGTGTGTGCACGCTTCAATGACCACTGTTGGACCCCATGGGGATCAAGGACATCTGGGAGCCACCCATAATTCACAACGGTCACAGCTGTCATGAACGGACTTAACCATGACAAGAATGGGAGACGACACACAGGAGTAAATGCCAAAAAACTATAAGTATTTATTTTAAACTAGTCAAATAATTATAAATCATACTTAACAGTTGAAAGTGGGGTGTGAGTCATCAGTTAGATCAGTAGTGTATTGCATGTGTGGATGTGTGAAAGTATAGTGTAGGTGCAAGTGCAGCAACTTAGATCAAAACAAACTTAAAGGAGCAAAAACCAGACATTGTTCCCTAGGCAGGAGAGAGATCTCAAATGGCCTCGACCAGCCTGCTTAAATAGGCTGAGCCCAATTTGAGTCAGGTGTGCCTCCTCATCTAGGCCACACCCCTGCAGGCTGGTCCCCTCCTCCTGCACATGAACAGAGAAACAACATTAACAGCAGACACAAACAGGATGGGTCATCACACTTTTTTTTTCAAATTTCAAAAAACATGGGCTATAACCCATCGTTTTTGTCATTTCGTCATTTTTTTCAAATCCTCAAAAATGATGAAAAACGGCGCGCTATAGTATGCCGTACGATATGGGCTATAGCCCATGGTCCAAAATGATGAGAAACGAGGCTAACTTTTTTTTTTCAAATTTCAAAAAACATGGGCTATAACCCATCGTTTTTGTCATTTCGTCATTTTTTTCAAATCCTCAAAAATGATGAAAAACGGCGCGCTATAGTATGCCGTACGATATGGGCTATAGCCCATGGTCTAAAATGATGAGAAACGAGGCTAACTTTTTTTTTTCAAATTTCAAAAAACATGGGCTATAACCCATCGTTTTTGTAATTTCGTCATTTTTTTCAAATCCTCAAAAATGATGAAAAACGGCGCGCTATAATATGCCGTACGATATGGGCTATAGCCCATGGTCCAAAATGATGAGAAACGAGGCTAACTTTTTTTTTCAAATTTCAAAAAACATGGGCTATAACCCATCGTTTTTGTCATTTCGTCATTTTTTTCAAATCCTCAAAAATGACGAAAAACGGCGCGCTATAGTATGCCGTACGATATGGGCTATAGCCCATGGTCCAAAATGATGAGAAACGAGGCTAATTTTTTTTTTTCAAATTTCAAAAAACATGGGCTATAACCCATCGTTTTTGTCATTTCGTCATTTTTTTCAAATCCTCAAAAATGATGAAAAACGGCGCGCTATAGTATGCCGTACGATATGGGCTATAGCCCATGGTCCAAAATGATGAGAAACGAGGCTAACTTTTTTTTTTCAAATTTCAAAAAACATGGGCTATAACCCATCGTTTTTGTCATTTCGTCATTTTTTCAAATCCTCAAAAATGATGAAAAACGGCGCGCTATAGTATGCCGTACGATATGGGCTATAGCCCATGGTCCAAAATGATGAGAAACGAGGCTAACTTTTTTTTTTCAAATTTCAAAAAACATGGGCTATAACCCATCGTTTTTGTCATTTCGTCATTTTTTTCAAATCCTCAAAAATGATGAAAAACGGCGCGCTATAGTATGCCGTACGATATGGGCTATAACCCATGGTCCAAAATGATGAGAAACGAGGCTAACTTATTTTTTTCAAATTTCAAAAAACATGGGCTATAACCCATCGTTTTTGTCATTTCGTCATTTTTTTCAAATCCTCAAAAATGATGAAAAACGGCGCGCTATAGTATGCCGTACGATATGGGCTATAGCCCATGGTCTAAAATGATGAGAAACGAGGCTAACTTTTTTTTTTCAAATTTCAAAAAACATGGGCTATAACCCATCGTTTTTGTAATTTCGTCATTTTTTTCAAATCCTCAAAAATGATGAAAAACGGCGCGCTATAGTATGCCGTACGATATGGGCTATAGCCCATGGTCCAAAATGATGAGAAACGAGGCTAACTTTTTTTTTTCAAATTTCAAAAAACATGGGCTATAACCCATCGTTTTTGTCATTTCGTCATTTTTTTCAAATCCTCAAAAATTATGAAAAACGGCGCGCTATAGTATGCCGTACGATATGGGCTATAGCCCATGGTCCAAAATGATGAGAAACGAGGCTAACTTTTTTTTTTCAAATTTCAAAAAACATGGGCTATAACCCATCGTTTTTGTCATTTCGTCATTTTTTTCAAATCCTCAAAAATGATGAAAAACGGCGCGCTATAGTATGCCGTACGATATGGGCTATAACCCATGGTCCAAAATGATGAGAAACGAGGCTAACTTATTTTTTTCAAATTTCAAAAAACATGGGCTATAACCCATCGTTTTTGTCATTTCGTCATTTTTTTCAAATCCTCAAAAATGATGAAAAACGGCGCGCTATAGTATGCCGTACGATATGGGCTTTAGCCCATGGTCCAAAATGATGAGAAACGAGGCTAACTTTTTTTTTTCAAATTTCAAAAAACATGGGATATAACCCATCGTTTTTGTCATTTCGTCATTTTTTTCAAATCCTCAAAAATGATGAAAAACGGCGCGCTATAGTATGCCGTACGATATGGGCTATAGCCCATGGTCCAAAATGATGAGAAACGAGGCTAACTTTTTTTTTTCAAATTTCAAAAAACATGGGCTATAACCCATCGTTTTTGTCATTTCGTCATTTTTTTCAAATCCTCAAAAATGATGAAAAACGGCGCGCTATAGTATGCCGTACGATATGGGCTATAACCCATGGTCCAAAATGATGAGAAACGAGGCTAACTTATTTTTTTCAAATTTCAAAAAACATGGGCTATAACCCATCGTTTTTGTCATTTCGTCATTTTTTTCAAATCCTCAAAAATGATGAAAAACGGCGCGCTATAGTATGCCGTACGATATGGGCTTTAGCCCATGGTCCAAAATGATGAGAAACGAGGCTAACTTTTTTTTTTCAAATTTCAAAAAACATGGGATATAACCCATCGTTTTTGTCATTTCGTCATTTTTTTCAAATCCTCAAAAATGATGAAAAACGGCGCGCTATAGTATGCCGTACGATATGGGCTATAGCCCATGGTCCAAAATGATGAGAAACGAGGCTAACTTTTTTTTTTCAAATTTCAAAAAACATGGGCTATAACCCATCGTTTTTGTAATTTCGTCATTTTTTTCAAATCCTCAAAAATGATGAAAAACGGCACGCTATAGTATGCCGTACGATATGGGCTATAGCCCATGGTCCAAAATGATGAGAAACGAGGCTAACTTTTTTTTTTCAAATTTCAAAAAACATGGGCTATAACCCATCGTTTTTGTCATTTTTTTCAAATCCTCAAAAATGATGAAAAACGGCGCGCTATAGTATGCCGTACGATATGGGCTATAACCCATGGTCCAAAATGATGAGAAACGAGGCTAACTTATTTTTTTCAAATTTCAAAAAACATGGGCTATAACCCATCGTTTTTGTCATTTCGTCATTTTTTTCAAATCCTCAAAAATGATGAAAAACGGCGCGCTATAGTATGCCGTACGATATGGGCTTTAGCCCATGGTCCAAAATGATGAGAAACGAGGCTAACTTTTTTTTTTCAAATTTCAAAAAACATGGGATATAACCCATCGTTTTTGTCATTTCGTCATTTTTTTCAAATCCTCAAAAATGATGAAAAACGGCGCGCTATAGTATGCCGTACGATATGGGCTATAGCCCATGGTCCAAAATGATGAGAAACGAGGCTAACTTTTTTTTTTCAAATTTCAAAAAACATGGGCTATAACCCATCGTTTTTGTCATTTCGTCATTTTTTTCAAATCCTCAAAAATGATGAAAAACGGCGCGCTATAGTATGCCGTACGATATGGGCTATAACCCATGGTCCAAAATGATGAGAAACGAGGCTAACTTATTTTTTTCAAATTTCAAAAAACATGGGCTATAACCCATCGTTTTTGTCATTTCGTCATTTTTTTCAAATCCTCAAAAATGATGAAAAACGGCGCGCTATAGTATGCCGTACGATATGGGCTTTAGCCCATGGTCCAAAATGATGAGAAACGAGGCTAACTTTTTTTTTTCAAATTTCAAAAAACATGGGATATAACCCATCGTTTTTGTCATTTCGTCATTCTTTTTCAAATCCTCAAAAATGATGAAAAACGGCGCGCTATAGTATGCCGTACGATATGGGCTATAGCCCATGGTCCAAAATGATGAGAAACGAGGCTAACTTTTTTTTTTCAAATTTCAAAAAACATGGGCTATAACCCATCGTTTTTGTAATTTCGTCATTTTTTTCAAATCCTCAAAAATGATGAAAAACGGCGCGCTATAGTATGCCGTACGATATGGGCTATAGCCCATGGTCTATAATGATGAGAAACGAGGCTAACTTTTTTTTTTCAAATTTCAAAAAACATGGGCTATAACCCATCGTTTTTGTAATTTCGTCATTTTTTTCAAATCCTCAAAAATGATGAAAAACGGCGCGCTATAGTATGCCGTACGATATGGGCTATAGCCCATGGTCCAAAATGATGAGAAACGAGGCTAACTTTTTTTTTCAAATTTCAAAAAACATGGGCTATAACCCATCGTTTTTGTCATTTCGTCATTTTTTTCAAATCCTCAAAAATGACGAAAAACGGCGCGCTATAGTATGCCGTACGATATGGGCTATAGCCCATGGTCCAAAATGATGAGAAACGAGGCTAATTTTTTTTTTTCAAATTTCAAAAAACATGGGCTATAACCCATCGTTTTTGTCATTTCGTCATTTTTTTCAAATCCTCAAAAATGATGAAAAACGGCGCGCTATAGTATGCCGTACGATATGGGCTATAGCCCATGGTCCAAAATGATGAGAAACGAGGCTAACTTTTTTTTTTCAAATTTCAAAAAACATGGGCTATAACCCATCGTTTTTGTCATTTCGTAATTTTTTTCAAATCCTCAAAAATGATGAAAAACGGCGCGCTATAGTATGCCGTACGATATGGGCTATAGCCCATGGTCCAAAATGATGAGAAACGAGGCTAACTTTTTTTTTTCAAATTTCAAAAAACATGGGCTATAACCCATCGTTTTTGTCATTTCGTCATTTTTTTCAAATCCTCAAAAATGATGAAAAACGGCGCGCTATAGTATGCCGTACGATATGGGCTATAACCCATGGTCCAAAATGATGAGAAACGAGGCTAACTTTTTTTTTCAAAATTTCAAAAAACATGGGCTATAACCCATCGTTTTTGAATTTTTTATTTTTTTTCAAATCCTCCAAAATGATGAAAAACGGCGTGCTATAGTATGCCGTATGATATGGGCTATAGCCCATGGTCCAAAATGATGAGAAACGAGGCTAACTTTTTTTTCCAAAATTTCAAAAAACATGGGCTATAACCCATCGTTTTTTTATTTTTTTCAAATCCTCCAAAATGATGAAAAACGGCGCGCTATAGTATGCCGTACGATATGGGCTATAGCCCATGGTCCAAAATGATGAGAAACGAGGCTAACTTTTTTTTTTCAAATTTCAAAAAACATGGGCTATAACCCATCGTTTTTGTCATTTCGTCATTTTTTTCAAATCCTCAAAAATGATGAAAAACGGCGCGCTATAGTATGCCGTACGATATGGGCTATAACCCATGGTCCAAAATGATGAGAAACGAGGCTAACTTATTTTTTTCAAATTTCAAAAAACATGGGCTATAACCCATCGTTTTTGTCATTTCGTCATTTTTTTCAAATCCTCAAAAATGATGAAAAACGGCGCGCTATAGTATGCCGTACGATATGGGCTTTAGCCCATGGTCCAAAATGATGAGAAACGAGGCTAACTTTTTTTTTTCAAATTTCAAAAAACATGGGATATAACCCATCGTTTTTGTCATTTCGTCATTTTTTTCAAATCCTCAAAAATGATGAAAAACGGCGCGCTATAGTATGCCGTACGATATGGGCTATAGCCCATGGTCCAAAATGATGAGAAACGAGGCTAACTTTTTTTTTTCAAATTTCAAAAAACATGGGCTATAACCCATCGTTTTTGTAATTTCGTCATTTTTTTCAAATCCTCAAAAATGATGAAAAACGGCGCGCTATAGTATGCCGTACGATATGGGCTTTAGCCCATGGTCCAAAATGATGAGAAACGAGGCTAACTTTTTTTTTTCAAATTTCAAAAAACATGGGATATAACCCATCGTTTTTGTCATTTCGTCATTTTTTTCAAATCCTCAAAAATGATGAAAAACGGCGCGCTATAGTATGCCGTACGATATGGGCTATAGCCCATGGTCCAAAATGATGAGAAACGAGGCTAACTTTTTTTTTTCAAATTTCAAAAAACATGGGCTATAACCCATCGTTTTTGTCATTTCGTCATTTTTTTCAAATCCTCAAAAATGATGAAAAACGGCGCGCTATAGTATGCCGTACGATATGGGCTATAACCCATGGTCCAAAATGATGAGAAACGAGGCTAACTTTTTTTTTTCAAATTTCAAAAAACATGGGCTATAACCCATCGTTTTTGTCATTTCGTCATTTTTTTCAAATCCTCAAAAATGATGAAAAACGGCGCGCTATAGTATGCCGTACGATATGGGCTTTAGCCCATGGTCCAAAATGATGAGAAACGAGGCTAACTTTTTTTTTTCAAATTTCAAAAAACATGGGATATAACCCATCGTTTTTGTCATTTCGTCATTCTTTTTCAAATCCTCAAAAATGATGAAAAACGGCGCGCTATAGTATGCCGTACGATATGGGCTATAGCCCATGGTCCAAAATGATGAGAAACGAGGCTAACTTTTTTTTTTCAAATTTCAAAAAACATGGGCTATAACCCATCGTTTTTGTAATTTCGTCATTTTTTTCAAATCCTCAAAAATGATGAAAAACGGCGCGCTATAGTATGCCGTACGATATGGGCTATAGCCCATGGTCTATAATGATGAGAAACGAGGCTAACTTTTTTTTTTCAAATTTCAAAAAACATGGGCTATAACCCATCGTTTTTGTAATTTCGTCATTTTTTTCAAATCCTCAAAAATGATGAAAAACGGCGCGCTATAGTATGCCGTACGATATGGGCTATAGCCCATGGTCCAAAATGATGAGAAACGAGGCTAACTTTTTTTTTCAAATTTCAAAAAACATGGGCTATAACCCATCGTTTTTGTCATTTCGTCATTTTTTTCAAATCCTCAAAAATGACGAAAAACGGCGCGCTATAGTATGCCGTACGATATGGGCTATAGCCCATGGTCCAAAATGATGAGAAACGAGGCTAATTTTTTTTTTTCAAATTTCAAAAAACATGGGCTATAACCCATCGTTTTTGTCATTTCGTCATTTTTTTCAAATCCTCAAAAATGATGAAAAACGGCGCGCTATAGTATGCCGTACGATATGGGCTATAGCCCATGGTCCAAAATGATGAGAAACGAGGCTAACTTTTTTTTTTCAAATTTCAAAAAACATGGGCTATAACCCATCGTTTTTGTCATTTCGTCATTTTTTTCAAATCCTCAAAAATGATGAAAAACGGCGCGCTATAGTATGCCGTACGATATGGGCTATAGCCCATGGTCCAAAATGATGAGAAACGAGGCTAACTTTTTTTTTTCAAATTTCAAAAAACATGGGCTATAACCCATCGTTTTTGTCATTTCGTCATTTTTTTCAAATCCTCAAAAATGATGAAAAACGGCGCGCTATAGTATGCCGTACGATATGGGCTATAACCCATGGTCCAAAATGATGAGAAACGAGGCTAACTTTTTTTTTCAAAATTTCAAAAAACATGGGCTATAACCCATCGTTTTTGAATTTTTTATTTTTTTTCAAATCCTCCAAAATGATGAAAAACGGCGTGCTATAGTATGCCGTATGATATGGGCTATAGCCCATGGTCCAAAATGATGAGAAACGAGGCTAACTTTTTTTTCCAAAATTTCAAAAAACATGGGCTATAACCCATCGTTTTTTTATTTTTTTCAAATCCTCCAAAATGATGAAAAACGGCGCGCTATAGTATGCCGTACGATATGGGCTATAGCCCATGGTCCAAAATGATGAGAAACGAGGCTAACTTTTTTTTTTCAAATTTCAAAAAACATGGGCTATAACCCATCGTTTTTGTCATTTCGTCATTTTTTTCAAATCCTCAAAAATGATGAAAAACGGCGCGCTATAGTATGCCGTACGATATGGGCTATAACCCATGGTCCAAAATGATGAGAAACGAGGCTAACTTATTTTTTTCAAATTTCAAAAAACATGGGCTATAACCCATCGTTTTTGTCATTTCGTCATTTTTTTCAAATCCTCAAAAATGATGAAAAACGGCGCGCTATAGTATGCCGTACGATATGGGCTTTAGCCCATGGTCCAAAATGATGAGAAACGAGGCTAACTTTTTTTTTTCAAATTTCAAAAAACATGGGATATAACCCATCGTTTTTGTCATTTCGTCATTTTTTTCAAATCCTCAAAAATGATGAAAAACGGCGCGCTATAGTATGCCGTACGATATGGGCTATAGCCCATGGTCCAAAATGATGAGAAACGAGGCTAACTTTTTTTTTTCAAATTTCAAAAAACATGGGCTATAACCCATCGTTTTTGTAATTTCGTCATTTTTTTCAAATCCTCAAAAATGATGAAAAACGGCGCGCTATAGTATGCCGTACGATATGGGCTATAGCCCATGGTCCAAAATGATGAGAAACGAGGCTAACTTTTTTTTTTCAAATTTCAAAAAACATGGGATATAACCCATCGTTTTTGTCATTTCGTCATTTTTTTCAAATCCTCAAAAATGATGAAAAACGGCGCGCTATAGTATGCCGTACGATATGGGCTATAGCCCATGGTCCAAAATGATGAGAAACGAGGCTAACTTTTTTTTTTCAAATTTAAAAAAACATGGGCTATAACCCATCGTTTTTGTCATTTCGTCATTTTTTTCAAATCCTCAAAAATGATGAAAAACGGCGCGCTATAGTATGCCGTACGATATGGGCTTTAGCCCATGGTCCAAAATGATGAGAAACGAGGCTAACTTTTTTTTTTCAAATTTCAAAAAACATGGGATATAACCCATCGTTTTTGTCATTTCGTCATTCTTTTTCAAATCCTCAAAAATGATGAAAAACGGCGCGCTATAGTATGCCGTACGATATGGGCTATAGCCCATGGTCCAAAATGATGAGAAACGAGGCTAACTTTTTTTTTTCAAATTTCAAAAAACATGGGCTATAACCCATCGTTTTTGTAATTTCGTCATTTTTTTCAAATCCTCAAAAATGATGAAAAACGGCGCGCTATAGTATGCCGTACGATATGGGCTATAGCCCATGGTCTAAAATGATGAGAAACGAGGCTAACTTTTTTTTTTCAAATTTCAAAAAACATGGGCTATAACCCATCGTTTTTGTAATTTCGTCATTTTTTTCAAATCCTCAAAAATGATGAAAAACGGCGCGCTATAGTATGCCGTACGATATGGGCTATAGCCCATGGTCCAAAATGATGAGAAACGAGGCTAACTTTTTTTTTCAAATTTCAAAAAACATGGGCTATAACCCATCGTTTTTGTCATTTCGTCATTTTTTTCAAATCCTCAAAAATGACGAAAAACGGCGCGCTATAGTATGCCGTACGATATGGGCTATAGCCCATGGTCCAAAATGATGAGAAACGAGGCTAATTTTTTTTTTTCAAATTTCAAAAAACATGGGCTATAACCCATCGTTTTTGTCATTTCGTCATTTTTTTCAAATCCTCAAAAATGATGAAAAACGGCGCGCTATAGTATGCCGTACGATATGGGCTATAGCCCATGGTCCAAAATGATGAGAAACGAGGCTAACTTTTTTTTTTCAAATTTCAAAAAACATGGGCTATAACCCATCGTTTTTGTCATTTCGTCATTTTTTTCAAATCCTCAAAAATGATGAAAAACGGCGCGCTATAGTATGCCGTACGATATGGGCTATAGCCCATGGTCCAAAATGATGAGAAACGAGGCTAACTTTTTTTTTTCAAATTTCAAAAAACATGGGCTATAACCCATCGTTTTTGTCATTTCGTCATTTTTTTCAAATCCTCAAAAATGATGAAAAACGGCGCGCTATAGTATGCCGTACGATATGGGCTATAACCCATGGTCCAAAATGATGAGAAACGAGGCTAACTTTTTTTTTCAAAATTTCAAAAAACATGGGCTATAACCCATCGTTTTTGAATTTTTTATTTTTTTTCAAATCCTCCAAAATGATGAAAAACGGCGTGCTATAGTATGCCGTATGATATGGGCTATAGCCCATGGTCCAAAATGATGAGAAACGAGGCTAACTTTTTTTTCCAAAATTTCAAAAAACATGGGCTATAACCCATCGTTTTTTTATTTTTTTCAAATCCTCCAAAATGATGAAAAACGGCGTGCTATAGTATGCCGTACGATATGGGCTATAGCCCATGGTCCAAAATGATGAGAAACGAGGCTAACCTTTTTTTTCAAAATTTCAAAAAACATGGGCTATAACCCATCGTTTTTTTATTTTTTCATTTTTTTCAAATCCTCCAAAATGATGAAAAACGGCGTGCTATAGTATGCCGTACGATATGGGCTATAGCCCATGGTCCAAAATGATGAGAAACGAGGCTAACTTTTTTTTTCAAAATTTCAAAAAACATGGGCTATAACCCATCGTTTTTGAATTTTTTTTTTTTTTTCAAATCCTCCAAAATGATGAAAAACGGCGTGCTATAGTATGCCGTATGATATGGGCTATAGCCCATGGTCCAAAATGATGAGAAACGAGGCTAACTTTTTTTTCCAAAATTTCAAAAAACATGGGCTATAACCCATCGTTTTTTTATTTTTTTCAAATCCTCCAAAATGATGAAAAACGGCGTGCTATAGTATGCCGTACGATATGGGCTATAGCCCATGGTCCAAAATGATGAGAAACGAGGCTAACTTTTTTTTTCAAAATTTAAAAAAACATAGGCTATAACCCATCGTTTTTTTTTTTTTTTTTTTTTTTTTCAAATCCTCCAAAATGATGAAAAACGGCGTGCTATAGTATGCCGTACGATATGGGCTATAGCGCATGGTCCAAAATGATGAGAAACGAGGCTAACTTTTTTTTTCAAAATTTCAAAAAACATGGGCTATAACCCATCGTTTTTTTATTTTTTCATTTTTTTTATATCCTCCAAAATGATGAAAAACGGCGTGCTATAGTATGCCGTACGATATGGGCTATAGCCCATGGTCCAAAATGATGAGAAACGAGGCTAACTTTTTTTTTCAAAATTTCAAAAAACATGGGCTATAACCCATCGTTTTTTTATTTTTTCATTTTTTTCAAATCCTCCAAAATGATGAAAAACGGCGTGCTATAGTATGCCGTACGATATGGGCTATAGCCCATGGTCCAAAATGATGAGAAACGAGGCTAACTTTTTTTTTCAAAATTTCAAAAAACATGGGCTATAACCCATCGTTTTTGAATTTTTTTTTTTTTTTCAAATCCTCCAAAATGATGAAAAACGGCGTGCTATAGTATGCCGTATGATATGGGCTATAGCCCATGGTCCAAAATGATGAGAAACGAGGCTAACTTTTTTTTCCAAAATTTCAAAAAACATGGGCTATAACCCATCGTTTTTTTATTTTTTTCAAATCCTCCAAAATGATGAAAAACGGCGTGCTATAGTATGCCGTACGATATGGGCTATAGCCCATGGTCCAAAATGATGAGAAACGAGGCTAACTTTTTTTTTCAAATTTTAAAAAAACATAGGCTATAACCCATCGTTTTTTTTTTTTTTTTTTTTTTTTTCAAATCCTCCAAAATGATGAAAAACGGCGTGCTATAGTATGCCGTACGATATGGGCTATAGCGCATGGTCCAAAATGATGAGAAACGAGGCTAACTTTTTTTTTCAAAATTTCAAAAAACATGGGCTATAACCCATCGTTTTTTTATTTTTTCATTTTTTTTATATCCTCCAAAATGATGAAAAACGGCGTGCTATAGTATGCCGTACGATATGGGCTATAGCCCATGGTCCAAAATGATGAGAAACGAGGCTAACTTTTTTTTTTTAAATTTCAAAAAACATGGGCTATAACCCATCGTTTTTTTATTTTTTCATTTTTTTCAAATCCTCCAAAATGATGAAAAACGGCGTGCTATAGTATGCCGTACGATATGGGCTATAGCCCATGGTCCAAAATGATGAGAAACGAGGCTAACTTTTTTTTTCAAAATTTCAAAAAACATGGGCTATAACCCATCGTTTTTGAATTTTTTATTTTTTTTCAAATCCTCCAAAATGATGAAAAACGGCGTGCTATAGTATGCCGTATGATATGGGCTATAGCCCATGGTCCAAAATGATGAGAAACGAGGCTAACTTTTTTTTCCAAAATTTCAAAAAACATGGGCTATAACCCATCGTTTTTTTATATTTTTCAAATCCTCCAAAATGATGAAAAACGGCGTGCTATAGTATGCCGTACGATATGGGCTATAGCCCATGGTCCAAAATGATGAGAAACGAGGCTAACTTTTTTTTTCAAAATTTCAAAAAACATGGGCTATAACCCATCGTTTTTTTATTTTTTCATTTTTTTCAAATCCTCCAAAATGATGAAAAACGGCGTGCTATAGTATGCCGTACGATATGGGCTATAGCCCATGGTCCAAAATGATGAGAAACGAGGCTAACTTTTTTTTTCAAAATTTCAAAAAACATGGGCTATAACCCATCGTTTTTGAATTTTTTATTTTTTTTCAAATCCTCCAAAATGATGAAAAACGGCGTGCTATAGTATGCCGTATGATATGGGCTATAGCCCATGGTCCAAAATGATGAGAAACGAGGCTAACTTTTTTTTCCAAAATTTCAAAAAACATGGGCTATAACCCATCGTTTTTTTATTTTTTTCAAATCCTCCAAAATGATGAAAAACGGCGTGCTATAGTATGCCGTACGATATGGGCTATAGCCCATGGTCCAAAATGATGAGAAACGAGGCTAACTTTTTTTTTCAAAATTTCAAAAAACATGGGCTATAACCCATCTTTTTTTTTTTTTTTTTTTTTTTTTCAAATCCTCCAAAATGATGAAAAACGGCGTGCTATAGTATGCCGTACGATATGGGCTATAGCGCATGGTCCAAAATGATGAGAAACGAGGCTAACTTTTTTTTCCAAAATTTCAAAAAACATGGGCTATAACCCATCGTTTTTTTATTTTTTCATTTTTTTCAAATCCTCCAAAATGATGAAAAACGGCGTGCTATAGTATGCCGTACGATATGGGCTATAGCCCATGGTCCAAAATGATGAGAAACGAGGCTAACTTTTTTTTTCAAAATTTCAAAAAACATGGGCTATAACCCATCGTTTTTTTATTTTTTCATTTTTTTCAAATCCTCCAAAATGATGAAAAACGGCGTGCTATAGTATGCCGTACGATATGGGCTATAGCCCATGGTCCAAAATGATGAGAAACGAGGCTAACTTTTTTTTTCAAAATTTCAAAAAACATGGGCTATAACCCATCGTTTTTGAATTTTTTATTTTTTTTCAAATCCTCCAAAATGATGAAAAACGGCGTGCTATAGTATGCCGTATGATATGGGCTATAGCCCATGGTCCAAAATGATGAGAAACGAGGCTAACTTTTTTTTCCAAAATTTCAAAAAACATGGGCTATAACCCATCGTTTTTTTATTTTTTTCAAATCCTCCAAAATGATGAAAAACGGCGTGCTATAGTATGCCGTACGATATGGGCTATAGCCCATGGTCCAAAATGATGAGAAACGAGGCTAACTTTTTTTTTCAAAATTTCAAAAAACATGGGCTATAACCCATCGTTTTTTTATTTTTTCATTTTTTTCAAATCCTCCAAAATGATGAAAAACGGCGTGCTATAGTATGCCGTATGATATGGGCTATAGCCCATGGTCCAAAATGATGAGAAACGAGGCTAACTTTTTTTTCAAAATTTCAAAAAACATGGGCTATAACCCATCGATTTTTTCATTTTTTTCAAATCCTCCAAAATGATGAAAAACGGCGTGCTATAGTATGCCGTACGATATGGGCTATAGCCCATGGTCCAAAATGATGAGAAACGAGGCTAACTTTTTTTTTCAAAATTTCAAAAAACATGGGCTATAACCCATCGTTTTTGAATTTTTGAATTTTTTTCAAATCCTCCAAAATGATGAAAAACGGCGTGCTATAGTATGCCGTATGATATGGGCTATAGCCCATGGTCCAAAATGATGAGAAACGAGGCTAACTTTTTTTTCCAAAATTTCAAAAAACATGGGCTATAACCTATCGTTTTTTTATTTTTTCATTTTTTTCAAATCCTCCAAAATGATGAAAAACGCCGTGCTATAGTATGCCGTATGATATGGGCTATAGCCCATGGTCCAAAATGATGAGAAACGAGGCTAACTTTTTTTTTCAAAATTTCAAAAAACATGGGCTATAACCCATCGTTTTTTCATTTTTTCATTTTTTTCAAATCCTCCAAAATGATGAAAAACGGCGTGCTATAGTATGCCGTACGATATGGGCTATAGCCCATGGTCCAAAATGATGAGAAACGAGGCTAACTTTTTTTTTCAAAATTTCAAAAAACATGGGCTATAACCCATCGTTTTTTTATTTTTTCATTTTTTTCAAATCCTCCAAAATGATGAAAAACGGCGTGCTATAGTATGCCGTACGATATGGGCTATAGCCCATGGTCCAAAATGATGAGAAACGAGGCTAACTTTTTTTTTCAAAATTTCAAAAAACATGGGCTATAACCCATCGTTTTTTCATTTTTTTCAAATCCTCAAAAATGATGAAAAACGGCGTGCCATAGTATGCCGTACGTTATGGGCTATAGCCCACGGTCCAAAATGATGAGAAACGAGGCTAACTTTTTTTTCAAAATTTCATTTTTCCCCCCATTTTTCTTTTTTTTCAAATCCTCAAAAATGATGAAAAACGGCGTGCCATAGTATGCCGTACGATATGGGCTATAGCCCACGGTCCAAAATGATGAGAAACGAGGCTAACTTTTTTTTCAAAATTTCAAAAAACATGGGCTATAACCCATCGTTTTTTAATTTTTTAATTTTTTTCAAATCCTCAAAAATGATGAAAAACGGCGTGCCATAGTATGCCGTACGTTATGGGCTATAGCCCACGGTCCAAAATGATGAGAAACGAGGCTAACTTTTTTTTCAAAATTTCAAAAAACATGGGCTAACCCATCGTTTTTTTCATTTTTTCATTTTTTTCAAATCCTCAAAAATGATGAAAAACGGCGTGCCATAGTATGCCGTACGATATGGGCTATAGCCCACGGTCCACGGTTGAGAAACAACTTCTAACCATTATAACGACTGACATGACAATCACGAATGATATGAAGGTACTCAGAGAATGTGGCTGTGGGTGGGCCAATGTAACAACCTACCGGGGCCTGCGAACTCATCAGGGGAAGATGAAATGCGGCGGCGGCCGCAACCAGATGCAAGCTTGCACTGCAGAAGCAGATCAGACAAGGAGGAATCATAGCCAGGTTGAGCACCACAGCGCTATTGATCCAACCATTGCAACTGGTGAGAGAGAGGAGGACCAGCCTTCCCAGCATGAGGTGCAGCAACAACAGCACAGCCCACAGCACCTCCAGACTCTCCACCACAGTGTGGAGGAAGGAGGGACTGATGAGAGGCAGACGGATGTGCTCCAACACCTTCAGGAACACACAGAGAGAACACCGAGTATTAGTACTAGTCCAACTGGAACAACATGAGAGCAGCAGTGGTCTCTGTGGTAGAGTGGGGAGGTTCCCAGTTCCATCCTGGGCTTCCCCAGAGTTAGCAAGAAGCTGTGTAGCAGTGTATGAATGCGTGTGTGTGTGTGTGTGTGTGTGTGTGTGTGTGTGAATGGGTGAATGTAATACACAATCTGTGTTAAAGTGCTTTGGATGAGAGTGCTATATAAATGCACCATTTACCAGCCAGTCCCACACCAGTATACAGTACAGTACAGTACAGTACAGTACAGTACAGTACAGTACAGTACAGTACAGTACAGTACAGTACAGTACAGTACAGTACAGTACAGTACAGTACAGTATACTGTATACTGTATACAGCAGATGCCAAAGCATGTATTTGCAAAGGGACTCTAGCAACTGCCTTACACTTAGAAGACCTCCGACATGTCGATAAACAGAGACCTCTGATTGTCTTACAAGGCGTGAGAATAAGAAATGACTGACCTGTCCAAAGCTCTGTCTGTGGGTAGGACTCTTGTCTAAATGACTGACCTGTCCAAAGCTCTGTCTGTGGGTAGGACTCTTGTCTAAATGACTGACATGTCCAAAGCTCTGTCTGTGGGTAGGACTCTTGTTTAAATGACTGACCTGTCCAAAGCTCTGTCTGTGGGTAGGACTCTTGTTTAAATGACTGACCTGTCCAAAGCTCTGTCTGTGGGTAGGACTCTTGTCTAACCACAGCATGGCAGCCTCAAACACCATGTCCTCCTTGGGAACCTTCAGATGGTCACTGGAGAGAACCTCCGTCAGCCTTTCCACAGAGAGAGAGAGAAACTCCTCCTATTGGTAGAAAGATGGTTTGTTTAGTGAAATAGACATACGACTGTGGTTAATGGTAATATACATATATCTAATCACTGTGACTGATTGAATGTTTCTACCCAGGTCTGGGTCAGTTGTGATGGTGGGAAGTTGAGTAATGGTAATAAAACAACTCAAATGTATGACCCTCAACCACGGGGGGGCTGCCATAATGTTCAATTGTTAAAACACCCGGATTAAGGTTGGTGAGGGGTCCGTTAAAACGACCGGATTAAGGTTGGTGAGGGATGCGTTAAAACGACTAGATTAAGGTTGTTGAGGGATGCATTAAAACGACCGGATTAAGGTTGGTGAGAGAGGTGTTGCTCCCGTGCTTGCGGTTATGTTTAGGTTAGAGTTAGGGTTAGTAATGGTCGATCTAACGTGAGGTCGGACCAATATCACGCTACCCAACCACTGACCTTCTGGTAGATGACCCTGAAGTATTCCAGAATGTGATCCAAGCTGTGTTTCTTCAACATTCCACAGGAGTGGTCGTCGGCACTGCAGTAAAACTCCACACAGTTATTTACGTCCAAGTGGCGCTTCATGTATTCACAGCAGGCCTCTCGCACAGACGTGACTTCCAACAGGTCTGATGCCGCCAGCAGAGCCTGGAACAAATGAACACATTAGCTTGATGTTATGTAGGACTATATATGGAAACAATGTCTGATGTTTATGATAATAATAATAAAATACATTACCTGCACATTATCAGTAGAGATGGACACCTTAGACGTGTAGGCGTACCAATCATCTGAGGTTCCAGTCCACTGATGGTCACTCTGTCCTGTGTGGACTCCCTCATACCAGACGTAAACATGGCCTGTGCACGTTGGAAAGGAGAACGGTTGGCTTGGGAGTTGGCATAGTTTCTTTATTATTTACATTGTTAATTGATTAATTAATTTGGTGTAGAAGTAGAGTGATATTTGGTAACGGTTCATGTGAAAGCCAAGGCAAACGTTAAATGTCATTGCCTTAACAGCAGCAGCTCAATAGAGCGTTGCAGTCCCGCGGACAAAGCCGCAGACAAAGCTAACTCTTGTTCTGACAAATCATGACAATAAACACAATGTATTGGGCTGATCAAATAATTAGTATTAGTATCTTCTCTCTCATTATTTGATCGGACCAAAACATTGTGTTTATTGTCATGATTTGTCACAACAACAGTTGGCTTTGTCCGCGGTGAAAACGTCTTTAAATAAATACTTTTTGAAAACTCTATGGGGAAAATGAACGGGGAATTATCTTCCGGGCCTGTCGTCGGGGGTGGGACTGCGACGCTCACGTGTGCATTTACCTCAAAGTAAGGGCTGAAGGAGGCCAGTACAGCACGATGGCAGGGGACCTCCTGTCCCTCACAGACCAGAATAACATCACAAAATACACTGTTGAGACGCAGCCTGTTGAGACCCTCTAACACGTTGTTGGGATGGTGGGGGTCCACAAACACCTCAGCCTTCAGGGAGGATGGAGGTACACTGGTGCCGTCCTCCTGAATGATACGACAACAACAATATCATCCAGAGGGACATTCATAATCAGACAAATAACCTACTGTCAATCTGTGAGTCATGTTGCTGATCTGGTAATGATGCTTGGAAACGGTCACTCACATGGTCAGTGTCCTCTCGCATCCTCTTGGCAGCCTGTGGTGATTCTCTCTGTCTGGCAGCATCCAGGATGTTGTCAGCCATGGCTGAGGTGAGGTGGAGAGAGAACACACTACATTACTGTTACATGTGGTTTAACTCATGGCTGAGGTGAGGTGGAGAGAGAACTCACTATGTAGTTTAACTCATGGCTGAGGTGAGGTGGAGAGAGAACTCACTACATTACTGTTACATGTGGTTTAACTCATGGCTGAGGTGAGGTGGAGAGAGAACTCGTACATTACTGTTACATGTGGTTTAACTCATGGCTGAGGTGAGGTGGAGAGAGAACTCACTACATTACTGTTACATGTGGTTTAACTCATGGCTGAGGTGAGGTGGAGAGAGAACTCACTACATTACTGTTACATGTGGTTTAACTCATGGCTGAGGTGAGGTGGAGCACTTCCGCATTTAACCAGAACATGTGGAAGTAGAGCGTTCTTCCGGGTCCTTCATGATACGCCACTGAGCAACTTCCATTGAATGAAAAGTGGGGTCGGGGTTGTCTGCTCTCTAGTTTATAACTATGGGTTACACAGTGAAATACTAATCATTTAACTCTGAGGTGGACAAATGGAACTTATGAAACCTTGATGGAATGAACACGATTCACCTGTCTTCATCTTTGTATTGCTTGTATTGCTATTGGATATTTTCTTATAGGATCGGAAAAATCCAATAGGACTTTTTCTATGGGATTATTATCCTATAAGAAATTATCCAATAGGATTTGTTCCAAATTCTTATAGGATTTTTTAATTGGATTTCCAATAGGACTTTTTCTATGGGATTAATTTACTTTTAATGCGTGGCCCCAGTGCCCCCCCACAAAATGACCGGAACTTAATATTTCACAAAAACAGAGCAGAACTCCCACCACGGGACTCAATCGGGCAATCAATGAATACAGTTGCAACCACTATATTAATGGCAAGTATTTCATACAGCCAAAGTTTAAAAAAATCTGAACGATCCCTTTAAAGTTCTTCTCTGTGAAACAACATTATAATGGTCAACAACACACTTGACTGTTTTTGATACTTTGACAGTCTTTCAGGATTTCTAAAACAAAATGTACACTCCAGAATTAGAAGAGGCCCAGTCCAGGGGCAAAGTCCTTGCTTTTTAGCTGACTCTCAAGTGGCCATCCAGACATAGAGAGAGAACACTGACTCCTACGTACATGCTACTCGTAGATGGAGTTGTACACTCTTTTTACTGTGACAGGAAGTTTGCCTGCATCCTTCAATTTCAGAACAACACACTCCAAAAAGGTCAGTGTCTTTTTCAGTCCTTTAGGGTACTGGATTCTGAGTCCCAGTGCCATTGAGATGTCCACACTCTCCTCTGTGATTACCTGGTCATCCATCGACAGCATAATGTGGTCATATTTCATGGGGTGACCCTCCCTGCAGCCTTTCAGCATCATCTTTGGTGTCGACATTTCAGTGCTGGTCTGAGCTAGGCCCTGGGGAGAGGGAATACCATTAACCATCAGACAAACACACACCCTCTGGCTAGTCTCCTGCAGAGCCACTGTGTCAAAAACAGAAACAACCATATGATAATATAAAAACTAATGCAATAATAAAATGTGGTTCAATTACATAGTGCTTCTCCCACTAGTGAACGGTTCATGGCTCACCTCAACTTCAAACGGAAACTCTGGTTTCTCCTTGAATAGTACAGGCAAGAGCAGAATTGCTGCTTCCGATTGGAGGCCTTAATAAAAAAATATACAATACCTGTAAGTTATTATAATAATGTTATTTTCATAATCCTTTAAAATCACGAGAACAAATGTCAGTCAAGTAGTGAGTGAGTGAGTGATTCAGGGTGCTACTGCCATCAGTCAGTTTTTGTTACTTGAAAATCTAGTTCAAATTAGATTCTGGCAATTACCTTTTTTCTGCCATCGCAGCGAGCTTATTGAGGATTTGTTTGTCCACATCAATGTGATATCTCTCAGATCCCAAGCGAGCTTTAGAAGGCAAAGTAGAAGAAACATGTATAAAATATAGTCATAACTCATGCAATTAAATAAGGAGACAATTGACACATTATTGTACTTACTATTTTGGATAGTCAGTCTGAGACATTGGAACTCAGAGAGCGTCTCTTATGAGCTGTGGTTGGACACAAAGTTTCTGCGGTACAATTTGATTCGTGTCAACCTTTCTTGAGGAGCTCTAGGTCTGGACGGACCTTCTCCGTTTCCTCTCTCATGACTCTCAAATGTTCTTTGAGAGTCATCTTCTCCTGTATCAATCTATAAATCAAACAAGTTCTACAGATTCAAGTAAATTGCATAACATTGTTGAAAAATACACACATTGGACCTTTAAATGTATCAGCATAAAGGTCCCAACGTTCATTCGGCACAGACTAGTTTTCAGCTAAAACAGATTTTTTACCATGGTGCTTGGATTAACCTCAGCTGTCTCTGTCTGACGAGGTCGCTTCCTTCCAGTCCATTTTTCTGTTATTTGTGCCATTTCCTTGTTAGACACAAGTAGCTTCCTTTCTTTTTTTAATTTATTGTGCAGTGAATCAAGCATGGCATCCTGTGAAACAAAGTTTTTCAAGTTGTTGCACTAGAATGCATCCCTTACTAGAAAACCCTTACTAGAAAGTAGGGGAAAAGTGCCCCTATTCTGACACTCACTGAAAATAGCAGATCTACAAGCTCACAATGTGTCACTCACATTACAAGACATTGTGAGCTTATCATTTTGATTGATTATTGTTGGTCGAGAGAATTGGTGTGTAGAATGTGGAAAAAGAGCAAACCAGGCATAGAGCTGACCCCAGTCTACCAAGTATTATTTCGTTTACCAAGTATAGCGCTCAGTTTCAGTGGTTAACAGCGACACATAGAATTGTACCGATGCAGGTAACAACATGAACAAATAAAATCTTACATAGCCAGACCCAATGCTTTCCCTGAGGAATGGGTAGTCCAGGTTTAGGGTTGACAGAATTTCCACATACTGAAAACGAGTTGGGAACCTAAAAAGGAAAATCAAACAGTAGTAGTGTTGATATTAGCCATAATAATTAGACACTGACAATTGACACATTTCCCAACAACGTCACACTGATAAGAAGTTAAGAACCTGTATGTGCGCGCAGGTCGGGGTCAGAAGAAACCCATCGCTCATTAGATGCAATGTAAAAGTGGTCACAGCACTGACGTGTAAAAATGCATCCCATCAAACTTTCAGATGCTGTTTTTCTCCCAGTGTGGAAGAAGAAGATTTAGGGTGGATGTTTACTGCGATCCCTTGCTCTTGAAATATACCTTGTTTTATGTTGTTAAGTAGAGTACATGAATGGACCCCTACAATGACTGGTCAGTTATGATGATGTAACCTTTTCTCTCTCAAATGGAAATAATCTCTCCTCACTATTTGCAACATCCCGTGTGAGGTGGAATGGTCAATCTGACATTGATACTTCTATGATGAATCTTTACATACCGATGCAGTGCAGTGCCATGACAATTAAGCAAGAGGAATAATGAGAGGAAGAAAAGATAACTCAGAGAGATGACCAGCATAAATGGTGAACTACAATGAAATCATCAGTAGCTAAATGTATTACTATTCTGGTCATCTTTATGTAAACACATTTTCATACCAATACATCACTTTCATACCAATACAACAAGTTATACATAACATAAAATAAATAAATACATACTGGTAGATAAGTACTAGAGCAACTAACTTAACATTATATTACTCATGTTGGCTATTCAACATAATATCTGGTCTCAAGCCCAATTTTGCACCAGTGATTCCCATAGGAGATTTGTGGTATTAATTCAAAATTAATCAGGACATTTCACAAAGTTTCAAGGAAAATAGCTATAGCCAATCTACAAACTCACAGCCTATTGCAATGCAATTGGCTTGCAATGCAATGTTATGAGCTTGAGGATTGGCCATTTTCGAATAGCCAAAGTATAACATAGTGGTCTAACAGATTCTTTGCTATTTTACCTCCTGTACCCCGGCCCAGGCCCCACTTTGAGAACCGCAATGCCCTACTATAGTCTACTTGGCAGCCCATGGAGCCCCATTGTGAACCCGGACATGTTGAGTACACCAAGGTTTTATGTTAGAAATGTTGAGTATGGGTCCCCAGCATGTAAATTAATAATGGGCCTGCCCTGATATCGTTGGGCAACTGCACCCGAAGATAGTTAAAGCCTGTGTTTTTCCCAAATGGAAGGCTTATATTAAAAATACTCAATATCCATAAACAACCATTTCCACCGTCTTCAAAGCAACCACACCAAAACACGGTACAAAATAGCCCCTCCTCCGCGGTTCCATGTGTTAAACTTATGGGACAAGTATAAGTATGCAAACAAATAGCAAATCACCTAAATAAAGTTTCCCCTGTGCCATTTAATAAACAGTTAAACACTCACTTCAAAAAACGCTGAATAAACTGCTGAAAGTGGGAGTCCATCAGGCATCAGTCCAAGACGTGACGCAGTTTATATTATTTCCTCTTCTGAAAAGTTCAAAGCTCGCGCTAAGGACAGTCGGTGTACGCTTGTCAAAAACGAACAGATCTACAAGCTCACTCCGCGTTGCGACGCGACGAGTTGTTAGCTTGTAGATCTTAACATGAAACCGTGACGTAGTGTCAACCAATAACAAACAAAGAGACCGTTTACGTCTTGCTTGAATCACGACAGTTTTCTGAGAAATTCTAGACCGAGGTGTGTGTGCGCGCGCATGCGTGTGCGCGCGCGTATCACCCCATCTCCCATAAATTCCATCCATAGTAACACCAGCGCCTGTGTGTGTGTGTGTGTGTGTGTGTGTGTGTTTATCACTCCCATTGTAACAATAAGCAATATTTTATATATATATATATATATATATATATATATATATATATACACACACACACATAATATAGGCCTAATATAATTGAAGGTCGCAATTATATTATTATTATTATATGATTATCGAAGGTTAACTATAGAATCGTACATCACCCAAAATCCCCATACATGGGGAAAACCCACATTGTGCCCAGGTCTCGTGACAGCATTATGACATCATCAGGGATGATAGTAAATCAGGGATTATATAGTAAATGCGACCTGCTATGGAGATCCTGATGTCATCAATATTAATATATGGATATATGTCAGAACCTGTTCTGACATTATGTTGATCGTTCCCCATCCGTCCTTCCTCTTCGATGTCTCCCTTTTATCTGATACCTGTCCATTCAAACTATAGACGGGCCTGCTCCAAAGTTATGAGTGCAGCCGCACCCGGCAGCCGGCGAAAACTAGAGTTCTAAACAGGCCTGAAAATGAAGTCCCGGCCCTACCTGTGCCCTCAATGCCTGTTCACTCAAGACACTGCCCCCGCTGCCACCCTCCAGATCTCCATATTTGGAGCTGACCTGTTCTAACATTCCATATGTTGATCTGACCTCATCAAACATGTACACTCAAGACACACTCCATATATGGCCAGTGCACACGACCTCACCCTCAGGCGTCTTACTGGCTTATATAGTTGCGACCGTAGACCACAGAGCACCGTTGTATTTGTTCTACATTTGAAAAAAATGCTACATTTGTTTTAATGGGGATGATTTTTTTATAAGCAAACACAATTATATTTCCAATAGGCTTGACTTGAATGATTTTGTTTAAAGGCTTTGGCTGTTGGAAAATAATCCTATAGGGTTCTGTTGAAACAGAACAGGTTCAAATGGAACTTCAGACAATCCTATTGGAGTTTCTGAAGTTCCAATATAATCCTATAGGGTGCTGTTGGAACTTTGGACATGGCTCCAGGTTCAATTGGAACTTCAGAAAATCCTACTGGAGTTTCTGCAGTTTCAATGGAATCCTATTGAAACTTTGAAAAATCCTGTTGGACTTTCCAAAGTTGGATATAACCCAATAAGATCCTATTGGCACTTTGGAAAACCCAATTGGATTTTATAAAGTGCTGATACAATCCTATAGGATTGTGTTGGATATGTGTAAAAATCCAATAGGATTCCTATAGGATTTCAAAATCCTGTAGGATCCTATTGGACATTTCGAAGATCCTATAGGACTTTTTGACTAGGGTTCATTCGAGACAATGGACTATAGCCCATGGTCTCGGAGTTACTTTTGTCTTTTTTTTTTAAAATCCTTGTTTTTCATCATTTTGGACCATGGGCCCATATCGTACGGCATACTATAGCACGCAGTTTTTCATCATTTTTGAGGATTTGAAAAAAAAGAGATATCCTCGTTTTTCATAATTTTTGACCATGTGCTATAGCCCATATTGTACGGCATACTATAGCACACCGCTTTTCATCATTTTTGAGGATTTGAAAAAAATGAAAAAATGAAAAAAACTTACATAGGCTACTTAAACCTCCCAACACCATTCTAGCCTACTTAGGTTCATCTTACGGTGAACATGTTTGCCTGAAAAGGAATCTTTGAAATGTTTCATAGTTTTAGAAATATAGTGCTTTCAAATTTACAATAATCTGATCAAATATTTTCAGTGGCCACATGGGGGAGACGTAGGCACGCATTAGAGCGCTCCTGCATGACGATATGATAGCAAGGGATACAGGTTGAGTCTAAACATTGTGGGAATTGGGAACCTCAATTCTACATTTTCCTTACAAAGGAAGACTACATGTATGGTCTGGAATGTATTATAATAATAAACTATATAATGATGTTGTGATTTGAACATTTTTGTTTGTCTAGTGCATTACCAAGTGTAACGGAGAAGTTAGCAGTATTAAAGGAGGATGAGACTATAGCTGGCCACTGCCACCGACATCAAGAACTCCCGGCCAAAAAGCTTGTAATGTGGGAACCAACACAGAGGGATCTGTACATGCCATGCCTTCACATTCAGTGCAACATTGTCATGTTGTTTGGAAAACATTAAACACACAATTATCTGGCCTATAGACATTTAGGGCCGCCTGACAAATGGGTATATGAATATATGATTAGTTTATTTACAGAATTGTGTAGAAGCATGGTTTTTGACAATATTGTTGTGTTGATGTTTATCCTAGTGAATGTGGTCCTGAGCTTTTTACCTTAAGTAAATCCATTGCTATATTTGTAGCGATGTGTAAACAACATGAGCAGAAGCTTGATTGTTGAACATCAATACACAAACTCATGCTGTAGTTGTGTGCCTTTAGGAACCGTCTGATCTGCAAGATGCTCTCTATAGTCTACACAAGGATACACAGTGCACCACTGAACCATATTGTGACAGGAGCTTAAGGGATATGCTCAATGAAAATACCTGATTGTCTGTTGGTGGGTGAGTCGTAGGCTACGGTATATTATCCATGTGCCGCCCATCCATCGCACGAGACGAGTTCTTTTTACTGCTGTTTATTTAACACCGTAGAACTGACATACGTACAAAAACAAGACAACAAAACAAAACATTAACTTGGACGTTCATCATAATAATACATGACTTTCACAATAAGATTCACAAACAAATACAATACTGACCACTTTGCCTGCTTGCACATGAATGGGGGGGGGGGGGTCGACTTGGATCCTTCAGTCTTTCTTGAAAACCCTTTTTGTTTTCTCTTCTTTTCTCTATTTTACTTTTGCTGTAGGCTACTTAACTTTACTTTCTTCTGCTTTACATGTTATAGTTCTCTTTACTTCTTCTAGTTTACTTTATTTATTCTGGTCTACTTTGTTTTCTTTCTTAATTCCAACTTCTTTTGCACAGAAACTCTCTCTCTCAGCGATCCCCGGACAGTGCATTTCCTTCTGCGCAATGATAACCTCTGACCTCTCTCACACACAAACCGGAGTAAACACAGACACACAACGAGAAACCCACAACACATTGAACACACCTAGAGCGCCCCCAAGAGGACAAAACACAGAAATAAAACCATGACATGGCAGCAGTAACAATCCATAAGGGCCCCGATTTATGCATCATTCATTGGAGCTGTAAACAGCTGTTCCTTCTGTTTAGTATTACAGCATCTTGCATTTATCACTGTTTTGCTGCATATAATGTCCCGTTTACTACAACAGTATCTTTCTTTATGGACATAGTGGGACGTCTCTTTATAACCTAGTATAAAAACAAAACAAGATGGATGTTGTCCTAGCTTGTTTCGCATAAGGAATATTATTCTCAAGTGAAGGCATTGGAATTTTCTTCTGGTGACTGTTCTGTCGCTCTGAGGCATAATGGAGGGCTGGAGGCGGTGGATAATGCCACTGGAAAATGAGCGCTACATTTGCATTATTGTCTCAGAAAGGTGGAGTTGTGGCGAGGCATGACCATCAGGTATTATGAATATGATTATACTAGGAAGATCTTTTTCAAAAAAGTGAACAGTGTTGAAATTATGTTTTTGTGGCCACAGCCACCAGTATACCTTAGCACCACCCGCCTGAACTTAAGCCACGCCCACATATGATAATAAGGGAAGGGGCTGATTTTAGTGTCACTAAAGCAGTGTATTTCGATTGCCTTTTGACTCAAAGGCTTTCAGCTTTCAGGAAGAAACCAAATACACAGGGGAGACATATTTGCATATTACACACCTGGGGGTCTATTAGAGTAATGTTAACTCAATAGACGCATACAAAACAGAAAAAGTACAAAACTATATGGCAGCAGGGACCCCATCTTAAAGGCTTCAAATGTCAGACGTTAATCTATAATCCTCTTCAGGCAGCTGGAAAACTCTTGATCCCCAAGGAGATGGCTGACTTTAGGCTTCTATCAGCCGAGCTCAGCTGTAAAGGAAAATGTTTCACATACCCTTCTAACCCACTCTGCCCCATTCTGACCTGCACAGGTTCAGGAGGGGCCAGATGGTCTTTGGAGGGTCTGGAAGGCGTCAAACATTATTATATGGGGTTCAGAAGGGTTCAGAACCCCAGTGGTGTAAAGTAACTAAGTACATTTACTCAAGTACTGTACTGTACTGTACTCAAGTACAATGTTGAGGCATTTTTACTTTTGTACCGGTATTTCCAATTTTCAGTACTTTTTCAGTAATTTTCTGTGCAATGCGACACATTGTGAGCTTTAAAAAATAAAAATAAAATAAAAATATTTTTATTTTATACATTTGAAAACTTGTGAAATGGGACAGTCTACACAATGAGCACGCTACTTTGTACTTTTGGTACTTTAAGTTCATTTTGATAATACTTTTGTACATCTAGGCCTCACTCACAACTTCGCAACAGCAGCCGAAAGCCAAAGTCCAAAATGTTGTATCAAACCATGTGACTTCCATTGGAAATGCATTGGGGCGGCCATGACATTTACATCTTGCTTACATCTAGCTCTGGTCCATAGCCTTCTACTGCTTCGATTCTGCCCTGCAGTAAGGCTATGTGACTATCAGTATTACATCTCAAATCAAAATCAGACCAGCCTCTCCTCTTTTGTGGAAATCTCACGAACGTTTGACCTACTCACCAATAAAAAGACGGGTTGTGTCAATAGAAAGCCTACTTTCCTTAGTGGACGCACTCTGAGCCCCCCACCACACGTATAAATGGTACTTTTTGGCCAAAAAGGGATTTAGTTTCCACCGGAAAAAAAATACTTTTAGTTACTCCGCTGTGCCCTCTACCGATATTGCCCAGAGAACGGCCTCATAGAGAATACTTTTCCTCCGGTGAAAAAAAATCCCTTTCTGGCCAAAAAGTACCATACGTGTGGTGGGGGGCTCAGTGTGTCCACTAAGGAAAGTAGGTTTTCTATTGACCGTTAAAAACGTGTATTTTTAAAACATTGTTTTAATAATAACGGATCTAAATATGGACGCATAATAGGCTTTGCCATATTCATACAGCTCCAATAGTGACAAAGCCATGACAGCAATGACAGCAAAAAATGATATAGGCTACATTATTATTAATAATAATAATAATCTATATATAAATATCTATATAGGAATCGTTAAGGGATTGAACTGAAACAATAGTTACAAGGTTGAAGGTCCTATAAATGAAATGTGAAAAAATAAGAGCAATTCATTGATATGAAAAATACGAAATTTACAAAGAGAGTACTTTTTTACTCTTACTTAAGTGACATTTTATTGAGGTACTTTTTACTTGTAGTCGAGTAAATTTGACCAGGTTGTAGGCCTATTTGTACTCTTACTCAAGTACTGGAGTCGAGTACTGATCTGTCCGCCTCTGGAAGCGGATGCACCATAATAGTACTGTGAGGCTTATGGGCTTATCAGCACCAAGCAATTGCTATTACACAATGCCCCATGGTGGTTCTGTGCATGCATGCGCACGCACGCAAACACACACACACACACACACACACACACACACACACACACACACACACACACACACACACACACACACACACACACACAATGTGAAGGCAGTTTACTACAGCCGGCCCATATGAAACGGAACTGGACCAGAATACAGAATAAAGCTCCCTGGATTCACAGCGAGACAGAAAGCTTTGTCAGTCCACTGACCTGTGAAAGGGGAATGTCTTCCGTTTATCAGCCAGACAGCCTGGGTGTTGAAGATAGTTTGGTAAGTTATAGGAGAAAATAATGATTTCAGCACCAATGTTATACATTCTCTAACTTGTAAAGTTATATAATTTTTTTTTATATAACTTTCCGTTACACCCCCGCCACCCCTCCTTGTCACCTCGTCACAGCAATGATCTTATTATTGTCTCCACCGTCCACTGCATGGGGAGAGAGTATGTCCAAAAATCCCGCAAATTGTTACACACTATCTCTATAGTCATGTGTTCAAGACGGATCTGTCCGATATTTCATATTCCATATTCCATCCTAAATTGGCCAACATTGGCTTTCAAAGTTTGCAGGATTGGCCCGTTTTGAACAAAAAATCATGAACGCAGCATGCAATTTATGTGAAATCTTTCACAGACTTTCCTACATAGGCTGAGGAGTGAGGAATATATGCCTTTCCACATTGTTTGATGAATAAAACACAACAAAAACGGTTTCCTTGTTTAGGGATAATTAGTTGCTGCGAGAGTGAGGTCTAGCCAACACCAACTCGGGATTCCTGGATCGCTGCCCTCCACAAATTCCTATCCAACATCAGGTTCTTGTGTTGTCGCGCCGCAGCACGTCTACACATAGGTGGTACGCTTAATTATTTCCCCTCCTGGCTTTGCCCTGGGTTGTCTCCCATAGAATCAAGTTCTGGGTGCCTGACGCAGTGCCCTGCCAGCCTCATCCTTCTCTCTCTGACTTTGTCCGTGACCCGTGGTAGGTCCCCATAGAGGCCCACATTTCTGATGCATAATCATTGTAAACCCAAAATGGTTGCTACGGTTGTGATTTGCAAGTGAAACGATGGAGACCTTCACAATCTGTTGTGCATATTGCTCATCAAAACTGGGCGTTTTAGAGTAATCAGACAATCACAACACAAATGTGTTAGGTTCCTGATTACTCACAGTAAATCCGATGTGTGTGTGCGTATAAACCAATGTGTCAATAATAGGGTATCAGTGCTTAGTAATAGTGGGAAGGTTTGTCCTTACGCATCCAATAAACAATTAAAGTGCTTGTGTGAAGAGTTTCTTTCAGGCATGCATGACTGAGTGCACTCTTTTGTATGAAAGCCTCTATTAGAGAGATATGGCATCTATTTTCATTTCCTCTGTACCTCTTAGCTCTTGGCAATGAACATGGACTATGTAATCATAAATAATAATGGCACTTGGCCTTGCATAATGTGAAAGATAATGCATATAGAAACTTAATGTAAAAGGGATGAGAGTCATGATGCATTGTGAGCTTGTATTGTACAGACTTTAGCTTGACAGTGTCACACGACAAAGTTGGGGATTCATTGTGGAAATGTGGAGATACAACTCCCAGCGGTGACAATATATGCATCTATTCTGGGATTACAGTAAACAGCACAGCCTGAGTGATACCTGACAAGAGTGACAACCCTGTCACCAACCATGTCAACAGTTTTTCAATCTCTGGGGAGGTTTTCAAAGCCCTTCGATTCTCTGGCTGACACTGGCACCCTGGTTGCTGTTCTATTTCATTTCTACAGTACGTTTATCACATGTCAAGGAAGTCATGAAGTCTATGGTCATGAAGTGTGGTCATGGCCGAAAGAATAAGGTCGCGAATACAAGCGGCCGAAATGAGTTTTCTCCGACGGGTGGCTGGCATCTCCCTTAGAGATAGGGTGAAAAGTTCAGTCACGCGAGGGAGACTCGGAGTAGAGCGGCTGCTTCTTTGCCTGGAAAGGAGCCAGCTTAGGTGGTTCGGGCATCTGGTTAGGATGCCTCTCGAGCGTCTCCCTAGGGAGATCCTCGATGCACATCCCACAGGGAGGAGACCTTGGGGCAGACCAAGGCACAGATGCGCCATGACACGCTCGGTGGCAAATCTCATACCAGACGTTCAATACATGGCGGTGAATAGAGCCGCTTGGACCAGCTCATGATAAACAAACATTTTCACTCACACACTCTCACACACACACACACACACACACGCACACACACACACTCATTAAAACTGTCAAATGATTGTAGAGTAAAATTAGTAAAGTGAATTTGCGTCTCAGTCGATGTCGTCGAGTAGAAGTAAAAAGTCAAAAATGGAAATACTACAGTAAACGTACCTAAAAATGGTACTTAAGTACAGTACTTTGTTACTTTCCACGAGTAGCAGTAGTTTATGGATGCAGATGAAATGTTCCTCTTCTTGCGGCCCCGTATCTCCCATTCCAGCCCGGCAGCAAGACAAGTTTCCAGTGCATTCTGGTGGGGAAATACTACCATTACCAATTAAATTCCTTTTAATTTAATATAATGATTATGAAACACTTTACAAAAAATGTACAAGTACACAACAGGTCATTGTTGATGTTAGTCATAAACCAAACCATAAATTAATGGATGTTTACAAGTACTGCATGGAGCACCGGAACAACAAAGCTTTTTTTTATGGTATGGAG
This sequence comes from Protomyctophum bolini, assembly GCF_963924005.1. Taxonomy (NCBI): domain Eukaryota; kingdom Metazoa; phylum Chordata; class Actinopteri; order Myctophiformes; family Myctophidae; genus Protomyctophum; species Protomyctophum bolini. Next base: position 34,217,027 of record NC_137878.1, on the reverse strand, counting down.
AACATCAAATAAATCACATCCCACTTTTGACACACTAACCTTTGATGCTTGGAACAACAAAAAACCTTAGGTTCGGACAATGAAGAACATTTCAAAGGGAAAATGTTCCCTTGCCAACAACAGTTTGCAAAAGTGAGGCCACAAACCATGAAATGAACAATCCTGTAACCAAAAGTACGAGCAAGGAGAATTAGTGAGTGTCGATTTCAATCTGTGTTCCTTTCGACTTCTTTAAGAACAGTGAAAGCAGCGCGCTGGTGGCACAGAAAATCTAGTCCAGGTCCTCAACATTAGCTGTGAGTGTGAGTACCTACGACCCCTTAAAGGCGTAGTGAAACGGAAATGGTGGACATTTTATTTAGAAGTTTCAGACGGTTTCAAGTTGAAACACCGCTTTGAAGTTTCTGAACCAATCAGTATCTAGGGACGGTAGCTATGCTACGCAGGATAGCATGGAGTGTGTTTGTTTACAAGTCAGATGGTCGGCCAGCTGTACCAGTTAACTGTTATGTGGCTTATTTCTACCCTATAATGTTTTCAGATACATATTTTAGCGTGATGATTAAGTTGAAACCGAGTAATACACTGGGAATAAAAACGGATGATTTCAGTAATCAGTAGCAGCTGTGCTGAACGGATGCGCACATATGGGGAATTAAATGGGCGAGCTTAATTTTTATTGGCTTTTATCGGCCTCGACACGTCATCACGCAGCACGTTTTCGTTTTCAGGAAGTAATACAAAAATGTTGGCATCCATTGTTAGGTACTGTATGCTCATTATGATGACCACAGGTATGGTCTAAAAGTGTGAATTTCACTACACCTTCATTTCACTACACCTTTAAGGACGTCACACCTTTTGTATGTGGGGTTCAGCACTAACAGACAATAACCTCAAGCAAGTGCAAATATGTGTCCTTTAAAAAGTTTAGGGGAGTGACTGCCAACATTTTCTGCATCGGGGTCCAGTTGGGAATCTCGAAATCACCCACCTGAAGCTTGTTTACTTTAATGATTGTCAATTGATTGTGTTCTGGCTTGGATCAATGGAAGTACCGTAGTATACTTTAAGTTCATATTGTCATTTCATTTTTCTAAGTTTTTAAGAAAAAAATGCCATGACATTGTTTATTTTCATCAAATATTATCATTAAAATGTTATTGTTTTGGCAATTATTTGGGGTCCTATACTTGCAATATCCTCACGGCCCACCAATAGGTTGGGAACCACTGCTCTAGGGAGTGTGATCAACCCTGGAGGACTGACTGCAGCTTTGTATCGACTGGCACTACTCTGGCTGGGACAGTAAGCTGTGACCTGTGGTCTGTGTAAACTAAAGCCATACGTCAGTGAGACTATAGTTTAAACAGTGACTTCTGACATGCTCACATCCACTTGCAGGAGTTTTCCTTTCAAAACTACAGTATGTACAAAATAAATAATAAAGGTGCAAGCAGCAATAGCGGGGGCCGAGCAACGAGTGCAACACTCCACAGCAACAGCATGTGGTCGAACGGGGGCGGGGGGCATGAGATATGTCTGTTCAAAGTTCCTGTCTTCAATCAATTGCTATATCGCCCGCTGCAGCGTTTGCCCTCTAATAAACATTTTACAGTATTCATGGCCGCTGTGCCTCTTTGTTATAATACAAACGGCAACTAAATAGGAATGAAAAAGGCAAGCCTGCAAAAATAAAAAAACAAACATGGCTACTCTAAGACTTGAGGTCTGAGGCTAAGGCAGATCGTTGTGGATTGTGAATTTATGGTTTTGCAGTGGTTCTGTCTTCCTTCTGAGCACTTTCTTCGATCACAGTGATCTGCATGCCTGGCACATTTTGGCTGACGTCCAACTGCAGTACCATCAGTCCGACCCTCCTCGCGCACCTGGCCACATGCCTGCTGCTTGCCGAAGGCAGTGGTACAGTGATTGAATTAGCTCTCTGGAGGGACGGGCGCTTGGTCTGACGCTTAGCTGGAGGTGTTTATTTTCTTCTTTCTCTTAAAGATATTTTCTGGATAGTTCAGTGGAAGAGTGACAGGAAACAGGGAGAGAGTTTCGGGGAGTGACACGCAGCAAAGGCCGCTGGGCTTGGGAATCGAACACACAACTCTGGCAGCCTGCATTAGAGCCTATTATGTGGTATGTGCCTTAATCACTAGGCCACCGGCACCCCAATATTGCCTGGAAATGTTTTTAAAACGGCCTGTGGGCTGGAGCAGCGTTTGCACCTGCTCTTCCAACTGCTCTTCCAGTTATGGGCGGGACAGAGATCACATCGTCCACAGTCCACATTGAGGTATATTCAATGTCCCCATCATGTTTATCAGGTCTGGCACCTTCCTCCAGGTGCCAGAGTCTTGAATAGCAGACGGTTCAGCGATGCCCTTCCAGACGCTTAGCGTCTCCTCTACAACAAATCACGCAATTCACACCTGTCTCACTCAATGAGTGCGTGTAAGTAATACTCTGGTTATGGAAATGGTCATGGGACTTCCAAAATGGAGGCAAGTATTATAACAAACACTTTACAATAAGACAACCATTGTTACAGTGTAACTACGCCATTAAGTACAGTGTCGAGGTCACAGGATGTTGTTGCCCTACTACGGGGTGGGAGCAGGCGGTCAGCTCACAGCGACAACGGCCACTCCATTTCCAACACATTTCCTGTCAAGTGTTCCTCTGGTTTGGCGGGTTTTAGTGGCACCAAATGGTACAGGTTGTAAATAAAGGTATCATCGGTACAGAAGGGTGTCATCAGTGTAGCGTTTTACAGTCAGTGAACGTGTTGTTCTCAGCGTCATTAATGAAGAGGTCGTGTTTGATCCAGACATTGAAAAGACGACAACCAGAGCTGTGCAGAAGGACTGAGGAGCCGAGGGTTCAAGTCCCACCGAGTCGAGACGTGAAACCAAGGTGTTAGAAACTGTAGCAACCTCTAGTGATGTGGATCAATGCTATCTGACCTCCAGACAGTCCAGGTACTCCTGGGCCAGTTCATAACAGAACCGATACTGCTCCTGAAACACAAACACACACAAAGCTTACAGGAGGTAAAGTCATGGTCACGTGACTGGGCTGCGCCATGATGCTCTCTGTGGCAAATCTCATACCAGACGTTCAATACATGGCAGTGAATAGAGCCAGTTGGACCAGCTCATGATAAACAAACATTCACACACACACACACACACACACACACACACACACACACACACACACACACACACACACACACACACACACACACACACTCACCCACCTAACTCAGTACACACGTTAAGGCTGTGACAAACACCAACAGAACAATAACCTTTTTTTCCCTGGCTGCGGCAGGGCTTCCCAGACCATGTTTTATACAATGTAATGTTTGCGGTTTATTTACATCAACTTCTGATGTGCTTTGCTATTAATTGCCTTAGAGATTTAGCAGTTTATGGCGATAGACACAGTGGTCAAATGGTGCACCATCTCTCTACATAGTGGTTTGTACCTCCTAACCTCCTGAGATAACCGTTCATGGTACATTGCTGATTGCTGACAGAGTGCAGAAATGTAAACCACAAGCTCAGTGTCATTTGTGTCTGAGCAATCCCACATGATGTTCGGCTAGTTAGAAAATCTTGAATGTGAAAAAACTGCAGAACTGAACGTCAGCAAAGGCCTACATTGTGACTCAGTCAGTCATACTGAGAACACCTTGTCCAGGGGAGCTGTGAAGCTAAACCTGTATGAAAAGCATACACCAGGGTCTCTACAGGAGTGGAGCGAGTGTTTATCTGTCTCACTGCTTGATGTTACAAGTAATTATGCTTACGCTGATCTAAGTTGTAAAGCATAATTCATAGGAAGTATGGGAGCTTGCTTTTTGTAACAGTCATTCGTTTGTTAGGCAGTAGTTAGAGTAGAGAGTTTATATACCGGTAGTTTAATCCTTTGTAACCCTTCTTTTCCTTTTGTTGGTTAGGTTTAGATAGAGGGTTCATTTGGTTCCTAGAGTAGGTATAGTCTGTTTTGTTTGTTTCTCTGCCCCATACAGCTATTGTATAATTTAAATAACATTGAACTTGACACTTGTAAACTCGTAGCTCGAGTAGAGGGCTCAGCCCCTATATTATTTGATTTGGTTGGAAACCCAGAAACTATTGTTATTAGTCCGTACAGGTTGTCAAGAAGGGAATTCTTGACTAAATGGAATTATGTCATTTTGTTCTTATTGACCGCCCTAAACAGAGGGGAAAAAGTTATTGTTCAGTAGAGAGTATGCTACAGCATTGAGGCACTGACGCTAGAACTGTGCAAAGCCAGGCGGTAATATGAATCCGTTCGCTGGACAAGGTAGCTGAATAAACAAGACGGTAGCTGTTTCAGTAGAACCTCATGAATAAACATGTACCAATTACTCAGCCTACAAAGTGCTAAAGAGGGCCAGCCGACTCTCCTATAGAGAGAGCCAAGATAATTTCATAACGTGTGTGATGATGAAATAGGATGTAACAAGCCATGATACTGTGGTTATGTGGATGTGACACATCGCACCTGGCTGAACCTACAGTCAAGGGCTGGCCAGAAAAAGGCATACATTTATAGAAGGATAATAATAATAAAAAGAGAAACTTTTAACTCACCATGGTCTCCACCATGTTTGGCTTTGAGTTGCGCAGCGTTTTGGCAGCGAAGAAAGAGTCGACCACTCTGTGATGGCGGATCATTTCCAGGATCATGGTGCAGGCACAGAAAGTACCACTTCTACCACCTCCGTTCCTGTTCCCAACAAACACACACACACACATAGACTCACTGTTCACTTCAAAGGGAGTTGTAAGGATTACTGTATCATCTGTGTGGATGATGTTAGTATCACTGTGTGTTTCATGTTGTATCAGAGTATGGACTCACAGGCAGTGGACGATGGTGCGTCCCTCTCCACATTCCTCCTGCCAGTTGTGCACCTGGGCCAGCAGGCTGAGGAAGGCCTTCTTGGAGTCGGGAATGTCACGGTACGGTGACCAGCGCAGGAACTGGAAGTGACGCACCACCAGCGGACCTTCCTGAAGCTGGACACAAAGACAATGTGTGGTTTTGGGGGGTTACATTTATTTCATTAAATTGTGGACACCCGTTCACCTTCTCCTACCAAACCACTCCGTTAGCACACATCTCTCCTTCTCCTACCAAACCACTCCGTTAGCACACATCTCTCCTTCTCCTACCAAACCACTCCGTTAGCACACATCTCTCCTTCTCCTACCAAACCACTCCGTTAGCACACATCTCTCCATTAGCACACATCTCTCCATGCACAAAACATCCTGCACACCCCCCAAATCCATATGCATTACATCGCTTCCCCACAACTGTCATATTTACTGTACAAATATTACTTTGGCTGTGATGCAAATTACATCACAAATTTCCCACTCAGCGCCCCCCCCCCACACACACACACACACACACACACACACACACACACACTTCCTATTTGCGACGCGTGACGCTAGGATGAGCGTCCCTCTTGTTTTTATTTCATTGGTATATTGTTTTGTATTTATTTTATACCTCTTAAATCTTCTTTTATTTCATCTCTTGTCCAAGTCTTAATCTCTTGTATGGCATCTTATAAGTAGTTGTATTCTTTATCTATGTCTTGCTGCTTGTGCTTAATTTCACCCGGCTATACCCTGTAAAATGCAAATAAAATGTATTATTATAATTTATTTGTTATTACTAGTCCATTCGGACTTACCCGTGTGATGTTCTGAATGTGGAACAGACGTATGATGACGTCATCGTCGGCCGTTCTGGACAGAAGCTCCACCGTCATCGGTCCATACTGCTGGAGTCCTGGTTCAGGCCAGTACTGAAGACATGGCTGAGAGAGAGAGAGAGAGAGAGAGAGAGAGAGAGAGTCAGATAAGGAGGACAAATTATGTCACAGCCCGCCATGAGGCACAGTAACAAGACACCCGAGTATTGACAACAGCGACAATATTAGCCTAAATGACAGTGATTACATTCAAAAGGAGTCATGAATTAAATGAACAAAACAACAACCAGTCACGTACTGTATGCCTCCCCTCCTTTTGACTTATTCAGCTTAAATCATTAGCATGAGCTCATTATAAATGAATGCGGTAGGGGAACCTTGGCTGTGGATTGGAGCTGATGGAAATAGTCTAGAACGTAGTGCCACAAACACTAGAGTTCCCAAGGAGAAAATAAATCCAAGGTTGACAATAGAGAAGACCATTGTATAATGCTAAAATAGTTTTAACCCATTCTGAACGGGCACCCATTTTGGTGTTAGCATCATGTTATGCTTTATCTATTGAAAAATAGCAGATCTACAAGCTCATAGCGCGCCACCGAGTGGCGCGCTACGAGCTTGTAGGTCTGCTATTTTTGAAAAATCGAAGAACGACTGTGACATTTTTAGAATCTGATCTCAGGTCAGAATGGGTTCATCAGACCAGTGTGTGTCCAGTGGAAACCTCGTTATGAATCTGATCTCAGGTCAGAATGGGTTAATGCCTTCAAACAGCTATCATCCTCGAAACGCGTTGCTGAGTAGTCTGTAGCTTTTAAGTAGTTTTAAGCCAAGTTTGTTCTTTTACGTAAACAAAACAGCTGAAAGGCATTCAAACATTTTTTGCATTGGACAGTAACTAAGCACATTTAGAGAGTGGAAGAGTAGAGCACTTCCATCACTGGGAGTTTGTGTAGCTCCAATCGGAACTGCTGCAGCTTTTACAAAAGAAGATTTGTTTTTATTATCTCTTTTTTCTTTTGAGAGATGAAATCCTTTCAGTTATTTTCTTTTTCAAATGAATAATGGCTTCAGGGTGTCAGTTTACATTGGAGAAAACCTGTCTAACTAAGAAAATAAAAAGTACCCCTAACTAAAAGTCCCTAAACAAATGAAAACAAATACAATTATACTAACCTAACTAAGAAAAATACAATAAATTGGATCAAACAAAAACTACTAAACTACGGTATAGGAAAGTAGCGTTTGACATTAAACAAGAAAATACAATAATAGAATAAATAACTTAGGATCTAGCCTGGTCTAGCCAGCCTGCTTTCTGGTCTAGAGGGGCGGGCAAGGAGCAACCGCTGTAGAAATGTCCATGCAATTTGATCAAAGATCCCGGGAGGACATCGATTTTAAATGTTGTTTCATATAATTCAAAATGGCGGGTGATCTAAAGGTCAGAGGTCAAAAGTAAGAATGATACTTGTTTGGCATGAGGAGACGCATGTGTGTATCGAAGTTTCATTGCCGATGGTTAAACGGTTCATGAGCTATGCACGTTCAAAGTTTGCAGATTGTGACACCGGCTAATATTGGCCAATATTGTTGATTCCAAAAAAGTAAAGGTTGTCCCCCCTGCTCCCAGATGTTTAAAATTTTAGCAGTCAAGAAAATCAACGCTTTTTAATCAGCTGGTGCCATGTTTCCAATGGAACCTTAGCAGCACTGTGCATGCGGACGGGGGTTGACTGGCCACAGGCTGGCTAAAAAAGCAGGGGGGAACATCTTGGTACGATGTGTGGATAAAGGTTTAAAGAATCAAGAATAGTGGCCAATATTTGCCGGTGTCGCAATCTGCCGGCACCCCTACGCTGTGGGACCTCATCTTGGCGCTATATAGCTGAGGCAGAGGTTCCAAATTGTGCTAGGGGTTTGTGCACAACAAGACCACGGACCCCATTAAATAAAACTGATAAGGGCTCTGTCCCCGGGCCAGGCAAGTGGGAGGAACTCAAGGGGGAGCGATGGCGTTGACATGCTAATGATGTTAGCGGTGACAACAAGGAAAGGTGGAGAAGGCAGGAGGCCTCAGAGGAGTTGATAATGTATTGTCACAGTGATGGAATGGTATTAACAGGTGACATTGGGCAGGAGGACCGATAAATATTTATATGCAGAGACAGGAGACGAGCAATCCAGTCTGAGGGGATGATGGGGTCACGCGAGGGAGGTCCAGTTAATCCAGTGAATGAATGAGCGAGAGAGAGAGAGAGAGAGAGAGAGAGAGAGAGAGATGGTAAATAGTGATGAGGAATTCAACATGACAAAGTGACAGAAGAGAAGACATGAACAAACACCAACCAAACGATAAGAATGTGAACACATTCGCATTTCAGCGCTGGGAAGAGGAATACACCACCATTTTACCACAGAAATGCATGACAGAAAAGCACTGGCAGCTCAAAAAAAAAGCCTTTCTGTCGACACACAGCCTTGTATTTGTATGTATGTAATTTATGTATGTAATGTAATAATAGTGGGGAACCCCTTTAACCCTGCATTATTATCGAAAGTCTTTTGTTAGGAAGGGCTGTCACGATTACGAACGCCTGGACGCCTGGGGTTATTTAATCCATTAAATCATAGCGCTGCAGCGAATTATAGCAGCGGAGCACATTCAGCGACAGACCGGATGTTATCCCGGATGTGGAGGATGTGGCTGAAGTAGCTACATGTATCTTGGCTATATATGTAGCCAAAACACTCGATTGACAACAACGGGAAGTATGATAAATTCTAATTCCGTCTAACACATCTTTTCTTAGAATTGCATGGAATGATTTAGATCAAGAGTTATTCACGTTTTAAGATTTTCCATCTCGTCGGCTAAACAGGGGGGGGGGGGCACATTAACATTGAATGTTGCACAACAGACGCTCCGTCTTGAGCGCTGGGCGTTACTAATTGATAGGGCTGTGTGCTCAGGGTGTTAACGAATTCAATTGTGATTTTTGCATTGCTACATAAATGCTACAATTTGTATTTCTGTTTGCCTTTAAGGCTTCGTAATCACAAATTGCAGAATGCAGAAATGGTAGATATGACAAATAACTTAAATATACAAAGAAATCACTGACACATTTAATGTTTATATTATTTCCTTTGCAAAAACTTTAGTATCTGCTATTTCTGCTATTTTTTAACTTTTTTTGTTTTTTGAAAATGTATTTTACATTCCATGTTTCAACAATGAAACGATTGACGGTTATGCAGAAATATTTGCGCTAATCTCAAATAATTGTGATTAGATTATGTAATAAATGTGACAGGCCTAATTAGAAAAAAAAAACCTTGATATACAGGATCACGTTTTTATGAGGGGGTCCCACAGAGAAGCAGTGGTGTGCCGTGTCTCACCCAGGCAGAGTTGGACTGGTTGAGTTGGTTCAACATGACCACCGAGGTGCAGCCGTAGTCGAACACCAGCCTCCAGAAGTCTGTGGTGGTCCCTGGCAGGGGGTGGGGCGTCACCACGAAGGCGGCAGCTCGGTGGAAGCTGTCGGCGAGCGCGGCGTTGATGTAGTTGTTGCCCTCTTCGCCCTCGGGGGAGACCAGAAAGGCCAGCGAGCGGTCGGGTGGCAGAACGTCCATGCTGCGGTTCTTCTCGCGGTTCCTGGGCATCAGAGAGACGCTGCACTCTTCCATGTCCAGGTGAGGAGTCACCGAGTTCAGTGTCTGACGCACGCAAACAGAAAGACCAAGGTTAGTACAGAAAGCTGCGTTGGTTATAATAGATTTGGATTTTTCATTATAGTTTAGTTTTAGATTATTATTATTTTTTTGTTCAGTCAAGTCAAGTAGTAGTAGTAGTAGTAGTAGTAGTAGTAGTAGTATTATATATTTTTCAATTTAGGTTTTCGTAATTTTGTTAGCTTTCGTAAACTATAATTGATAATTGATTTAAACTGGCAGCTATAAAAGCTGTATAACGACCATGCATCATGAGCTACTGCTACACTGTCGCCAAGTCACTGTTGAAATGTTGCTCATGACATTATCAAAGATGCAGCTGTACGTTTAGATTGATGAACATCAGAAAAGAAAAGGGAACTTATTTTTTTTCCCCCACCATTTCAATTGTGTGGGGAGAGAAGCAGAGTGGAAATTGTGAAACACAAATATATGACTGATTGACACTGCATAATTTGATTGCTGAAGAAAAAGAAAACTGTGTTGCTTTGTCACGGGCGTCAAAAGCTGCAAGCGCCAGCCGTCAATTTGTATCTGAATGTCACTGGCTTCCATTAAGAATAGATAGATTGAATGTCACTTTGTAGTTGCTAGTGTGAATGCCGCATTATACTTACAAACACGTTCTTTTCTCAGTCGAGCACCACAGTCGTGTGACAAAGAGTGACAATTTGTTGTGGACTTTATTGCTACGTCTCCATCCCTCAGTTCACTGGGAGGATACCATTAGTTAAAGGAACCAGGAATAAAGTAATCAATTATAATATAATGTATAACCCTAAACCTAACTTAAAAAATTGAGAATGCATTAGATGCTATCAGTCTGTCAGTGTGTGTGTGTGTGTGTGTGTGTGTGTGTGTGTGTGTGTGTGTGTGTGTGTGTGTGTGTGTGTGCGTGCGTGCGTGCGTGCGTGCGTGCGTGCGTGCGTGCCAGCAGGTGTTGATTACAACTGAGGCAAACTGATAACTGGAGAGAGCGAGAAAAGGAGGAGGAGACAAAGGAAGTAACAAAGGATAAATTAAATAAAAATATATAAAACTATTGGATCTAAGTTCCCAGCTGTTTTATATTATTACAAAGATAAATATCTGTAGAAACTTTTAAATACAGTTATATCACTGCAGAACCCTTCAGGATGTTGATGGATAAAAACCCAATCTTATACATTATGAATAAGCATATTATGAGACTCTGGAAATTGAAATTGGTAAAATTGAAGTGATTATCGAACTTGCTTCATATTGTCAACGGCTCCCATTGGTTTAGAATAATTCAATAGAACACAGTGGCTGCTAGCTGCACTGCAATTATCAGGCCATTTAGTTGGAGCTGGCATGTGGACAGACCTAAAATAAGTTAATTACGCGTCCTGTGAAAATGAGAATGTGTAATTGTGCTCTCCAAAGGTCATCAACGATATTAAAAATGCAAAACATACAGGCTACATCTAACCTGACGAGGCAGCACGTAAATAATGGAGCATAAATCTAAATTAACGGAAAGGTCAAACTGACAACAACATGGATCTTCTGCTCCGAGTGTAGAGGCACACATAGGATGAACAGTTGTGGACGTTATTTGGAAGCGGTGGTGGTAGAAGTTCCACCATTTTTGACCGGTGCCTAACCACTCCATTACGTAGCATGTGTTTGTCTGTATGTCCCTTTGTCTGTCCCCGTGTCTGTATGTCCCCGTGTCTGTATGTCCCCGTGTCTGTCCCCGTGTCTGTCTGTCCCTTTGTCTGTCCCGTGTCTGTACAGTATGTCCGAGCATGTAAAGCTGCAACACAGTAACTCTGTCATTTCTCGACCGTTTCGGATGCGGGAAGGCTCGTCTAAACCGGGGACCCCCACACGGTACAGTTGCACCGCTCACTTTCACTTCACACAGGTGTGATTTTTTTTTAACTTACGTAAAAGTATCAATACGGCAATGTAGAAATACTCTGTGACGAGTAAAAGTCCAGAATTCAAAATTAACTATTAAGTCGCAATTGCGACACATTGTGAGCTTGTAGATTTGTTTATTTTCGAATGGCTGAAATGTATATAGTTCAAGTGGGTAATGTATGTTTGTAATAATAATCAAAATCTACAAAGTAACTCAAAGTTTAAAATAATTGTTGTGAAGTAAAAGTACAATATTTGCCTCCAAGATATACACAGTATTGGAAATTGGAAATACCCCAGTAAAGTAAAAGTACGTCAATATTGTACTTGCGTTAATGTACAGTACTTAGTTACTTTCCACCACTGGTTGGAAGTTTTAATGTGTGCATGAGAGAGAGAGAGAGAGAGAGAGAGGGGGGGGGGGGGCTGCTGGAAATGTGATTGTGCGTGTGAACGGCTGGTGTTAAGGGCCTGTCACATGTCAGACGCGGCTGTCATCAAAAAGTATTGTTTACAACGGTTGTGTGGCCGCCTCAAAAGCTCGGTGCTACTTTGGCGTGTCTCACAGACCAGAGAGAGAGAAGGAGACAGTGAATGGAATGACACGGAGCACAGGCTGGACTCCCGGTTTGTGTGTGTTTTGTTAGCCTATATGCCTAGTACATTTCAGGTTGGTGTGATGCAGTTAAAATGATTAACTTGGTTAATTAAGGTTGGCATCCAGGGAGTGTGTGTGCAAAATTTGGCATCGGCTGGGTTAACGGTGCCGGAGTTTAGCTGTACACAGACGGACGGACGGACGGACGGACGGACGGACACACACACACACACACACACACACACACACACACACACACACACAGAGTGCAAATCCTACTCTCTCCCCATGCCTTCGGCCTGGTGGAGACAATAACTGTCGTACAGCCTGTAATATTTAGTTGCTATGAGACGCAGATGAGATGAGTGCTACAGTAGACTGTTGTATATTTTATGACGTGTGGTGCAGAAGACAGCTAAAGGGAGCAATGACTAGGAACCTACAGACGGCAGGTACGGAGGATTAATGTCTCTAGTGACACCATTAGGCCACAATTTAAACTTAAACAGATCTCAAAATGTAAGAGGTGGATTAATATGAAACGTTACATGCAATTGCATGCAATCCCCATGGTATTGTCTGCAGCACCACCTTTCAAAATGTCAACCTCGCACACAAGATATCTCATAATCTAATAGGCAGGTTAGACTGATTGCTACCGTTTTTTAGTTTGTTTGTTTTTAACTTCGTTTCTCAGTCTGGTAATCCTTCTATTTTCAAGGGACGGAAATGCACAAATGCCTTCTGATTGGTCTGGTGGGGGACCAGTGTTTTCCAATGTAAAACTCCAGTCACTTCCTACGAAATTGGTAACATTTGGAAATGCAAGTCCCTGGCCAGCCTGAGTAGCGAAATGAGAGAGAAACTAACGTAGCGAATCAGTCTGGAATCCAGGATAGATTGCATTAGTCTTGCCCAGATCATTAAGAATATGCTTGCTAATTATGTCTCCACAGGGATAGTCTTTGTGTGTGTGCGTACACATGTGTGCGTTACCTGGAACTCTTCTCTGAGCTGTGTGGTGTTGCTCTGTGAATCCACCTTCAGCATGTCTTTATAGGTCAGAGCAAAGTCATTAACAGGGATGGCCGTCTCTCCACACAGACACGCCTCCAGGATGGCATCGTGGATGAACACATACTGCTCCTAAAAGCACACAATCACAAACTTGTGAATATGACAGGGAGGTACAGAGCAAACAGTTCTTCCTGAGGAGGATCAATGTGTCCAACAGTAGGCCGCAGAGGTTACCAGCTAGACAGTGTCCTCTTCGCTATTGTATGTGTGTGTGTGTGTGTGTGTGTGTGCGCGCGCGCGCGTGCGTGCGTGCGTGTGTGTGTGTGTGTGTGTGTGTGTGTGTGTGTGTGTGTGTGTGTGTGTGTGTGTGTGTGTGTGTGTGTGTGTGTGTGTGTGGGGGGGGGGGGGGTCAAGGGGGGGGGGGGGGGGTCAAGGGGGAAACAACACAAGGGATGCCCACAAACTTAGAGAGGAAGACTAGCTCTGTAGTTGAACTTGACGTTTGAGCAACTCAATGTCAAAATGTGTAAAGTAAAGAATAACAGTATGCTTTGGAACATGGTCTGAACATTCATGGTACATCATCAGACCTCAATTTACCCTCCAACTTATTGTTTGCCATAATGACTGGCTATTCACACGTCTCACGTTTTGTTTCATAATGCATTGCAATTTGAATGGGTCCTGGCTAGAATGGGTGTCCTGGCCAACTTGGCCATGAGGACATGGTAGGGAAAACACCTTAATTATTGATTTATATTGTGGAATTTTGGCAATTTAACAGACTTCTCAGGCAGGCCACTCTTCCATTTACACCCAGGGTTAGTGTTGTACTAGCCTCGCGCAGATGCGCATAGTTTCTCCCGGCGGATCCTGCCGAGAGCTGCCTATGCCATAAAAAGCATAGGTGAGTTCCAGGCTAGTGTTGTACTGACGTAGTGTTCTTGAGAGCAAGCCCTAACTGCTCCCGATGATGCCTTGCATGTTTTCTCCGCCTTCTGTGTGTGAATAGTTGTGAGAATGTGTGAATGTAATGCACATTGTAACACGCTTTACACCACACAGCCTTAAAGTTTCAGTTTCTACAAGCTCACAGAGTGAGATTTTTAAGACATGGCTCTCAAAACTAGAATTCCTGTAAGTAAGAGAGGGATTTGAACACACTCACTATTTTTCCTACTGAGCACATTCATGAAGCCTAGAGGACAAACCCTAACCATGCTACCCCATGACTTTTCCTATAGCAGGCCAAAGGGCAGTTTGCAGGCTTTTAATTAAGGTACTTTGTTTAATATCACTTTAAAGTTTAAATTCGATCTCTGTGTAAATACACAGTATACAGCCATATATGGTAGTGGAAACTGACCTCTGTCTGGATCATGTTGATGCGTCGGGAACAGAGGGTTTTGACACAGTTGTAGATGTCCACCACGCCTTCACATTCAGCCATGTCCAGCATGACGTCCAGAACGATGTAGCAGCCTGTCCGTCCCGCCCCCATGCTGGAGAGAAGGCAAAACGTTGACACGGTTAGTGCTGGTCACCTCTTAAGCCCAAACCACACCTTCACTTCGAGACGCAACAAAACGGTTTTAGGTTTAGTCTCAGCAGTGTATATGACACAAGTGATTCAATTGGTTCAATTCAATGGTTGCTTGCAACTACCGTACATGCGTATACATGCAACCGTTTGGTTGCAAGGACGTATTGGTTTGGTTTGGGCTTTACACTCAGTCACACTACAATGGCTACGTTTGGAATGACACAGCATGAGGCGATTTATCAACGAATCTCGTCTCGCTGTCGAGGCTCCTAAACACTGGGGCCCCCCAGGGGTGCGTCCTTTCTCCACTTCTGTACTCATTATATACTAATTTCTGTCAATCTCACTTTAGTACAGTTATGATGTATAAGTTTGCTGATGACACATCTTTAGTAGGTCTTATTACCAACGAGGTTGAAACCGACTAACGCAGAGCAGTAGAGGAGCTGGTGAGATGGTGTGAGAGTTACAACTTGATTCTAAACATCTCTAAAACCAAAGAGATGTTTATAGACTTTAGGAAAAAGATATCGAGTCCCCTCCCCCCCTCTTCATCAATGGGGAAGAGGTAGAAAGAGTTTCCTCCTTCCGGTTCCTCGGGACCACCATTCATGAGTCCTTATCATGGGATCTTAACACCAGTCTCATAATAGGTAAATCACACCAGCGTCTCTATTTCTTGCAGCAGCTTAAGAAGTTTAAAGTCAGCCAAGCAGCCATGACTCACTTCTACAGGGCCACTATTGAAAGTGTTCTAACCTTCTCCATGCTTGTCTGGTTTGGTCACACAACCTCTCAAGATAAATCAAAGCTGGAAAGAGTAGTACGTCGCGCATCAAAAAACATAGGATGTAGCCTCAATACACTTTCCTCACTCTATTCCACCAGAATAATTAGGAAGGCAAATAAAATCATTGCAGACAACTCCCATCCTGCACATCACCTCTTCAATCTCCTCCCATCAGGCAGGAGATATAGAAGTATCCAGAGCTCAACATGTCGCTTCAGAGATAGCACTTACCCCGTAGCCATTAGACATCTGAACTCATAGATATATGCATATAGCACTTTAAAAAAAACTGAATGTAATTGCCTATGCTGCTGTTTTTTGTATTGTATTGTCCTTCTTGTTTGTGTATCTATGGTTGTCTGTATATGTTGAGTATGAACCAAGACAAATTCCTATCAACTTGTTGACATGGAAAATAAATAAATTATTATTATTTGTTAATATAGCGTCAAAATAAGTTCAACCACTTAGCCTATTCAAAAATAGTTGATCTACAAGATCACAACCGTGTGTGGGGTCAGGTACCTGCAGTGCACCACCACAGGTCCGGCGTCGGGGGGCATGGAGCTCTTAACGCGGCGCAGGAAGGCCAGCAGTCCCGTGGCGTGGTAGGGAACGCCGTGCTCCGGCCAGGACGTGAAATGGAACTGGCACACCTCGTGTTTGGCAGGGTATCCTCTCTACACAAACAATTAAGAGAGTCTCACTGAGATGCTATCATGAGGACGGCCCAACAAATTATACATCCAACAATACAATTATAAACCTAACAATGGTGTTTGCTGAAAGAAGGCCACAAACAGAAAATGCCATTAAAGTCACCAAGTGAGATGTGCTGGAAAAGAGAGCACGTACTGTATAGTATAGAAGACTGACACAGAATTTACTCTCCATGTATATAAGGCATATATACCGTTGTTAGAGTCGAGCTGCTTTGGAGGTGCAACGTGATGTGGGCGTCATGCTGCCAGACTGTGTAACTATTTGTATTATAGCTGGCCTTGTGTTAATTTCTTTTGATATTGTATAGATTTGTGTGAAAGCACGATTTCATTTACTTCATTTTGAGTTGTGTGTGGTGTCTCCCAGTCATAGTCACTAAACTAGAAGTTTTGGCTCATTTACATGGCTCAGATACATGCCATTGGAACCGAGAGGTGGGTGGCATGGACAGAACAGGTTTAACAATAGAACATGTGTGAGTGGGTAGGTACCTGACAGAGGATGAGTAATAGCATGTCCACAGGATGTGTGTGTGTGTGTGTGTGTGTGTGTGTGTGAGCGTGTGTGTGTGTGTGTGTGTGTGTGTGTGTGTGTCTCACCCTCTCCATAGCAAAGGTGCGGACGGTGTATTCTGCTAGAGTTTCAGTCTTCAGCAACGTTACATTGATGTCTCCATACAGTTCACTGTCATCAGGCCAGTACTTACAGCACTTTATCTGGACAAACAAACAGTATTTGTATTAAAGTGGGTTTTGTGTGTGTGTGTGTGTGTGTGCGTGTGCGTGTGCGTGTGCGTATGCGTTCGCGTGTGTGTGCGTGCGTGTGTGTGTGTGTGTTAGGGATGTGCGCGGTCGACTAATCGGTTAAACGTGCTGCTGCCAATAGCTTACTAAATACTAGTCATTTTAACTAAAATTTAAATTATTTCACTTTAGAGTGAAACAGCAGCTCAACGTACATTTCCTGAAGTGTCAAGGTATCTTATTTCAATTTTAACATTTCAGGCAGCCGCGCTGTTTTCAGCGTTGGGAGTACAGAGTACAGGAGTACAGAGTACAGGAGTACAGAGTACAGGAGGTACAAATACCATCCCCAATATAAATACAACAACATGGAATGGTCCTCAGGATGTACTGTACGCCAGAGTTGTTAAGTGAACGGTTTTCCCCATTTGGATTTCACATGAAAAAGATGATTTTGTAATTGGTTGAATGAACTCATTTTGCTGATTCAACTATAATATAATAATATAAGGGCGGTTTATAATTTTATAATTTTCTAACCCAAAAGAGAGATTGCACGTTTGCCTGGAACCCAAACTAGTGTAAATAGCGTATCTACAAGAGCACACCACGTCATTGTGACCTTGTAGATTGGCTATTTCCACTACTTCTTATTGATTCTAATTAATGGAATTTCTTAGATTTTCTTTTCTTCACAGAATTACTGAAAAATATTTAGCTTTTTTGAGAATATTTTAGATTTTCTTTTTTTTTTGTAATAATTAATTTATTAACAAAATGTATGAAACAAAACATGAAGGGAGTAAGGGACCCATACAAACTTTTCCGCGACCCACAAATGGGTCCCGACTCCCGACCCAGTGTTTGGGAACAAGTGGACTAGACGCTTTGTGGAATGTTGCTGTGGGCACAATCTGGCAGGCAGAGAGGTCTGGGGAGGGACTTCAGCACCACGGACAGTGCCTAGCTCTTGGCCAGCTGGTTGAAGCGACATAAGTGCCAATTCATCAGCTCAATTTGATGACATCTATTGCTTGTAGCGAGTGCTGTCAGCCTTGGGGTTTAAAAAAAAGCTGCGTGTTTCTCCTTGGAAAGAGCTCACTCTTTTCGTGGAGGACAGAAGCACTGCCAGGCGGTAAGCTACACACTTGATTGTTTACGTTGGGATAATCAGAATTATGAAAGCTGTACATGACGAACTCGCATATTGGACTAAACCCTGTAGGAAATGTTCTTCCCCAAATAAACTGTTCTGCTACAAACTGGGGAAAAAACTCACTCTGTTGTTGGTGTCGGTCAGCACTGCATAGTTCACATATTTATCCTTTAACCGCCAGTGAAATTAGTCGCTGCGCAAATCCCTAGTGTGTGAACCTGCCTGTGGCCCCTGTGTAATGTGTGAACTTAAAAGATGGCAAAGTGTGAAAGGTTTACATATCCTACATTCACAGACGCACAGCTTCATTCAGATCAGCTTAAAAACTCTTATCATGAAAGAATCCTATGAATAAAACAGTGGGAATCCATGACATCAATAAAGGGCTTTGTGTCAAACGTATCTCTGTACCACATGTTCTTCAGTGGAACAGGGTCAGGTGTATAGCAGACTGTAAGAAATAATAGGCTGTTATCAGGGGTGGCTGCTGCATTGCTGCAGAACATCTTGGACCCTGCGTATAAGGAGGCGCGCGCCAGGGGTGTAAGGGGGTGTGCATCACAACATCCAGGACACGGCGAATAAGGGGGTGCGCATCCGGACTTTGACCTTGGAACACTGTCATCAATGTAGCTGGTGATTACTCATGACTCCCTACTTGGCCCCGCAAGAAGACACTACCTCCCACTGCTGCTCTGAAACAACTACTGTATATAACAAATGATAAAGGGCAGCTCTGTAAAAGTGTTGCCTCCATCTATCCGGCTTGGTCGGAGGTACGTACCCTGCCCACCTCCACCAGCTTGGTGATCATGACGATGCTGAAGCAGTTCTCCTGCCAAACCATTCTCCAGAAGTCATAGATCATCTCCTGCTTGGGACCTGTGGAGGAGGTGAAGGAGGAGGGCGGGTGCGCATCACACAAACGGGCAAGGGAGAAGGACAGAAAGAGGTGGAGATGCAGAAAAGATAGAGGCAAAGAACGAGATGCAGATGAAGAAAAAGGTAGAGGCAAAGAAGGAGACCGAGGTGCAGACAGAGAGGAGGATGCAGGGGGTGGAGAGATGAGCCATAAGTCAGGGCAAATAGTAGCAATAACCATCAACACAGACACGATGTAATCCATGCCAGAGAATTACAGTGTGTAATTTGTGAACTATTACGCATTCTGTGTTCTTCTCATACTGGGAGAAATGACATTTCAATATACCCACAAATCCTGAGATGTTGCGTAAACAAAGCCCTGCGTTGGCTCACCGAGGCGCCGTTTGGTGACACAAATCACAGTGCTCAGGGCAGATGACACTTTCATTGATTTCATTACACTGCGCCTCTGATAATATCACAAGGCTCTATCTCATGCTGGCTGCAGAGCTGGTTATGCTGTGTGTTTTTAACGATCCCTTCATTTTTAACACTTCGACACCCACCCCTCCACACAGCTTCATAGGAACATTGTGTGACATCACAGTGAAGAAGGTCACACCATATAAGTCCTGTTACAATGATCGGATGGTGACACCATGACCTCACTTTGTATTCTCTCACAAATGCACATCTCCTAATACATAGTGGCTTTGTATTCCCATTAACAGACGGTTACAGTAGTTTTATTTCCCCTGTTTTTAATTGGTATATCTGTGCATTTTTCTTTCTTTTTGAGAGGCGCTAGTATGCACAGGTTTAATGTTTGTCTTTAGTTCAAAGTTTGTTTAGTAAACGCATTGACAATGAAGGGAAAATTAATGTCATAATGTGTCGTTTACGTCATATTGTCTCTTTATTGTTAATGGCGTTGAATGTTTGTGTTGGCACAGTTTGTTTTACATCACCATTACATCACCTAATCAACATGAATTAGACTTTAATATATTAGTGCCCCTCACTTCACACAGGTGTGATTTCTTAACAAAGGAATACTCAATTTCAACAAACATTGTTCAGTTTCCAAGCTATTTAGGGATTATATTAGCATTATTCATGAGACCACTACACTGAGTCAACAATAGCTGCTCAGATTGACTTATTTTCATCATTCAAAGGTTCATCATTCAAATTGGTTATGATAATTATAACAAAAGTCACACCCGTGTGAAGTGAGGGGCACTCTTATCATCGTACATCATGACGTAAATTCTGAAAGGCTTTTTCAAACCGTGCTGTTGCATCACAAAAAACAAAGATGAAACAGTGAGGAGTAGCAGTGCCACACATGTACATCTTACACCCACAGAGGTCTTTGATCTCAACAGTCAAACACAATCAAATTAAAGCAGCACTCCAGTATCATTATTTTTGGCAAACCTTACAATGCTCTGTGAAGGCTGAGAGACACAATCATAACTGCCTTTGTACAAGGAAATACTAATAATGATACCACATGACATCAGCAGCACCAGACCACAGTTTTGCCTTCAGAAGAGTGTAGTCTGTGGCAAACACTGAGGTGAGCAGGCAGCAGCCTTCAGCATGACTACAACCAGTTAATGAGAGTAAAGTAATGAAAAATATATATACTATTACTTCTTCAGAGTAACGAATAATATAACAAATTACTTTCACGTTTGGAGTAATAATATTACAATTAGTATTTTTGTAAAAGTAACTTATTACAATTTTCAGGAGCCTTGGTGGAAAAACGTGATTTCCGTGTTGTTTACTTTGATTCTTTGTGTTGTTGTTGGTCAGCACCCAGCTAGGTAGACTGGGATGAAGCTTTTCAGGCTGCTGATCCGTTCTGGGTCTACAGCTGATACTGAAACGATGCATGTGTGCTTGCAAAATATCAGATACAGAAGGGTGGTCCTAAACCGGACAAAACCATTATAAATAGGACGCCACTAATGAGTAGTGTAACAAATTACTTTTGTCAGGGAGTCTCTCTCTCTCTCTCTCTGTCGTGTCTGCCTCAGGGGGTTGTTTGTGGCTCACTCCTGAGTTTGGTGAATCAGTGCCAACCTCCGCATGCACCACTGATATCACGTTTATTTCTCCAGTGTCAGCTGTGCCGTAAACATCACCAGAGGGGGCGCTGGAGAAACAGACGCTGATTGATCCCATCGACTGAGTCAATCCATATGCATTGTACGCTGTGTTCTGCTTTCAGACACCACAGCACGTCGACTCTCGGGGGCGAACTTGGCCTCTCCGTCTCCCTTCCTCATCCAACTCCTCCCACACCTTCGTTCTGGACAGAATACAGATCGGGCCCATGCAGAGCACCTGCTGCTCTCCTACACAGGAACATGTGGCTCCAGGCTCAACTCACTGGATCAGCTTCTATGGGCTTCTGCAGCAAGCAGCCCACAGAGAGGCAGACCATTCATATGCAAACACCCACCGTTGATGCTTTACAGTGAACAGTCTTGCAGCTTATGATGCGCAGCCTGCGTAGCTAGTTCAGGCAGACAACTCGTGAGCGCACCTACCTGATCAGGTGACTAGTCACATGCACTCTTTGCCTGACCAGAGTGGCTATTTAAACTTCTGCCTACCTGCTCATTCCTGGCTTCCCTCCTGCTGTGCAGACGTGCATCGTTGCTGCTTCCTCCCTGCCTCGCTTGCGGCTAACCTGCTGCTCATGAAGTTTTTGCAAATCCCACCGCCTCCCCAGCATCCACACGCAGGCTCTTTTTCTAGATCCCCCTGCATGGGGTCTTAATTAATTCCCTGAAATTCTATTTGCCTTATAACTTAAAGGGGAGTTTCACACAAGCTGTTTTATTCTTACCGTATATGAAAACACGTATCCATTAGTCATTGAAAAAAAAAACATGCCGAGTTTTCCATAACAAATTAGCGGATTTACCATCCATGTGGGTAAAACGCTAGAACTATCTATGCTTCATATAATTATGTATGCTCAATAATGCTCAATAAATATATATTCTAAATTAATTTAAGAGATGTCTGAATGAAACAGGTTTACTAGAGTTGCATGTGTAGTGTACCATAGACTGCTCTGTGCGTGCGTGTGTGCGTGTGTGCGTGCGTGCAGACAGATGGTGTGAGGTGTGTGGGGGGAAGTGATGTGTGAAAGTGTGTGTGAGAGAAAAGGAGACAATATCATGACAACACGATTTGGGAAGCAGCAAGGTTGCAACCAAAGTCAGAAAATAGACAGAAATCAGAGGGGGATAGCGCACTGAAGACAGAATAAACAGAAGAAGAAAGAATGCTGTCTTCTAATTTGGTTGTTATTTGGGTTTGTGTGAATGTACGTTTGTGCCTGCGATGTGATAATTTGCAGGCGACGCGGTCATTTCTATAACGTACAGAATAATAATGCACCACCGCCTGTCCTCTACAGCAGAAAGACACAAAGTAACCATTTCACACAGAGACACAGTCGGTGGTGTGACAGTGTCAGACAGACTGACGGTTACAGTGAGTTATTATGGGAGCGTTTGATGGGGGATCGGAGAACATGACGCAGGAGACATGCCAGCTGTAGCGTGATGAAACATCGGCTCCCCTGTTGTTTACACATTCATTATTCAAACAGCTTATTTCAATATCGACAGCCATTGTGTGGAGGAGGAAGAAGTGTCCAAACTAAGAACGTGTCCTCACAAACACATGAAAACAGACCATGCACCACCAGTCTTATGTGTTATACTGTATGGATTATGGAAGCATATACACTAGCTGCCCTAATTAAAATTAAATGGCAAATACAAAATGTCAATTGAAATAAGAGAAATGCTTTTTAATCTTCAGGTAATTCTGTGTGTGAGACTCACCCTGGGTGGCGATGAAGTGGTTGGATCGCTGGTAGCCCTGTATGAAGTTGACAGGAGGAGAGGAAAGAGGTTGGAGGAAACAGTGTGTCAATAATGATAAAAATCACAATACAAACAAAGATTCTGGGACCTCTAACCCTCATTTGGCCATATTCAGCAACAAGTCATGTCTCATTGGTCTAAGCGCTTCGGGGGTCGGTAGCAGTAAAATGACGGCTGCAGTTTTTAAATTAAAAATATTTCACAGGACACAAAACCAATCCGTGCTCTGCCATCGATAATTTATTTTTTATTGAGGCACCGCTTGCTTCTCTTTTGTTGTGATATCTCACCTAAACTCATGACGGTGTCTGTGAGCCGGGTCATTATGAACAGTGAGAGTGCTGCATGCCAACAGTGGCTGGCTGCCAGCTCCCAGCATGCATCTGGGTCCCCTAGTGAACCATAAATAGACAGTGAGTGATCTTTTGACTTATTATACCTGAGTGACTCTGACTTTGATCTGGCTGAATGTCTCCTTTCTCCTCAGCTCTGCCATATAACAGATATGATAGTGTGATTTGTCTGAAAAGTTATTTGTGGTGTCTAAACTCTCATAAGTTTAAAATAGCACATCACCCATGTTCAGCCTTATCCTCTTCATACAGTATAACTGAACATTACTAATGTTCATTGCGAGATGGCCCAATGCTGCCAGGACTGTGGACAGTTCAGAAGCCTGCCTACCAGGCAGGCTTCTGACCTTTGATGAGGTCCTACAATTTCATCATTTCAAACAAGATTTTCAAAAGAAAACAATCAATTTGTCTTAATGCAAGCAAATTGGCCTCCATTTCAGCATTCTAATGTTCCAGGAACAGAAAGGCTCTAGTTTCTATCAGCTTAGAATCCTTGTCAATGATGTCATTGGTAGGCAGGTCAGATCAACATATACTGTATGGTGATCTAAGGGTGGCAGTCGGGGGCAGTGTCTTGAATGTACAGGGTTTGATGAGGTCTGGCCATATTTGAGCGTGTCTTATGTACAGGGTTTGATGAGTTCAGATCAACATATGGAATGTCAGAAAAGGTCAGATATGGAGATGTAAGGGTTTGAGGTCTAATGTAGAGTTGCTGGCCGGCTCCATATATGTAGTTCTAGGTGATGATCCAGTCTTCTCCATGTATGGTTATCCAGGGTTTGATGAGGTCAGTGTCGTGATCTTCATATATGGAGCGTGTCACAAAACATGATGGACTGACGACCATATCTGGTGATGTGACATGTCACGAGACGTGACATACTGATGGCCATATATTGGTGGCGTGACGGAGTCACTGACAGTTTTTTTCATAGTACGGTAATCTGCGACCTATGGTCGTAAAACAAGGTTGAAAATGGGTGAAGTCCTCCTTTAAGCCTATAGTATTGATTGCCGGTGTAGAGTGATTCCAACTCCTGTTTACACATATAATGCACACATGCACATACACAGTCAAATTGTCCCACTCACTGTACTTAATCCCATTCAGCCAGGCAGCGAACCAGAATTACATTCTGTAACTGTTATCACTGTCAGACTGTCAGAATACAGTTTAGAATAATGCTAATGGTAATGTGGCATAGCATTCCATTGCTATGGAAAAGTGCAGTGAAATGATTCCCATCAGGCTTTTGGTACCGAACTCCCACAGACCAACTGGTTTCATGTACAGTACGTTACCTTGGCAACCAAACAGCCCAACAAGAGGCAAGCAAGGACACAAAACAATTTCACCAGACAGATGGAAAGCTGTCAGGTGTAAAGGAAGGAGCAACTTGGACACTCAAGCATGAAGGAAGCATGAGTTAAGTCCGTTGCTCTCCCCAGGTTGGCGGAGGGTGTGTAGAGCCCAGGATCACATTAGATGATTGACACAGGGGTGAAAAAATGGGTTACAAAATCGTGGGATAAAAAATATATTTAAAAAAAGACAGATGGAAAGAAAAGAAAACATAACATGCACAGTAGGCTAATCAAAATCAATTACCTCCAAAAGTAAGAAAGAAACCTTTTTTTATTTATTTTTATCTGCCAACACCCCGAGAATAGAATCAAAGCAAATCTAAATTCAGTGTGTGCACTAAAGAATACCGGTAGTCTAAAATCTCCCAAAGAACAAAGAGGTACAGTACATTTCTTGTAGTCCTTCTTGGTATAGTATAGGAGGAAGTTTGATTGGACCAAACAAACACTACAATAGCCAGAATGCTCTAGAATTACGACAATCTGACATAATACGTAGGTCAGATTCTTCCCGATTGGTTGTCTCTCGCTTGGCCACGGGGGACGTTAAGAGAGCTACCTGAAATTCCGCCTCTTGTTTCCGTATTTTGGGGGGTAAATGTATTCTAATTTATACGAGTTGACAAAGTCAGACTCTGTAAGTTCACCTTACACGCCAGTGACATCACTGGGACACTGTAACATGGGACTTTGTAAAGCCAGTGGTGGAGTCACGGGGGGAACTTGTAGCCACCATCAAATACAGACATGATGTGACCTAGTGGATCCTTCTATATAATGTGACCTAAATGGATTCTTCTGTGTGGAGTCTCTCAGCCAGGTCTGTGTCAGGATGCATCAAACTCCAGGTAAGGATCTGATTACACATTCAAGAAGGGAGGTGGAGAGCAGCCACAGGCACTTTGTCTCAATTAAACTCGGAGGAATAGCAATGGTCAGGAAGGCTCATCAGAGGAAAGGATGGTTGCTGGGCGGGGGGCATGGAGAGCTGGCAGTGACACAGAGAAGGCAATAGATGGGGGGGGGGGGGGGGGGATAGATGGAAAGAGAAGAGAAGCCAAGTACTTACTTCCCTGTTTATCCGAATCTAAGAGATGCCAAAGGTTGTGGAGGGGGGAGTGGAAAGAAAAGAAAGAGAGAGAGAAGAGGGAAGGCAGGGAGGAAACAAGAGCTAGTTATTGTGTTCACAGAACAGTGGGAGGGAGAGGGAGATTAAATGCTAGTGCAAAACGCACTGCTGGCGATCGGCGCATCAACACAGCATTGTCTCCGGTAGCAGATTCCCAACCTGCAGACTAGTCCAAAAATGTTGTCAATGCACAGTGGACGAGGTGAGACTGATCGTTGAGAAACACAGAGAGTTGTATGACACACAATCCCTTCATTATTTAAAAAAAAACCTTGCCAAAAGAGAATGCCTGGTGAGCCAAAGCTCTGGAGATTGGTTATTCAGGTGAGGAATCACGTTGCCTGGAATACTCAGCAACCACAAATGTCCCACACTGCATGTGTTCTCGATTCAGTTGATGCAATCCATGTGTGTCTGTGCACTGACAGTGTGCTTTGCACTTCAAACGTGCAGTAATCCTGGTGTCTAAACTGCCTCCCCGTGGTCAGCCGGGGCACCTGATGGAGGGGAAAGGAACTGGTTGGAATAACGTGTTCCTTTCACGCCCGTCTAAACGGGGAAACTCCCCCCTGTCAGGTGAAAAGACTCGTCATACATAGAAGGAAGCATGAGGTCAGTACGTTGCTCTCCCCAGGTTGGCAGAGAGAGTCTAGCGCCCAGGATTACATTAGACACGTAATTCACAAAAAATGGGTTGCAAAATCGTGGGATAAAAATGTATTAAAAAAAAGTGAGAGGTGCAACGCGGACCCCCCTGTCTCCGGGGGTCCGCGGAAGTTCCAGACCCACATGAATGCAGCCAGGGTGCCGGACCGGTTCTGGCGAGCCGCCCCGCGTGCGAAACGGTCGAGAAGTGACAGAGTTACCATGTGGGGGTCCCCGGGGGGTCCCTGGGGGGTCTCTGGAACATCCAGAACACCAGGAATGTGCCCAGGGAGCTGACCCGGTTCCAGCGAGCCGCCCCGCGTCCGAAACGGTCGGGAAATGACAGAGTTACCGTGTGGGGGTCCCCGGGGGTCCCTGGAACATCCAGACCCCCAGGAATGCGGCCAGAGGGCTGGCCCGATTCCGGCGAGCCGCCCGCGTCCGAAACGGTTGAGAAATGGTTAAAACCAACCAAGCTATTTGTTTGGACAGACAGACCCAGGGACACACATAGCTGTGTAATGGAGTGGTTGCACCACTCATCACATAGCTGTGTAACTATTGACTTATTTATAGCCTATACTATTGGAGAACCGCTTGAGTTCTCCAATAGATGTGTGTATTCATTATTGCTGAATACGGTCTACCCCCGATCCTCACATTGTCCTTTTGCCTGCATCCTGTAAATAAAGGCTTTGATTGTCCGAGATGGTCAGCAGTGAGGTTAAATAGCTCCTCTTCAAACCATCTCCATCCACATAAGGCTGCTGTGTCAGGCATCTACAACCAATCCAGTCCTCATTGTCCTCCTTATATCTGCTTTTGTCAAAGACACAATGGTGAAACTAAAGGCCCTAATACAGTATTCATTGTGTAGAATAAGCCCTATCGAACCGCTTCACTTTCACATCTATTATAAGCACTTAACGTGACTGTATCCTGTGCTAAAACGGAGCCCGAGTTCTTAAAGAGAGGCTTTTCAGTGCCAGCTCTGAATGACCTTTACTTTATGAGCTAACAGCAGAATAAAAAGGTGTTTGTTCCTCAGAACCTGTAGGTCCATGTGGTTCGAAGCTGCTGTGATGTGATGTGACAGGTGCTACGCTCTGCCGCTGGGAGAGGTTTGCTGAGATCTTCACCGCAGTTGAACCGCTGGTGAGATCAAAACAGATGAGAGGATCAAACCTGTTTTGTTGGAGTTGACTCTGTGGCGCCATGTTGCCTAAGACGAGCGTTTCTGTGAGTCACCACCACCAGTCATAGTTCTCCACGCTTATTATTTTTAGTTAAAAAAAACATTACAGCTCTATATTCTGACAGGAATTGCTGTACAGTTTTTTGTTCGGTAACCTTCTCAGCACTCCAGCTGTTTAGTAAACAGAAATTAGAAATCAGGAGAGAGAATCCCGCAACGATAATTTATAAGCTTCATTTGTACAGTGTTCCAGTTCCAACTGTGTTTTCTCACCTTCTTTGTTCCATCACTTCCAATTTGTGCTTGTTTATCCTGTCTCCAGTAGGAGTTCTCTCTATGCCGATTGGATTAAATTGGTATCGCGACCTTTTTTGTTTGCTACAGAGCTGGAGAGGCCCCTGTTGCTGAACAAATACGCTCTGAACCTTGCAATGGTGAAATAACCCAGTGTGAGACAGCGGACACGTTCTCAGACACACAGGAAAAGTCCAGAGCATCATGGGTCAATCCCAGCTCCAATGGGGGTCCAGTAGTGGACCATTGTTTGTTTTGGACACGGCAGACACATGGATAAAGAACAAACTGAAGTGAAGGAGGTGGCGGTTAAAGAGACTTACATCGATGTAGTTGGCGTTGACATAGTCAGAGTTGGGGTCTGCCAGCAAAGAGTGCAGTTTGACTCGATGGCGGTCATCTGCATGAAGAAAGAACACGTTAGCACTCTAACTTACTGGTTCCCAAATACTGGGCTAATTATTATTTCAAAACAATAAAAAAAAAACATTCCCAGAAAAGCAAAACTTTTCATGAATTAAAAACAAAATTCAATGATTCTCTCAGTAATTTCATGAAGAAATGAAAGAAATTCCATAAATTAGAACAAATATTTAAGTAGTCAAAATATCCGATCTACAAGCTCACAAGGTGGCATGAAGCAACACGTTGTGAGCTTGTAGATCGGCTATTTTCGCTAGCTTGGGTCCCGGGAGAATGTCTAACTTCTGTTTTGGATCACGTGTTTGGGAACCACTGCTCTAACTGTATTATCTGGATTTTAACAGACTTAAAGGAATGCACCACTATAACATGTATGGATGTTTAGTCAATTAACTTGTCGATCATTAAGTGAAATTGATCATTGATAACTAAATGGAATAATTATTCAATATAGTGAATTAATAAGTTAAAATGACGACTTCATTGCATTTTAACTAAAAGGATGCCTACTCTCAATTGTGTGTATGTTTAGTCAATTTATGACATTAGTGTCGATCAAAATAATGTATTATTACATGCAATAATGGCTGAGAAAAGTATGTTTTTGTCCCATGACACTTTTCTGTCTAGTCCTATAATACCCAGAATCCAGTGTTAAGTCTTGGTTCTCAATCTGTTCTGCAGACCACTGCCTCTATTGGCAATGCCTACTGTACTGTATGTTGCTAATTGTGACTTACGGTTGAGTAAACTTCCTTTATTCTTGTCCTTTTTCTTTGTCGCATCCCAGCCATCGAAAAAACTCTGCAAAGTAAAAGCAAAAAAAATAATATTATAAGCATAATTAGGCAAAGATGTATCCTGATGTATAATTATTATAAAATTTTCATCAAACTTTATTTTTTTATTTTTTTTTAACATATTTTTTTGTGTCAGTCCTAGTCGTACAAAGTAGTAGTAAGGTTGAAATCAATTTTTTGCAAGTAGAAATTAATGCGGGTGTTAGAGGGTTAATTTGTACGTATTGCGGCTGTAGCTCATTTTTGCCTCACAGTCACGTGGACTCGCTATTTCCCAAGCGTTTCACTGTGTGTAGTACTTTGACAGGAAAAGACTCGCTCACCGTATAGAAAAAGAAGTAAAACTCCTTAGACTGAGACTTAGAAAAATATTATCATGCTTTTATGGTGCTCTGTGCTCATGGTGCAATTAAAAAGCAAACCTTTCGGTCTGAGGACCGAAACGTGAGCAACTGTGTGTGCGTGTGTGTGTGCGTTTGTGTGTTCGTGTCGGCACCCGTGCCCACTCTGTTTCTTTCAATCGCAATCATCTCCAATTCCTTGTCCCAGGTGCCATTTCTGGTCAAAACAAGGTTTATTCGACGGCCGATAGCCAATGCTGAAATCGTCGAGATCAGGCTTTCTTATCGTCGAGCGGTAGACCGGAAGGAGATGCAACAGCAATAAAGTACATTTACTTAACTGTACTTGAGTACATTTTGTGAGTACATGTACTTTACTTGAGTTTTTTGAGTTTTGTTTTTTAAGCTTATGACGTTCACTCGATGTAGTGATTATTTAAAAGAAAATGTACGGTCATGTTAACTCTATACTCAAGTATTTGGGTACTTTGTCCACCACCCACTAAATGTGGGTGTGCAAAACTAAAAAGGCGGTGGGAAATAAGCATTATGTGTGAAGCAGTGTGAAGTGTGAAGCAGTGTGCACGCTGATCCTATTCATACTGTTTATTCCTCCAGGCGAGGAGGATGAGGAGCCAGACTGAAAAAAGTCACCCACGTATTGATTCTTGGGAGGTGAATTTGTTGGGCCCCCAGGGAATCATTTAATGAATCTAAAAATGTGTATTTGGATTCCTGCAGGTGTATGTGCATAAGAAGAAGAAAAGGACAAAAAAAAGGCTTATCGCCACCGGCAGAAGTGAGAAAGTTCAAAGGGAAATAACGGGGACTTCATTTGTAAAAGGCCTAATTACAGTGCCAGCAATACTATCTTATCTCAGCCATGAGAAATGAAACTCAAAGTTATGGCATTGAAGACAGAACCATTGCTACCGCCAGCAGGAAGGTGTGCGAGGGAGTGAAAGACTTCATGTGGGATGATCTGAGCTGGGACATGACCACGGAATGTAGTCAGTACGCTACCGCAGAGACATGGACGTAAAATAGGAGGAAAAGGCATCTACACAAGAATGCTATCAATGGCTCTGGGTGTCACTTGGGAGGACCACATCAGAAACATAGACCTCTGCAGAGACCTCCCGTAGGTCATGGACAAGGTCAGGGAGATCAGGATGAGGCTGGCTGGCCACTGTGTCAGACACTTGGAACCGATGGCGATCTGACTGACACTGTGGGAGATAACCCAAGGCTAATCTAGGAGGCAGTGTTGCCATGACCGCTTATTATAAGCGATTTAGGGCTTGTTTTTCAGTAAAGTTGCTTGAAAATATGTTTTTTTTGGGTCTTGTTTCTAAAGTGTAGTTGAATTACTTTTCATGAATCAATGATCAAAAAACTTATATTATAAAAAAGGAAAAACTGCCAGGGACCCCCCCCCCTCCACCACCAAACCAGATTTGTTTTAAATAAAACCTTTTCCCAAGATTGTTTGTAAAATAGCAGATGCTCATTTGTGGAGTGGCTACATTTGGGGTTGTTTTCATAGACCCGGTTGCTTGATTCTCTTGCACACCCTGGCAACAACAGCTAGGAGGGGAAACGGGTGCACCACCTGAACGGAGACACACTGCAGAGTGACAACAGAGCCAGAACACTGCAGAGCTCCAGACCCTGATGCTGCATAGGACTGGAGGGTGACTGAGGCATCCTAAGTTGGTGTCGGCTAGTCCGCACAACCTTCATTGCATTGTGTAAGCAACGCCTCCCCCCCCCCTCACCTCATACTCCTGCTTGAAGCCGTATCCCTCGCCAGTCTTCATCTGGTTGATGTGTTGGAGGAGGTCAGCCACGCGTACCGCTGGGTGGAGCTGACCCGTGTGATAGGGAGAGCTCTTCCTCCGACAGAGGCGGCGAGGGGAGGAGCCTCCCAGGAGGCTGCTTGACTCGTTCACAGAGGAACGCTGTTCATCTGGGCACACGGTGAAGTCTGTGTTAGCAAACATTTCAAACTCAATGAATGCACACATGATATATGTATTTATAATATACATATTATAAATACTGTATTATATATTTCTGCCATCTTTTCGCCCAGGTGGACGAGGTTAGGTTTAAGCATAGTGTTTGTGAGGTTAGGGTTAAAGTTAGGCATAGTGTTTGTGAGGTTTAAAGTTAGGCATAGTGTTTGTGAGGTTAGGTTTAGGCATATTTGTTGTGAAGTTAAAGGTTATGGTTTAGGCCAAAGAAAGATATAAAGATATAGATATAGATATACAGTATCTACACCAACACGTTGGCCAACTGGCATTAAGGCATAATAGATTTTTCTGTGTCATAATGTATTTTGCAAGTTAACTCCAGTTGAGTTAGAAGAAGAAAAAGTGATGATGTTTTAAGTGGCCACACCCACCTGGGGGTCTATTAGAGCAGGGGTTCTCAACCCTGTCGCTAAATTATTGGCGAGACATGGCCGAGGCATTTCCGGGGGTCCCCAGCCAAAAACATTGAGAACCCCTGTATTAGAGCAATGTTAACTCCATAGACACATACAAAACCGTAAAAAATCTTTAAAATGTTTGACACATGGTTTTCAGAGAGAAGTCGCAAAGTTGTGTCTCTCTTACTTCGAGTGTTGCAGCCGTGGGCGTCCATGAAAGAGTGCGCCATCTTCTCATCTTGCTGCAGGGTACTCTGGTCCGTCATGCTGCAATCCAGAGAGCTCAGCTTACGACCTTTCTCCTGACGATACGACATGGCCGCCTTGTTGATGCTCACCTTCTTCCTACTGAACAGGAGACAGGGGCAGGG
Source organism: Protomyctophum bolini (assembly GCF_963924005.1). Lineage (NCBI taxonomy): Eukaryota > Metazoa > Chordata > Actinopteri > Myctophiformes > Myctophidae > Protomyctophum > Protomyctophum bolini. Next base: position 34,184,913 of record NC_137878.1, on the reverse strand, counting down.
CAGAGAGAGAGAGAGAGAGAGAGAGAGAGGGGAGAAAGTGGAGGGGGCATGCAGGAGGGAGTGAGTGAGTGAGTTGGAGGGAGTCAGTAGGGGGTAGGGAGGGAGTGATTGAGGAGGTGAGAAATTGGAAGGAATGGAGAAAATAACAGAAAAGAGATTGAAAACGGGTGAGGGATGGAAAGTGAGATTTGGTGATACCAAGAGAGGTGTTAAGGGAGAGCAACGGGGTAGTCAGGAAGAAAAGAAAGAAAGAAAGAAAGAAGTGAGTAAAGAGATGAGGTGGATTTGTTCTTTGACAAGCAACGTCAGTATGACAGAGAAGTCACTTACGGGTAGTAAGGGTAAGTATAGAAGTCCCTTCTGATTAGCATGAAGGAGAGAGAGAGAGAGAGAGAGGAGAGGAGAGGAGAGGAGAGGAGAGGAGAGGAGAGGAGAGGAGAGGAGAGGAGAGGAGAGGAGAGGAGAGGAGAGGAGAGGAGAGAGGAAAAAAAATGTGATCATGGTTTATCAAGATGGCCGTCAGGAAGACAAATGAAGATGCCCAGTATAAATGCATTTGCTCTCTCTCTATCTATGCGTCATGTGGTCGTCTAGCTAGCTTTTTGCCCCTATAGAGTCTCCCAGTCAGTCTTATCAATTCCTTTCCTCTTCCATGAAATCTCATTCCTTCGCCTCTATTCTATTGGAGAGATGGGGGGGGGGGGGGGGTCTAAAGAAAAAGAGAAAACATCCTTCCTAACCAATTACCAGCTCATCGAGTGGCACCTCACAGCGGCTGGCCTCATGTAATTGAGTGGCTGATGGAATAACAAGCTCCTTGATGAAATATTTCACACTCGGATGCGTGTCAAGACATTGCCTGGCCAGGAGGTAGAATACATTGCAGGTGTAGTTGATGGCGTGCATTTCGCATTTGGGGGGTGTTGCTCATGGGTGGAATGGGGTTGCTCAGCCAGCATACAGACCTTACAATTAAAAGATGAGATGGAACACAAAAAGTTGGCTGAAGCGTCAGAGAATGTAGGATTAATGCTCCACTTGTAAACTCATTCTCAAATGTATTTCTCAGTAGAGCACAGCTGCCAAAGTGGAATAGACTATTCCACTTTGGCAGCTGTGCTCTACTGAGAAATACAATAGAGATCTTATACTCCTGGATGTACAACTTAAGAGAACCACCAACTCCACACTGTAGATGTTGAACCAGCAGTACATGGATCATGGCTCTGACGTCAAATATGGAGTATAAATCACTTCAGAATGACTACCAAGACTTCAGACTGACCATCAACACTTTCACATGTACAGTACGTACCCCTTCTTGACAACGATGACAATGGCCCCCAGAAGCAGGATGAGGACCACCAGACCTCCAGCACAGGCTCCCAGGATCAAGCCCATGTCCTCTGCATGCTGGGATACCTCCAGAGCCCGCTTGGAGTCCTTGCATGCAGCTGCACAGAGTTTTGATTGATTGATTGAAATATGTATTAACAGTTTGCAGAATTACAGTACATTTCAAGCACAAACTCAATACAAAGACTGTTAACTGTGAGTGGATGACCCAATTAAGCATTACACTTGTGTAGGGGTGAACCATGTTCAATTCATCAAAACATTTAGAGACGTACAAATAGGCACTTCTATAGTTAAAGAACAGAACGGGAACAAAGACATAGTTTAATGTTCTGATTGTTCTATATAAAGTATAACTTTAAAATGTAACTTCAATGTGTTAGCTATTCTGACATTCACAAAAGACTACGGCTAAAAACAAAAAAAAGAGAGCAACGAAGTCTGATCTAATTTACACATCCTACCTGGGTTGCGTATTCTTTCCCCATTCTGAATCCCCTTAGACTTTTCTTATACCGCATCAAATAAGAACTGTGGTCCAAAAATAAACAATATATTGTCGGGAGGTGTCTCTGTATCGTTTACGATAGTCAGTCACAAAGTTACAGTATGTATCATATTTGATACATAACAGTACATAACACTATGTTACTGTTACAGTGACAAATGAACATGAAACACAACATACAGGATCTTAGTGCCGACGACACAGTGAAAATAAAATAAACCTTTTATCTAATTTATGAAGCATGTGATCAGTGATGGATACAAAAACAGCTGCTAGGAGAAGCTACAGATGGCACTGGAGTATTTTAATCCTACCGAGCTTCTTTTACCACTGCAAGAGCACAGAGGGAAGGTTTATCTGTGTAAATGAGCCTAATATCCTCCTCTACCTACAATATGACGTTATATCCACCTGAGAGAGAGAGAGAGAGAGAGAGAGAGAGAGAGAGAGAGAGAGAGAGAGAGAGAGAGAGAGAGAGAGAGAGAGAGAGGAGACCAGGAGACAGACTACTACAAGGTAGGGATAGTATGGTGCAGGATTTGTGACAATAGACCATTGATCCCGAGTGTGTTTGGCCTGGAGGAGCAGAACATGTCTCTCCATTAATGGATGCTTTCTCTAATTCAGGAAGGCAATTTTCCACAGCAGACTCTGCACCATATGTCACCATCTTTACGCATCACTTGTCCCCACATTTCCATCACACCCAGCCAGGAGCTTCAAATCCCTCTCACAATGAATCATCATTTGGGCTTCCCTGGTGTTTCACCAAAGACAGAGCAGTGTTACTTGGTTGCTCATATTGGATGGAGCTGCCAACTGAGTTAAGAGTCAGTAGCCAAGTATATTACCACACACGCTCCGCTCCACTTATTCCCCAAATTCCCTTCATACTCTCACTTCCTCGCTGCAATGAAGAGCTACTCCACACATCGTCTGAAAACGCTGTGAAATGATATTTCCAAGGGAGAGGAGAGAGAAGTATGTTTGGCCTGGAAGAGGACAACATGTCTCTCTGTTTATCTCAGTTAATGGATGCCCTCTCCCATTCAGGGAGGCTATTTTCCACGGCAGACTCTCGACCATGTTATGTCACCATATGTCATCGTCTCTACGCATCGCTTGTCCCCATATTGTCATCACACGCGCAGCCAGGAGCTTGAAACCCCTCTCTCAATGAATCATCATTTGGGCTTCCCTGGTTTTTCCCCCAAAGACTAAATTAATTGACATAAAGGTTATAATAATGAATGATACAGATCAGTGTTATTTGGTTGCACTAATGAGCAAAACAATAAACGCTAAAAATCAAACGACGCACATTGAGGAAGTGTTGGAAAGCGTCTGTTGCCGGATATCTGCTGTTAAATGGGTAGTGGGTAGACTTTTGCGTCGGGTCGCAAGTTGTACTGAAGCGTGGGATAGCAGCGGGGGCTTGTTGTTGAAAAAGACAGCAAGCCATAGGCTTTTTAGCACCATAATATCTGTCTGTCAGTGTCGGCTCTCAGGTGCATTCAGCAACGTTTTTTTCACACCATCTCCCGAGTTCATTTGACTGGTGGAGAGCTACCTTTAAAGGCAAACACATTTGAAGGATTTCACATCGCATAATTGAACAACATATGTTCTCACGTGCCCGTTTGATGAGGGAAGGCAGACACCAAAAACACTTTACAGTAAACTAGAATAGAGTTTGGCTTGCCAAATACTAAATACTATAGCTATCCCAACAACACGCTCATTCATTTTGCCCTCATTTGAAAAGTCATAGACCCTAAATTTAGGGTTCGTGACTGTAGACCAAAGACCTTGGTTTGGCCTGCCTGGGCTGAGGACTGGAGAGTTCAGGGAGAGGAACCCAATTTAACACAGCCCTTTCTCAAGAGCACTATGCGATTTGGACATAATTCGATAGGGAGGGGAAGAGAGGGGGCTATATACAGTATATAATACACCACCTTCCCTTCATCCGCTTACTCTCGCTCTGCCTCCCCGCTACCGTTATAGTTAAATATAGGCTACTATCTCTCTCACCCTCTGCTCTGTCTCAAGGCGTCTCTCTTTCTTCCCTTCTCATGAAGCAGAATATGCCGCTGCAGTCTCTGCATTTCAAAGCCACCGTAACCTCATGGGGCAGCGCCAATATGTCAATGTCCATAATTGAAGAGTGAAAACAAAAAGTCGATGTCAGAGTGAAGCTGCATGATTGTTCAGCTGTCTTGCGTATGCTGTGCAGAGCAGCTCAGCAGACACACGTCTGACAGACAAAGCAGTATGCAAAACAACTCCAATGTCAAAACCCTGGAGAATCAGCTTGATCTGAGGACAGCTCTGTCACACACTGGAACATGCAGCCTTATACACAGATACTTTAAAGCACTTCAATAAGAAACTGTCACATCAAACGTGTAACAGATCTGCAGTACGCAGTAAAATGAGTTGGCGTTAAATTAATGGTTTGTATTGTCTGTCCTTAGAATAGAATAGAATAGAATAGAATAGCAAATAACAAAGCTACCTTTGCGAGCAATCTGGATGCAGTTGATTCTCATCTCCTGTGGGGAAAAAAAGAAACAAGTTTGAATAAAAGGAACCTTTATCAGAATCAGAATAATTTTTATTTTAACACCACAGTCAAACCACAAGTTTTTGTGCACACAGAGAACGTAATGACACGATAAAGCAACACAATCATTTTTAGAAACGAGATTGCCTTTAGAAAAAAAGCACCAATCTCTATGAATAAGGCACCACATTAAATAGTTTTATGTGAAGTATTTGCGATGCATGTTTTGGATGGTGTATTCCTCAATCAATGGATTGTGCAGAGTAGATTGGGGTACCAGAGATATAAATATTTGTGTCAAACTGGGGGTCCTTGAAAATAAAGTTGATAATCAATGGTATATTGCTGTACTGAGCCTGAGGAAATTGACGTCTCCCAGGGGTTGATATTTCAATGTGATGGGACAGATAACCACGCACTCTTTCCCATGATATGAGGTCCACACATCTCATCCATGACTCCATGGGGCACATACTGTAGTCAAATTAATATTTAAAGATGCTAAATCACACTTTATGTGCAATTACGCTAATCTGCGCTCCTAGAATGGAGTCAGAACCGTTACGCCTAAAATGGCACCAAACTGTCTTTTTTTAATTGAAAAAAAATCTAAAGTGGACTTTAATCTCATCCTGTCTCTGGAGGTGGCAGATAAGTCATATTTACTGTACCTCCACGGAGAGATTATTAAAGCAGCTGCTGCTAATATGTCATCACATGTCATCTCCTGTCCTTTGTGTCCTCCTGGTCTAAACACTGTCAGCCTGCATGAGACGATATGAATCCAGCTGCCTCCCATCTAGAATTAGAAACGCCTCCCTTTACCCCGCCAATAAATCCAGCCTTAACTGACAGAAAGCTACAGCTGAAGAATTCTGATGAACACAAACTGAAAAAGAGGTTTTTGAGGGGACAGTGTTTCATGGATAAATGAGTGTCACTAATAACGTGTCTTTCAGGCTCCACTGGAGTGGAGGCGTGTCACGGACACCAATTAGTTACACTTTTAATCCAGTGACAGCTCATGTCCACAGTAACCTACGTTAACCTATGTCATTTATCCAACACAATGGTCACCATCATTTGTTCCCCCTCTCACTGCTAAACTGCCCACATCCCATTGACGAAAAGATTGCACTGTCATTCAGAAAACCTGATCTGGGATTAAAGATCATAATTAACGCCATAATAATAATAATTCAGAGGCTGTTTTGTCGTTTGAATGGCAGCAAGAGTGCTTCGACAAAGCACTGGTTCCAACAACGCCCTTCATTCGAATCTCATTTGGGATGAGAGCTCTTGATGTGAGGCTTACTGGTGGTACTCTGGATCAATAGGGAGAGATTTCAATCACATTTCACAGCACAGAGACACAGGGAGGCCTTGACCTTCAGCAGTTCTATCCAAGGCCATCTCCATTAAACACACAAGAGGGAGATGGCTCTTCATTCCGTGCAAGACACAATCTATTGTTCTGTACATGTTCTCCTGCATATGAATGTGACAATGTAAACTACTATTACTTTAACTGTACTGTATAGGAATCTAACTATTTAAAAATAATTACATTTTATTGTACCTGTGCATGCTGGCAAGGACAATCCTTGTGGTGCGTTCACACGGGCAGATGAATCGATGCAAAGACACGTTTTGAGTGTATTTGGAGCAGCTACTGTACATGCATCGTTGCGCCTTTGCAACGTCATGTCGCTGGCTTCCATTGACAATGAATGGTAGAATGCATCGTTTAATCTGCCCCGTGTGAACGCAACATTATTCATGCTGTCTGTCTCCTCTAGCAGTTTCTTTATAGACTTTAAAAAAAAACTCAAAAGGTTACATCACTTCTTTTAAAGCTTAAAATCAATATACCCTCCATCATAGAGGACTACAGCATGATGTAAGAAATTGTTAATACGAGCAACACCTTAACACCGACGTACAAGGCCGCTAATAAACGATACAGTAAAAAAAAGTATTAAAAAAAATAAAAAATAAAAGACCAGGCACTGGCTTCAACTCATTTGAGTCAGGTCAGGTTTAAATTGGAAGACCCACTGAGAGCTCTAAAGCGAACTAACTTCTCTACAGTACAATCTGATGGTATCAGTTTGACAATTCTGCTTGCAAACTACTCCGCTTGTGCACCATATTTAATTTAGTCCTCACTCTTTTGGGGTATTTTTGTCACTGTATGTCGGCACATACATTACGTGAAATTTGTCCACTGCAATTACCCATCCTATCTATTAGGAGCAGCGCATGCCATTTATACAGTGCCCGGGAAGCAGTTCATGTCTTGCTCATCAACACTTCGACACAGACCAGGGCAGGAGGGTGAACCAGGGACCTTCTGCAGACGGCCTCTCTACCTACTTTGTATTTAGTACCATCAAAACAGAATGTGTTTCTGACAAGCAGTGAACAAGTCTAAATCGACGGTCAAGGTTGCTAAAGCATAAAGATGATGTGTCTACACAAGACAGCAGAAGTAGACAGGTTGTCTACATGCTTCTTAGTCTTACTCACCCCTCTGAAGTAGCTGGTAGCCTGAAAGTACACCAGATAGTTGTTGGTGGGATCTAAGGGAGCGTTCCAGTAGCCGTTGTAGGTGTGGTTGTCCCCCACGGTGAAGGGTGTGGCCTCCGGCAGACTGCTGGGCGCCAGCTCGGCTGAGTAGTAATGGGGGACTCCTTTAGCCTGGGCCTCGTTGTGGGAGTTGGGAGTAGGAAAACAATCGACGGTGCCCAGCTCTCTCTTCTTCACCTGCCTGGACCCATCCTCTTCCACCACCACCACCTGGTACGCACTGAAGGGAAGCAGACACACGTTATTAATTCCAGTCCTCAGGGACTACATACATGTACTTCTGGTTTTCCAGTTATAAAGAAAATCACACCCGTGTGAAGTGAGACTGAGGAGCACTAATATATTAAAGTCTCACTCACGTTGCTATGATTAGGTGATGTAATGGTGATGTAAAACAAACGGTGACAAAACAAAAATTAAATTATCTTTATTGTTAATGGCATGTAATGTTTGCGTTAGGGACAAGATGATGTAAATTTTCCCTTCATTGTCAATGGCGTTTTTAAAACAAACATTGAACTAAGAACAATAAATTAAACCTGTATATAGGAGCCCCTCAAAAACACCACACATTATGAATGCCTGATCCAATCATCCAAACAACCGTGCATGAAATTCTGCTCATAGAGGGTGCCACAAATATGAAGAGTAAACGTACAGTATGTTGTAGAAAAGCTATTCTCCCCCGCAGGTTCCTCAGATCCTGATGGCTGCAAACCATGACTTAGCCAGTCAAAAGTTTTGTTTTATTTACGTGCGTTTTTGTGTTATTGTAAGTAGGTCACGTTCTCATCAGGGACGAAAGTTCCAGAAATTCCAGACCCACAGGAACGCACCCAGGGTTCTGTACAAGTGATTCTTTTTCTAAGTGCTGGAGTTTGGAAGCGCTCGTCGTAAGTCACTGAACGGCCTTGCATGCATCTGTTTCGCATTTGCACATAATGCAGGAGACAGCAGCGCGACCCCTTAATAAAAACGAGTGCTTCCAAACTTTCTTCTTCTTGACAGAAAGTAGCTCATAACAATGGAGGGTATTGCAACTCTAGATTCATCCCATTATAAAGAAATCTAGAGTTGCAAATTGCGGCTACAAGCACAGCTGGTTTTGATTACAAACTACTTTTAATCCCATTCAAGATGACATCCAGATAGTGTATGACTCGTTTTAAACGTAATCATCAAGCTAAAATATGTATATAGGTTGTGTATAGGTTAGAAATAATCTCCTGTCCACGTCTCTCTGTCACTTTGTTTACAAACGACACTGCACGTGAGAGGAAGTCACTGACTTAACTTCCCATAGCCTGGAGGGATGTGATGCTCTGATTGGTTCAGAAACTGAGCTCCTAGCGTTTGAGGCTGAAACTTCAAAATAAAATGCCCACCGTTTCCGTTTCACCACGTCTTTAAATCTACAAAGCTCCCCTAGGGTAGGTACCCTCACAAAAACATGCAGTAATCCTGGTCTCTAAACTGCCTCCCCCTGGCCAGCCGGGGCGCCTGATGGAGGGGAAAGGAACTGGTTGGAATAACGTGTTCCTTTCACGCGCTACGTCCAACCAGGGAAACTCCCCCCTGTCAGGTGTAAAGGAGCAACTTGGACACTCAAGCATGAAGGAAGCATGAGTTAAGTCCGTTGCTCTCCCCAGGTTGGCGGAGGGTGTGTAGAGCCCAGGATCACAGTAGATGATTGACACAGGGGTGAAAAATGGGTTACAAAATCGTGGGATAAAAATATATATTTAAAATCTACAAAGCTGCAGGATAAGCTGTAAAGGATGCAGTGTGTTGGTTGGTGGGTGTTTGAACGTGCTGCAGCTTGTACAATACATCAGTAAGAAGGTGTACCTGACAGGAGCTCCTCTGCCCACCGCAGGGCGAAGCACAACTGTGATGGTGCTCTCTGACTCGCTCAGCGGAGAGGGGATTTCTCCATAGTCAAACACAGGAGCTGCAGAGAGAGAGAGAGAGAGAGAGAGAGAGAGAGAGAGAGAGAGAGAGAGAGAGAGACCGACCGACCAAAAGACGGAGAAAGACAAAGACAAAGAGAGACAGGATGAGGGAAAGAAACTTGCAGAAAGTCGAGACACACTTACAGCGTAGTATACTGTAGTTCAAGGGGCTGTCAAAACAAAGTGGCATAAAGAAAAAACTAAAATATATGGTAGGCACATTTATGCAAAACGCTGTGAGAAATGAAACCATCCAAGCCTCTTTGTTTACACTATCCTTATTCATTACTGTATGTCCCTACATCCACAGCCACCCACACAACGCCACTGATTGATGAGGTGACCAACCACATGGAAAACAAGTGGCCCTTATAATTAAGGTTCATTTTACAGCACAACAAGCTCAGCACAGCTCTAGAGAACAATAAGGTGGAGAGAGTTCCCACATCTGTGGGACAGAATTAACTGCAGCGCTGTACCATTTTCTATAGGGGCAGAATTAACTGCAGTGTTGTACCATTGTCTATAGGGGCAGAATTAACTGCAGTGTTGTACCATTGTCTATAGGGGCAGAACTGCAGTGTTGTACCATTTTCTATAGGGGCAGAATTAACTGCAGTGTTGTACCATTGTCTATAGGGGCAGAATTAACTGCAGTGTTGTACCATTTTCTATAGGGGCAGAATTAACTGCAGTGTTGTACCATTTTCTATAGGGGCAGAATTAACTGCAGTGTTGTACCATTGTCTATAGGGGCAGAATTAACTGCAGTGTTGTACCATTTTCTATAGGGGCAGAATTAACTGCAGTGTTGTACCATTTTCTATAGGGGTAGAATTAACTGCAGTGTTGTAACATTGTCTATAGGGGCAGAATTAACTGCAGTGTTGTACCATTTTCTATAGGGGCAGAATTAACTGCAGTGTTGTACCATTGTCTATAGGGGCAGAATTAACTGCAGTGTTGTAACATTGTCTATAGGGACAGTGATGAAAATAGAGATTATTGTAAACCAGAGGAAGGAACAGGAGAATGGCTTGTTTACTTTTTTGTTTTTCTTTACTTCTGACAAAGGACATTGATGCTACTGTTGGGGATTTCGAAAGCCAGCAGTACTAACCCTTTCACTTTGACAGTGTGGGCACATTCATTAATTGACAGTGAAGCTGCCATCTAACTTGCTCCGTAAAGCAGATGGAACAGTGCCGTTTATGACGCTGGGTCTCATACAGTTCATGCACTGACATCTGGTAGATTCAATTAAGATGTTTTCCATAGAACTGTCCAAGTTAAACATTTACTGTTTACTCCAATTCATGCCTGCTGTTGTTTTCTTGTGTGAAGAGGTAGAATATGAAAAGTATCCAAACTGCACAGTCAAAAATGTTTTTCAACGAGTGAATCACAAGCAATGTATTTTTTCTGCTTCTATTTCTTTCTTACAATTGACAGTTTTGTGAATTAGCAAACTTCTGTTTAGATTGGCCCCTCGTTCTTTTAAAGAAAGAGATGGAAAACAGAGACCTCAAGATCAAACCACAAAATGCTCGACACTCATCAACACTTCAGCACTTCAGCGTTTCTACAAAATATCGTATTCAAATCAGTTTTCTCAAAAAGCTCATGTACCTGTAACCAGTTAAAACATTATTTTCATTTTCCCCGATAGAAAAAAGCTAATCTACAAGCTCGTAGTTTGAGCTATGAGCTTGTATATGTGCTATTTTTCCAATAGCCAAAGTATAAATAAATGCTTTATTAGCTAAACTATAACATGACACAGATGCTTGTCCGCTAGTCAAGCAAACCAGCTCACCAGAAATGTTGGTGGTGATCTCTGTGAGGGCCGTCTGGCCGAAGCCCTTGGCGGTGCGGGCGCGGACAGACACCAGGTAGGTGGTTCCTGGGTGCAGGCCTGAGAACATGTGGTAGGTCTCGTTCCTCAGCTTGGAGACGGTGCGTCTGGGCCCCGGCACGTTGATGCTCGGGTCAGACGACTCGATGCTCTGGTAGGAGATCTGACAACAGGAAACACATAAAAACACAGCCGGGGATTAACACTGTTATGTGTCGTTTCTTTGTTGCCATGGCAGTTTGATGAGGAAGCTGAGAAGAATGTTAACACAGCAAGGATGTAATACCCGTTTACCGTTGTTATATGAGAACAGGCTGTTGCAAATTCATCTTTAGTGCAGTGTTAATATTGACAGCAAATTCTGATTTAGTCTTACTCTTATAGTCTTTTGAATGGCACACCATTTAGTTTTAGTCCAATTTTACTCATCTGAAATTGTTTACTCTCAGTCTAGTCTTAGTCAGCTAAATGAACACTGCTTTAGTGAGATGTTGCTTATCAGTATGGATGCAATACATCTTATTATAGTTCAGATTGTATTGTATGTTGTTGTGTAATTATCTGTTGGTGGATTTCTGCTGTTATTGTGCCCATTTACGCTCTCGTACTCTCGTACTCATACTAGCCCTTACCCGTTTGCCCCCCCCCCCCCCCCCCACCCCCCCTTGTGGTCGCCGGGGGTACTGCGGGGTGCATTTTCGCATTTTTTATTCACTAATAAATTAATTATTAATTTATAATTAAATAAATTGGAAATGCCTGTGTGGAAATGCCTGTGTGAAAAGTGGGAGCGATTGGTGCAGGTGGTGAGGAGATACGGCTGTGTTTCTGACAGACAGACAGACAGACACACATTCAGACAGACAGACATTGACTGAATTATAGTATGATGATGATGATGACGATGATGATGTTAATATAAATCCTCTTATGCAGCCCATACTGTGGCCATCGATAATCAATTAGAAACGTTTAAAGTTGCCCCCTTGTGGAGTCATCTCTTAGGCAAATAATGCTTGTCCCCCATCTAATTACAGCACTGGAGTCTGGGTTTCTATCTCACTACCATAAGAATGTATATATCTTATGAACTGTGCAGAAGGATCCTTATATTTAATTGTCAGGACTGCCGTGTATCGCATGCTGCTACAAACATTTGGTCAAATTAACAAAAACGAATCCCATAATACTCTGTGCAATTGAATCATTTAGTCATTATTAACTGATAGAGAACTAAATAGATATTTGCGAAGCAGCATCCATCCTGTAACTGTAATGGTTTAGGTAGGTGATATGAAGGAATGACACATCATAGTGTTTTTGGAATCACTGTGGGAGGTATGCTGGGTAGCATACCTCATATTGTGAGATGAGGCCGTTAGGCTCCACAGGCTCCTCCCACTTGAGGAAGATCATATCGTCCAATGGGGTGAAGGTCAGCGATTCTGGAGCGATGCCACCAGGAACTACAGAGAGAAAGAAAGAAAACAACATTCATGAACTACAGAGAGGAAAGAAACCAAACAAAACAACGTTCTTGGTGACAAACGGCACAGTGTACTCAACATTATCTTGTTCCTGTAAGCCAGGGGATTTTCAATTACATTTTATTAAATGATAAAAACAGTAAAACACATTGGTATAAAAGGAGGTGAACCAAGAGGACCGTGAGAAGATGAAAGGGGAAACAGTGATACATTTCAGGAAGGGAAGTGATGAAGTGGCGTGCAGCGCACAGACGGGTTCGCTATCGGCCCGCTGCATGAACTGGGATCGTGTGTGCCAGCGCTGCTCCACTGTCTGATAACAGAGCACCAAGTCTTAGAGGATGACACGCCGTTTTTCTTCTTTAGCGTCATGCTGACTGAAAAAAAAAAAAAAAAAAACAGGGAACTGAGCCAAACGGCCACTAACAGGACTTTTGTCTTATATCCGGAGGAAAAAATATGCCTGTATTTTTGCCTCCATGAAATTCCCATAAAAAAAAAGTAATGTTCCTAAAAGACGGAAATGAAAATTCCAATACATGTCTATCGCTTTCTCCCTCTGGCTCTGTGTGTGCGTGTGTGTGTGTACGTGCGTGAAACTGTGTAATTGCATGCCTGTTCCTTGCAACAGCAAAATAAGAAAGAAGAGAAGAACGATGAAGCCTTGTGGCCTGTCTCTGAGTCAGGCAGAGGACACTTGAGACAAATCCTGTTGCCTCCGTGGATCATTGGCAGTCAAATCTGCTCCCTGTGCAGCACAAAACATTGCAGCCATGTTTGACTGTGGAGCCCAACAAGAAATAGACACAGGGGTAACTTTCACCAGCTGGATTTCATTTATTGTTATCAAATAAAGATATTAAGTCTGACAGTGGTTCCTGCACTGACAGAGAGACTGGAGAGCTGTCAGATCTGTGTATCAAATGCTGCAGAAAAATCCTGATAGGTGTGAGGAGGGTCAAGTTGACTTCTATTTATGACACAATCCATTTGTGTGTTAACTTGTCAGTTCTGAACCAGTCAGAGCAAATTAAATTAATTTGATACTCAGGCGGCGTTTATCACTGCAGGCGGCGGCGTAAAACCCCTCAGTGTTTTGTTTCCTCTCGCCTGAAAGACATCAATGTGCAGCAGGTGCAGATAATTAACAGTGCACTCGCTTTTCTCTGTATCTCTTCCGCCTTACATTTCAGCAGTATTGTGCTGTTCAGAGTATGAAAGTTCATTACGTTCTCAGCACTGGCAGGAACTGAAAATGTACGGGACAGCCGTGCGTTATGAGGACGGCCACGATCCAATGTCGCCAAATTAATCTCAATCATCCACTATGTTACCCTGGTGACGAATCCTCAGCGGATCCACGCAGTGATATAGTCTGGCCCCATGAGGCTATACCACTATATCCATACCTCAGGCTAACACACAGGCTTTCCTTCAGTCTCTTGAGCATGCAGGCCTCCAACTGTGTTGGTCTTTATCTCAACGAGACGAAAACTGAATGCAAATCCAACAATAATCACATTATAAAAACACTCCTCTGAAACAGGTTGATGACTACAAGTATTTGGGTTCATATATATCTTCTTCCCAAAAGGACTTTCAAACTAGGAAGGGTATGGCCTGCAATGACATGCATAAGATCTGGTCATCCTGCAGCTTAGTTCGATGTTCAAAGTAAAAATATTTAGGACGACCGTTGAGACGATTCTATTATGGGTCTGAGACATGGACACTTTCAATTAGAGAAACGATTGGATGGCACTTACACACGCCTTCTAATGAGAGCGCAAAATCTGTCTTGGAAGAGCCACCCATCAACTAATCTAATATACGGCAACCTTCCCCGTGTTTCTTCACTAGTCCGATCCAGAAGAACACAGTTTGCTGGCCACTGCTACAGAGCTTCTTCTCTGGAATCCTGCCTCAAAGCAGACCAGAGGTAGAAAACTGTCATTCCCTGATGTCATCGCTAGGGACACATGCATCAGTAAGCAGGAACTGGGGATGGCAATGAAGGACCGGAAAGTCTGGCGTGGCATTGTGAAATCCATGATCTCGACCGTGGTCGAAAAATGATGATATCCATACCCACATTTTAGCCTAGCATGGAAACTCTGTGTGGAACCTGTATTTCCAAGGGGCGGATGAACCTGGTGAGCAGGCGGAGCAGGAGTGCGTGTGCATGTGCGTTTGCGGTAAAACATAATCTGTTTGAACACTCACTGTCTTCCTCCGTCTGGAAGGTGACTTCTCGGCTCTCCTTCTTGCCCTCAAGGTTGGCCAGCGCCAGGCGGACGTGGACGGAGCGGAAGGGCGGCAGGTCTCTCAGTGTGAAGCGAGACGTGTTTCCCTCCACCGACAGGCACTCTCTGACCGTGGCGTTGTTCCCGCCGCCGCCTCCTGTTGGCGTGGAGTAGCGGTAGCACAGGGACAGCGAGTAGGTGTGGCAGCGGGTCAGGTTGTAGCCCAGGGGCTCCCACTGCAAGGCCAGCTGGCGGGGCTCGATCTCTGTGGCCGTCAGGCCCCGCAAGGCACGCATGGGCTCTGGTGGAGACACAGAGACAAAGGGTTGAATTAAAAGGCATGGGCTCTGGTGGAGACACAGAGACAAAGGGTTGAATTAAAAGGCATGGGCTCTGGTGGAGACACAGAGACAAAAGGGTTTTAGATGTCATTCAATCACATGACGATCCATTGGGCAAAATTACCCAATTCCCAAACATATGGGTCGGGACCCATATTTGAGTTCTGGACAGAGTGGGTCGTGAGTAAATATACATCTTTTTTGTTTCCTACAACTTGTTTATTTCAAAAGATTTTCAGAAAATCCCCGCCTCACACAAAAAAAAGAAAATCAAGTAAGCTCAAGCAATAACAAAAGCCAAGGTGACAAGAAAACACTGCAGACTATGTATGACTGGTCAGGCTAGACTTAACCTCTTGAGCCCCATTTCCGTGGGGCAGCTGTCCACCTCTGAACTGCGCTCAGCGGGTCAATGGAGACCCAATTGGTCTCCGGTTCCAACTCCGATGTTGCGGATTTACCCCCTTTACCCTCCTGGGGTTTAAGAGGTTTTAAGAGTATAATGTCTAACCTGACTATATGGGAGCTGTTTCCAGACCGCATTAGAAAACAGAAATTACAACAGCATTACATTTAGATTTAGACATGTTTGTCTCAGAGGGCCATTTGTTTTTTCACAGCCAGTTCAACACAGAAACACATGCGTACGTACGTATTACAAACCCCAGGAACACGTTTCTTATCTCCCAAACATCATTAACACATTCAAACTGTACGACGTGTGGGAACGTCATAACTAATCCAACCGACGGATTGACGGCAGTGGGATACTGTGCAGATGAAGACAATACATGGACTCTCCATGAATATATTCATACATCCCAGGCAGCACAAAACATTGTCAGCTAGGCAGTTTGTTCAATGCTACAATGGCAGACAGGACAAATCTGCTGAAGTGAACTCTCCTCCATTCACCTCCTCACTTGATCCCTACAGTATACATAGGCGGACTTACCATTGGGCTAGGGTGGGCTACAGCCCTGACAGGGACAAAAAAAATATTTGTATGATTTGAAATTGTAAAGTATCGCAATCCAATTCAAGTGAGATGTATGTTTAGTTATTGACACAGGGGTGAAAAATAGGTTACAAAATCGTGGGAAAAAAATGTTTAATAAACAAAATAGCAAAGGAAAGGAAAGGAAACGCGCAAAAAAAGACATTAAAGGTCTCCACACACCGGGCGCGAATCGGATGCGAATTCAGATTTTTAGCGGCGTTTCTCCATCGGTTTTCTGAAAAACGCAGCCGGTGTACAACAACCACCTTAATAGTATGCATAAAACAAAATGTACAATACAATTACAGTGCAGAAGAAAAAAATAAATAAATAGGAAAGTAACTCAATCAAAGGCAGAAAGAAAGCTCTTCTTCTGTTCTTCAAAATAAACTAATCTATACCCAGCTGGCCGGGCGTGTGCACTCAAAGTATTTGCAAACTTTGGGAAACAGCAGGAGTCCCAAACCTTTTTGGCCCAAAGGACTCGTTCCAATATTTTCAAAGAGGTTCCTCATTATATAATAGGATAAGAGTGCCACTTTTATCCATCATTTGTTATGTGGTGCATATAAATGAAATGCTGCTTACCCACATTTTTTTTTTGGTTGATGACAGTGTATCAAAGAGATTGGTTCTATGATCTTCGCAAGCGAAGAACCAGCCATCGTGCGTGCGTGCGTGTCTGTATATACTTTTTGTTTTAACCCAGTTTTAACAATGGAAGCTGGGAGATTGTTAGATAGTTAATCAAAGCATTAGACACTGCCGTTGTGAGTCAACTCACCTGCACACTTGGTCCTGCTGATGAGGGGGGGTCCGGGTGCCCCCGTGCCTCCCTCTCCGGGCCTGGTCAGCAGAACACTGATACGGTACTCTGTGTCCGGCTCCAGGTGCCACACCTTGTAGGTGAGTGAACCCACTCCGTGGGTTTCTGTCCAGGGTAACTGGCTGGCTCTGTACCGGATCTCCCGTCGAATGACAGGACCGTCCCCCACTATGGAGTTGGTGTTGAGCTGGATGATCAGGTAGGTGGGCCCTGCCCGCAGGAGCTGAGGGGGCGCGATGGGTGTGGGGGGCACTGCAAATGAAGAGACGGGTAAGGGTAACATGCAAGGGATTTCTGAAGAGATACCGTATAATACAACTGGAGAATGTGCAAGAATGGAAGAATCTATAGAAGCAACGTTTTTCAGGCCAAGGACCCCATAGCTGAGAGAGAGAGATGAAGCAGGGAGCCCCACTACATATGGTAAATGTGAAGTTATTTTCAGACATTTAACAACTTAAATCCTCAATGCTTTGTAAACCTGACTTTTGGCTCGGTACTTGGTCTGCTCTTTTGTCCCTGTACAAACCTCGAAAATAGCCGATCTACAAGATCACACCACCTCGCAGACGCATTGTCGGAGGATCTCTGAGGACCCGGACCCCCATCTTGTACCATTTACAGGCCCAGGAATTCTGGGCCAAATGACAGTCCATATCGGATCAAATCAACAACAGAATGTTCATAGATTGGGGTCCCAGAGATAGAATTTAATCAATTGTGGGTCCTTAGCCTAATGCATATCAAACTCAGGTTCCGTCATCACCCTAACCCCGGTTACATTAGGCTTTTTGAACAATAGATGTAACACCAAAGCATGAAGTGCAATAGATAGATAAATTCTGAGAAGAAAGGAAAAGTCAAGGATTTCAATGTCTTTTTAAAATATTATTATTTCTGCTCTGTTAGAGCCTCAGATCTTTTAATCATCGAGACCACGAGAGGCCCTTGAACGAAGCAAATCTTAATTTTCATCATAACAAAGCTGAATAGCGGCTTATTTGCATGAATGATTTGCATAATAGGAACCCTGATGGATAATATGAAGAGGTAAATCTAATTAATGAAAACACATGTGTAATTCTAGACTTACAAGCATGCCTGTTGCCTGAACCAACCCATGTAAACAACTGCTGCCTAGTGCCTACGCATGCTGCTGGAGCCTGGAGGACAAAGCAAGTAGATAATGTATTGACTATAGGACATACTATAACTAATTAGGACATACTGTAGCTAATAGGACTGACTGATTGAGGGAGTCACAGAAGATGGAAAGAGAAAATGAAATGGCTAAGTGTGTGTGGGTGGATGAAACGGTTTAAATGGTCAGTTAACACAGAAGAGTGCATATGCCATGCAATCATAATGATTTTGATTTACGCTACGTGCGTGACGACATATTTTAAAGATAGAGAAATGATGCACCATGTGTATCTGTGGATTTGGATGCATTTCCCAAGATAGAAATGTTGAAGACGGAGCATCCTGGGGCCATTTGATGAGACAAGTTGGCAGGTGCCGCCTGCAAGTTCATTTGCATAGACGCTGTACGGGTATCTGCAAGGCAGTGGCGTAGGCGGGTGAGTGTACTCCATGTACTGTATCACAGCACTGTGTGGATGCGAGTGAGTGTGCTCGCTCACGCCCATGGAGCTCTAGTGAAAAGCACTCCAACAGCAACATCTCACACAGCTTTACCTCTGACGATGAGCTCGCCGAAGTTGGAGACGGCGGCTCCGCGGGAGGACAGAGTGACGCAGCGGTACAGGTCCTGCTCGCCACGCTGCGCCTCCACCTGGAACGTTGCCATCAGCCTCGTGTGGCTCAGCCTGGAGAGCGAGGCCGTGTCCAGCAGCACGCCGTTACGCCGCTGTCACACACACACGAAGACACAACACACACCGTTAAAATGCGGACACACAAACACACACACACACACACACACACACACACACACACACACACACAAGACCGCCGTGAGCAGATGACCCGTAGATCAGGCAGGTGATTGTGTTTCCCTGAGCAGCGTGAAAAGTCCATTCCAATAACTGTAAGTGTTCAGTGGCATGTGAGGTGGAAAACTAACATGGAGGAAAGTGGTTTGAAAGAGGGTGTGAGTGGGAGGTGAACTATGAACTATGCTATGCAATGCATATATATACGTGTATCTTGATGTTTTTATGTTCTCTTTGATATGCTATGATATTTATTGTTCGATGTTTCCTGCCTTCTCTCACTGACCCCTTTCCCACCTCCTCCTTTTTCTACTTTTCGAGACAATATACAGAGCTTACGCAAAAAAATAATACAAATACAAATAAAAATCACCCGCTTCTTTACAGCTGTGAACCAGTGATGTGACGGTAACATTTATTCAGATTCTGGATGTTGGCTCGTTGAGGCTGGGCGACCGAGGCGAGTGTGTCACCGTGTCACGGTGTGTTGTGTCTAACAGAAGGTGCGAGCTGACAGCTCCTCATCTCTCCATGCTAATGTGTTGGAGCTTCGGGCGAACCGGCAATCGGTTCAACTAGCGGGACAGGAAAATCAGAACGCCAGCAGTGCTTCTTCACGCCGATCTGCCGAATGTGTGGGCTCTGTGATGCTCGCTCCACTCTCACACACACACACGGGCAGAAGCAGGATATTATGTAAGCTGTCGCTTGCTACCATTCCTCAAAGTAATTGGGTTTGACATCTGAATGCTTGAATCAGTTTAGCAGGGGAGGGCAGGAAAAGTTTGAAAAGCACGTGACATATGTTTTAGAAAATACAAAATTGTGCATACGGCTGGAGGTGGAGATAATTGCGGGTTTTAACGCTTTACCTTCCTTTTCTATTTTATTGTGCAACGGCCTTCTCTTTTGTGGGAGCCCCAATCAGGCTTGTTTTCCCCGTCTTAACTTCAAATTGTATATATTTCCTTACCAATGTAGTTTGCATTCATAGCATTTGGTCCTGCATTGAGCTAGTTCTCCAGGGCATTCATCCATTGTGTATTAGACGGCTCAGGGCTGCAGCTTCTGAATTACATCCAGCATTAAAGGTGATATAGGCAAGTTTTCAGTGTTTGTACACAGAATTGATCGAGTGTTTCCAAACAAATTAAAATCTAGCTCCACCCCCCTCCCCCCGTCATTCTATTGGCTGAGCCAGGTCACTTCAGGCTATGGGGTTGTTGTTGCTGCTGGGAGGGACGCTATGGATATTGCGCTCGTATGGCTAAATATGACATTAAAAAATTATGAATTTCTATCGATATCATAGTTACAACAATGACATTGAGTTGACATGTTTTTTTAAGGGTAACTGTAGCGTAATCACAATATCACAAGACTGACACGACGAGTCCCGCAAATGAGGAAGTAGGAAGTAGTGGAGCAGACTCACTGGCTCTCAATTCAATTATCTTTCATTTGTAATCGTGCATATAAAACATATTGCCCCTCAAATGCCCCAGCCACTACAGCATCGTTCATGTGAACTACTTTGTCCACGGTTATTCATCGCTATGATGATCAGCGACGGCTTGTCACCGTTGGCGAGCACGGGTTGAATGCAAGCTTCAAGCCGGCCGGACCACCAAACCATGCGCTATACATAGCGATTCTCATAATTTCAACAGGCTTACATATTACATCATAAACATACTATTTCACATGAACAATGGTGAAACTAAGATATGGGGATAATATTATACTTGCAAATTGCAAGTATAATATTATCCCCATATCTTAGTTTCACCAATGCGATTTCATTGCAAGTTGCAATGAAATCGCATTGCGTTTTCATTATAATACTGCTGGATCGAACACACAGTCACAGCCTCGCGCTGCAATTGGCTAAGACTCCGCGTCACCCCCCACACAGACCCTCCTCCCAACACGACGCTTCCGTCCCGCGACATAAACAACAGTGGATATAAACAGATACAAACACATAGAGGGAGACAAAGGGAGAGTGTATGTCTACAGGGCAGCAGCTCAGCATCAAAATATAGGGGAAGATAGAGGGAATAAGGCCACAAATATAGATAGATAAATATGTTGATTTTTGGCTGAAAACTTGCCTATATCACCTTTAAAGGCTAAGGACATTTAAAATGCTTTATATTATATGGTTTGTGTGGGTTGTGGCCCTCCTTCAGGCTGAATTGGACAGCTGTGCAGAGCAGAATGTCCTCAGCTACTGTATATGCTGGAAATAAATCTTTAACCCTGAAACGAAAGCAAGCTTACAGCGCGTCCAAACAAAATAAATACCCCACTGTTCTGGCAATATAAATAATTATGCGTTTGGGGCCTAAAGCTCACTCGAGGAGAATATGATACTAAATGAGAAGGAAGCATTATGCAAATACTTTGTTTTATACTTCCTAAACGGAGGCATGAGTTGAGGAGAACCGATCCAGGCTTGTCCAGAGAGAACTAGTGCCAGGTAGATCAAAGAGAGAGAGCGGCAATTAGAAAATTCACACCACACAGCATCAACAATCAAACAGACCCTCCACACAACACATGGAGAAACAGAAATAATGGCTTGTGAGAAATCTCTATTTTCTGATCCTAATGAGAGAAGTGGGGAGCTGGAGCAGGTTTTAGTTTGGCAGCCTGGCGGGCAGTAGGTGGTTAAGTCCTTGAGCGGCACGTTTAACCCATTCTGACCGGGCACCCATTTTGGTGTTGGCATCATGTTATGCTTTAGCTATTGAAAAATAGCAGATCTACAAGCTCATAGCGCGCCACCAAGTGGCGCGCTACGAGCTTGTAGGTCTGCTATTTTTTGAAAAAATCGAAGAACGACTGACATTTTTAGAATCTGATCTCAGGTCAGAATGGGTTGATCAGACCAGTGTGTGTCCAGTGGGAAACCTCGTATGAATCTGATCTCAGGTCAGAATGGGTTAATGTCAGCTTTAGCCACTTCCGTGTCACGCTTTTCAGCCGCCAAGCTCTTCTTTTGAAGAGCCTGATTTGATGAACCGGAAGTAACAATCAGTATCAATCATTTCCAGAGCACACGCTAGATACTTTTGTTTTCATTACAAGCGCTGATATGGTACTGTGAAGTTGTGGGGATGTTTTTATTGAGCTCCTAAAACATTGATATTTTGTATGATCACCTCAATCTGAACTTCAATTCCGAGATAAACGCTGCAAAAGTCGTCACTAAAGATAGTGTGAACGAAGGGAAAATAATCAATGACGTCACCACGCGGAAGCAAACCGTTGACGGGTGACGGAGACTAGCGATAAGAGGTTGTTAGATATGTCGCTCTAGTCTAGGCGATCTAGGATACCATCAAATAACAAACATGGAGGCATGCCTTATACTGTATGTGCATCTAGAATGCAATTTTTTTATATTTAAACTTTGCTTGAGAGAGATGACTTTAGGAGTTTGGTAGCCCATGCACATTCACTTTGCACAGTCAACACTACAAAAGAAAAACACAAAAATAATTAAACATCTCATCTCCTTTCGCAGTGCGGGAGGCGGGACATGGGAAGTGAGGAAGGGAGAATTTCAAAAATAGATTAAAAATACTTAACGGCAACGAGAGCCGCTACAGTGGTAAAACTGCGTCCCAGGGAGAGTGGATTGACTTTCAAAGGACACTAAGTTACCGCCGTCCAAAATACAGACAAGGTAACTGAGGGTCGCAAAAGGGGCTAGCCGGTACGAACGATCAAAATAAATGGGCCAAAAACTTAATAATTTTATACTTTCAAAAACAAGCTTACAACTGTGTTTCATGGCCCTACAGTATATGCCCAAAACAACAACATGGAAATAATGATGGATATGAAATTTCTGTTCATTTCATCCAGCTGAATGGAAACGACCATGCAAAAATAATTGCGATAAGCTTAACCCATTCAGGACAGGAACCCCTTTTGGTGTTTTAAGGATTATGTTATACTTTTAGAAGCTTATAGATCTGCTATTTTTGAAAAATCTTGAAAATGTATTAATTGTGGCAGGCCTACATATCATAACATCTGACTGCAGCGTTTTCATCTCACCTCCAGTAAGAAAGGCTCTGTTTCAGCAGTCTTGCCTGTAGCCACACACTGGAAGGTGGCGTTCTGTCCAGCGTTGACCTCCACATCGCCCAGCCGAGAGAAATGGGGCACCTTGTCTGTGGAAGAACAACAAACAACACCAACATGGACACATGAACTGCTGGTGAAAATTTCTGGAGTTCCAAATAGCATTGTCTGAATACATGTCACACGTGTGATGTCTAATCTATTCAATGAGCCATATGACTGTTTACTTATCGGTGTGCTTATGCTTTGTGTGACAGTTTTGTATCTTTCAACTGCAATGCAGCAACATCACAGAGACATGTTCCTCATGCACATGCAGCTGAACACTAATCAGTGTTAACGAGCAGGATGGAGAAATGAACAGGGAACTAATTGCTGATCAACCATGGTGAGTGTTGATTGGTGAGCTGTTGAAACCAGCTGCCAATAAAACCAGAGCAGAGCACATGGTTTTAGTTGTCTCTCTCTCCCTTCCCAGAGTGTGGTGTTTGTTTATGCACGTAAGTTCTTTATGCCTTTTTTCCCTGCTTTATGCTAAAATCATCCAATGTAAAAAACTATATGTAATGCAATATAGGGTTGGTTATCTTTGCATTAGTGTGAGTGTGTGATAGTATAGCCGCAATTTGCAACACAACATTTTGAATCGAGTTGCAACACCAGTAATTGACAGCCCATTCATCCAAATGGAAAAGTCAGATCTGAGTATATTAAACATTGTTAAACAGTGTAGCTGTATGCATTGCAGCTGTAGTGTATGGAAAGCTTGTATGGAAAACTTGAATTATCCCCCTTTCAATCTGCAAAGTGTTTGTTTCATAAAAATCCACCGTAAGACGTTATGACGTTTATGCTAAGAAATAACTTATTGGAGTTTGGAAATCGAAACGCTTGTCGGAAGTCACTCAACGGCCCCTTACTGCTTACCACTGACTGTGCACATAATGCAGGAATCGGCACAATTAGTTGATTTAAAAACAAGTGCTTCCAAACTCCAGTCTTAGAACAAAATGTCACCTGCCCAGAACTTAGTCTATGGTGGATTTTTATGAAACAAACACTTTGCAGATTGAAGGGGGATAATTCAAGCTTTCCATACACTACAGCTGCAATGTGTTGAGTTTAACATTGTAATACAAGCATATCTGACTTTTCTGTTTGGATGAATGGGCTAGCTGGTGTTGCAAATGTATTGCGGCTAGTGTGCGAGCTGGACTGACCAATGCAAAACGTTGCATGCATGCTGCAAGTAGACTACAGAAGTACGCCACAATCTTCCTTTATTTTAAATTGTATTATCTTAAAATGAAAGCCAAAAAAGAGTGGCTGCAGATGCAGCCATGCATCTATTGTCGCACTATGGAATGCTGCGATCTCTAGTACTTGAATTTCATGCATGTATTTTGTATAAGCATCTGACCACAATCGCACTTCCCCTTGTAGAACAAAGATTGACTGTTCATGTTTAATCGCGTCCTTCATATCCCTCTTCCTGCCTCCCCAGGGGTGTACAATGTCTGTCTTCAAAGCTTGCAAAGTGGGCGTGTCATTGAGGAACGTTCTCACACCGGGGGAGATCCCGTCGTTCGTCATCCCCTCCCCCTCCAGGAGGTCTCCTGTGTGTCTCCTGTCCCCATGCAGTCGACGATACCAACACGACCGCAGCAGACTGCTGTCCCAGGACTCCACGGAGGACCCAGACTACCAGCAGCACCTCGCTCCACCGCTGGCCCATCCCCTCCGCCCCTCACCGGCCCGTGGGTTTAAGCTGCGACGTCACCCCCGCCACGGCCCCACCACAGAAGAGCCAGAGGTGGTGAGGGACACGGACCTGTCCACACGTGCGGCCATGTCTCTGGAGCACGTGGAGAAGGTGACCACACCGTACGGGTTCCGGGCTGTGCTCGCAGCAAGCCCCTGCGTGCAGCGTCGGGAATCCATGTTTCACAAGGGCCAGCGGCACGCCCTGCCAGTGGTGAAAGTCACTCTGACAACTGACTTTGAGTCATCTCTCGGTGACCCACGCCAGTCTGAGGAGTCGGCAGCACCTCCTGCGGTTTCCCCGATGCGTCTCAAGCCTGTTAAAACTCTGGGCCAGAAGGTGATGCGCGCCGCCCAAAGAGCTCTGACCCCCGACAGGAGAAGACGGACCGAAACAAACCACTGATTTTAAATGTTTACTATGTCATTGTACTGTACCTTTTAACATAATTCTAACTTGATTTGTTTTTAACTTGATATTTTAATAAAGTATATGTTACACACTTCAATGAATGAGTCCATATCAGTGTGGTTTGATTTTATGACCGTTTTACTGGACATCAAGGAACTGCAACAAGACAGTTAAACACACACAAATGAGTGAGACACATGTTGTCCAGCTTATGCACCATCACCATATACAGGATGTACTGGCTTCCTCATTGCCTGACTGGCAGAAACATGCTGACTCACTGGACATAACAAAATAATACATAATAACATCACATTCAGTTAAAACAAAATAACAAATACATGACACCAAATAGTTCTGTTTCCACAATAGCATATTACTATCGCAGTGAGTTGGAATTATTATCAATAACATCAGACAGACAGTAGTAGCTTGGGGCCTCCTGCAGTCACTATCACAGAGTTAGCATTAGCTGCTAGCTGCTAAGCAAAACCTGACTACAGACAGTACTCTAAAACATTGTGGAGACCTTTTCCACTATCAACATATCCCCTGTTAAGCTACTTTATACAGTGTCTAAATTAACCCACTCTCTTATATATCTCACCTGCAACAAGACAGTTAAACACACGTTGTCCAGCTTATGCACCATCACCATATACAGGATGTACTGGCTAAGGGCTTCCTCATTGCCTGACTGGCAGAAACATGCTGACTCACTGGAGTATATTGCCCCCTTGTGGCTTAGAGGAGCAATCGCTCTGTTTTGTTCTTGGCAGGGCAGAAACAGTGACGATTAGTATTGAGACTAACTTTACATAGAACAATGACAAAATGAAATACACTTATGCATGAATTTTTATCTTTTTAACTATTTGACTTGTAATGCCAAACCAAACCAAAAATAGGGGGTGGCTTTGGCTTATCCTACATATACTATTTTTAAGTAGAGTTCTTTCTGGTTTGTTGTAAATGGCTAATATGGTCAAGGTACTATGATGGCTTGCCTGTGGTAGTTAACGCTTGGCATCAATATTGTGTAAGGTGTGTCTGAAGACGAACCGCAAGAGGTCAACGGTGTCCTGAAGTCCACATAATGTGACTTAACAGTGTTTTCTTTCATTTTAAGCCCACTCAGTCAACACCATGATTTGCCATGCAACTACTTTCAACCATTATCCCCAATGGCCAGATGTTGTATTGGTGCGGTTGACCTTAACTGTTTTGTTACTAGCTGGATGGATTCAGTTCAATGGTCTGGCCACCAGTGGTGTAATGTACATTTACTGCACTAGAGTGAATTGAGCATTTCCAAGTTTCAGTACTTTTACTTCTTCTCTACTACATCTCAAGTCAAATGTCATACTTTATTAAACTTTAGTTACTTTGACTACAAAACAAATTCCCCATTTTGGAAATTTCAAAATGGCTGACATACAAGCTCACAATGTGGTGCATTTAGGAGCTTGTATTTCTCTCAAATTATATTTGACAACTTGTGAAATGGGACATTCAGCATAATGAGCACCTTCTACTTTTGGTACCTAGTACATTTTGCTACCAATACTTGTATTTTAAGTAGAGTACATTTTAAATTCTGGACGTATTTTGTAACAATTTCTACATAGCCTATTGATACTCGAGTACTCTTTCCACCACGACTGCCTTCCGTCAGTCAGCTATACACAAAATAAACTGTACAACTATTAAATTGGGTATGACTGAGACAAAAATTAATTTTTCCGTTTCTCAGCAGTACCAAATGTTTTACACTCCAGGCATCACATACTGTACTACCAGATTTCAGCCTCGATTACTTTTACATCCCTATTAAGCTTTAGCTTTTTAACCCGGACACTCCATAATGGCTCAAAGCTCTGCTGGATGCTACCCAACAGGATATATTAATGGATGATGCTGAGATACAGAACAAGGTTCATTTTCCAAAGTACCTGCATGCTATCTCGCACAGTAAGCGTAAGTGCTAAAACAAAGGGGTGAATTTATTAGACAAATATTTGTTCAAAAACGTTGCCTGTACATGGGGGTGAAGAATAAGGTAGATCTACTCTTGTACTACTGTATTTACTATTGATCTATGGAGTGCCGAAGCCCTGACGTCAAAATAAACAAGATGTCTCTGTTATTGTCATGAGGTGTGGTGTCTCTGTATCGTTTGCGACCGTCAGTCACTCATATATGATACAGTGTTTCTAGCGAAAATGTAACTAATTCAGTAGCAGTAACAATAGCGTTTTCTCAGTCAGTTGATATGAGTGAAACGGCCGGGATGACATGTTTATTTTTCAAACACTGTTCTTATATGAGGCGATCTAAAATCCCCCTATGGGGATTACAATGCAAATAAAAAGTACATGAACCCGTGGATTTGCACCCTCTACCGATATTGACGTCAGACTTTGGTGTTCTATACTGAGTTGATTAATGCTGTAAATAGCTTTGTCACTTACAGTATTTAGCTTTTATAGAAGTGAAGTAGAGCTTTCAAACTAAAGCCTGCGTTATACTTGGTTGTGTGTGCGTGTGTCATGCAATTAAATATAAATTAGGTATTAAGAGTTGCAGGATAAATCCTGTAATCTCAAACAAGCTTGCTTTCACAGAGGGTAATAAATGTAATCCACACTACACTTGCTTAAAATCAAATGTCTTACAGTTGAGCTGAGTTGACTCTTTCCAATAGCTATAAAGGATTGCAGTGATTGGTTGGGAACATAAGCTGCATTTCTAGCTAGTTGGCAGACATATCATTTTTATTGAAGCTGCTAGTGGCCCTCATGGCAACTCAGGCAGCATCCTCAAGGTTTGTGCAGACCAGCTGGGCAGGAGTATTATTTTCAATCTGTCCCTCTCCCAAGCGGTGGTCCCCACAGGCAAGATGTCCCGCCGTTGGTTCAAATCCTAGGAGGTTAACCCATTCTGACCGGGAACCCATTATGGTGTCAGCATCATGTTACGCTTTAGCTATTGAAAAATAGCAGATCTACAAGCTCATAGCGCGCCACCGAGTGGCGCGCTATGAGCTTGTAGGTCTGCTATTTTTGAAAAATCGAAGAACGACTGACATTTTTAGAATCTGATCTCAGGTCAGAATGGCTTAATCAGACCAGTGTGTGTCCAGTGGAAACCTCGCATGAATCTGATCTCAGGTCAGAATGGGTTAAGTATCTCATTGACACTACCATGCCTATGTAGCACAGAAGATATATCAGTGCCTTGTGGTTTTTTTAGTTAGCTTGATTGATTGAATACTTCATTACTATTAGTCAGAAATGTAAACAGCATTTGGTACAGTAAGACGTTAAAGCTTAAAGGATAAGACCAAAAAAAGTCTTTCCTTTGTGGTCCTATATGTATTCAATTCATCAACATAGCATACAAACTTAACACATCATCAACTAGTTTGTCAGAGAACTGATTAAGTGTGAACCACGGTGGTACAGTGGTTAGACACGTGTCTAGCAATCTTTATGCAGGGACTGATTAAATATGTATTTCCTATGTCAAGACATTTATCCAGCACAACATTAACAGAGCAATTAAGGCCAGCTTTCTGGTTAACAGGATCATGCTGCAAGTAGGATGCCATGGTAACGTGTGTCCCTACACCACTTCCTGCACACTTCAGATCAACAAACATGGTCCCTTTGACATCCTGACCAACACTCCTGGCACCCTGGCTAATGCACTTCACGGCCTATACCCAACATGCCAAACATCCTAATCCAAATTCCAATACTCCAGGTTACTCAGGAAATAGGCGGAAATAGGCGAGAATAGGCGGCGATCCGAGCACTCAAAAGGTTAAAAATGAGGAGAGGGTGGATAAAAATAGATTTACTTTATTTATTAAAGTTAAAAGAAGCCAACATGTTTCGACTCCAACAGAATCTTCATCGGGGCAAGTAAGTTGCTCGGGAAATTGTTTGGTTTCAATTGCAAGTGAGCTTTTTGGAGGAGCCGAGTGGGCTCCCGAGTCTGCTCGGAGCGGCTTTCACCGAGTGTACATAATGTTGGCTCGGCAGAGTTTCATGTCATCATCTTCATGTCACTGTTAGATTTAACTGATCTGGAAATAAACTCCTCCTAGGCAGCCAAAAAAATCACACTCGTGTGAGGGGGGCACTGTATTTATATCGGGCACATGTGCTCTAGTCTAAACAACATTAAAGTCCATAGACTTGACTGGCAAACAATTTAGGTCATACATGCTCTAAACAACATTAACCGATTACATGCCGCCATCTGATGGCTCAACTCGGCGGTGGTGCCAGATTCCGGCTATAAAATACAAAACTTGGACAGCTGTGAACTCTTTCATTGAACCGGAAGTAGTTGTGTGATGAGTCATAGCTTCACTCAGTGAAGTCTTCTCTCAGTGTCTCAGTTCTACTGGCGAGGTCGGATTAAAGTATTAAGCTCTAAACATCGTCCATTAGCTCAATCGGATAAATAAATGCAAAATCTATAAATGCATTTTTAGATTGTGTGCGTGCGTGCAAGTTAAGATTTGGAATATTCGATGACGTCACACCATGGGAGCTACCGGAGGTTAAACTGTTAAAAGCGGTTGCGAACACGAATCCCGAGATTTTGTATCACATATAGTTAGTTACCCTGTTGAATATCAATATGGATAAGCCTGTCTGCCAAATCACTGAATTATACATAATAGATTGTCATTTTCCTCCAGTTGGTAAAGGGGGATGGAAAGCTAAGTGCTTAAGAAATTAGATGGGGAGCATATGACAGAATTCTCACAGCTAAATTGAACTGAGAGTGTAAAAATAGGCTGTGCCAATGGCCTAGTGGTTAAGGCGCTTACCACAGGCTCTTGCAGCCAGATGGCGAGTCGTGGGTTTGATTCTCAAGCCCAACAATCTTTGCTGTCACTCTTCATCTCTCTCCCTGTTTTCTGTACTAAAGGCATAAAAGTCTAATTAAATAGACTGGAATGCTGTACTAAATGAGTTTCGTAAAAACGCTCTTATACCCGTTTCCCTCTTGAGGATTCAGTGAGTTCATGAAATTCCGAAAATCCACATTACCACGTATTAACATTATCTCGCAGTCATGACTCAAACAGTATTATCCCTTTCTGTGAATGACAGTGCTAGTGTGTGGCCATTCTGGCTCTAAAGAAATTGCCTCGCCCCATTATGACTTTCCCTTTTCCCTAGTTTCCATGAAATGTTCCTGGGGTCAGGGCAATATACTGAGCTGTCACCAGGGTGAGAGCTTTGTGTCTCCTGTCCGGTGAAGTCAAATGACACGAGGGAAAGAATGGAAGGCAGTGAAATAAATGGCCTGTGAGGGATGATGGGTAATCCATGTGCAAGGAGAACATAATGTGAGCGTACAGCAGCACATAGAGCCATGCCCCCTCCCAGCCTCTCATGTCTCACTGCCAACCAACAAAAGAACATCTCGAGAGCTAGAAAAGCCTTGTGTGTCATCACAGTAGCTTTGAAATAGCCTCTTCTGGAAGTGAAGCTGTACGAAGTGAAGGTTAGTCATTCTGACACAGACACTGGAGGAACCCGTCTTCAGTCCTCAACCACGTACTGTAAATAACTCAAAAACAGCCATCTACCAGCTTCATTTTGCAAAACATTTAAAGGTCACAAATACATGACGAGCGGGGGGTACTTACAACAAGGGTAGTTTAACAGCACGATGTCGTCCAAAGCCATGTAGCCTTGACGCTCCTCCGAAACAGACGCCTCAAACACAACCTGTGAAGAAGAAAATGTTCAAATCAGAAAATGTTACATAATTAATAAGACAAGTTTGAATCCCAGGGAGAACCACTGGCCAGATGTATAATTTTGGCCATATTGGCCATTTTGTAACCCTACACTTCTGGACGGGAGGTTCTGTACAGTATGTACAGTATTCAAAAATTACAAAAAATGTGATGCTGTGAAGTATTTCAGAAAACTTAGGTCAGGATTTAGAAGGTTTTTAAATCAGCCTCAGTCCAAAATGGGTTAACTAAGTAAAAGGCGGTCAATAAGCAACGCAATTGGGACTCTACCTCCGCCATGATCTCTGTCGCCAGCATCACAAACACTTCCTCCACATTGAAGCTGGTTTTACTGCTGGCTCTCATAAAAGGCATCTCCAGTTTGTTAGCGAATTCCCTGGCAGCAGCATTAAACTCTACGACTCCCTTCTCATCTGTGCGGTCACACTTATTGGCTACCAGCAGCTTCTTGACGTTCTTACCCACATGCTTTTTGAGCATCGTGAGCCATGGTTTCAAACCGTGAAATGAATCCTTCCGCGCCACGTCGTACACCAGGAGGACACCTTGAGTTCCTCGGTAGCATTTCTGCGCGATCCTCTTGAAAAACTCCTGACCGACCGTGTCCCATATCTGCAGTTTGACCAGCTTGTCGTCTAACTTTATGATCTTACTTTTAAAGACCACGGCAGCCGTACTGGTGCGTTCCTCGGAGAACGTGTTGTCTGCAAAGCGCAAAAGCAGACTGGTCTTTCCTACACCAGGTTCACCGATTAGGAGAACTTTGAACAGAAAATGATATATGTCTGTTTTGGCCATCCTCACTGGGGAAAACCAGTCGCCAAAGACAGTACATGAGTGTAAAACAGATTGAGCCTAAAAAGTATATCCATCTGCTGTTTGTATGAAGTGTAATCATGTTTTAGCCCTTTCATACATTCGGGCCAACTGTTAAAAGCAGTTACCGATGATGTCATATATAGGTCTTGTAACTAAATATGCCCAAATATGGCAGTCGTTTTGGCAATTTGTTTGGCTCAGGGCACCCCTGTACGTAACCTTTTCATTCAAGACACCACTTTGCAAGACATGGCACCATATTACAGTACGTCATTAGTTAAACCTGAGAGAATATTAGTTTCCATTGGGACAGATTGAAAATAACTTCATGCCTGAAGTTTAAACTGAAGTGGAATTGATATTTGATGAATTCCAAATATGAATACTATGAGTGTCTATTTCAAACAAAGTGTTTTTTGACTGGGAGGTCATATTTTGACAGCAGGAATTGCCTGTCATAATTTGACCCCCCAGTATCAGGATGTTGATATGCATTCATCAGCCAAGTATTCTGCAGCACCCTTTTGAGAATACAAAATATACAATCACCCTACCAGACACATAAATGAGGGAGGAGATTTGTTTCAGGGCATTCACACAACCATCAGCTTGCTACAGCCAAGCCTAGTGAAACCCATGTGTTGATCTATCATGTGCTCCAGGCGAGTAATGCATTGTGCCATTGACACTACAGCCAATAAATAACATACAAAGGCTTTCTCCCTTACTAATTTATTTATTATTATTCATTCTCATGCGGCGGCCATTAGAAACAACCGCCCGATTAACTCCTCCATAAATCACTAGTCACAGAACCACTGCCATCAATTCCCTCGTCTCAGCGCCTTGACCCACCCTCGTTAAGCCCATCTGTGTCGGCACTCGCTTGTGCAAAAGTGCCACAGAGTAATAATAATAATAATAAAACTTTATTTGTATAGCATCTTTCATGACATGAAATGCAGCTCAAAGTGCTTTACAGAGAAATGGAGAAAAAAAGAAAAGAAAAGCAAGGCATAAACATTAAAAAACAAGAGCAGTAATGCAATACAGTGAGAGAGAGAGAGAGAGAGAGAGAGAGAGAGAGAGAGAGAGAGAGAGAGAGAGAGAGAGAGTGCGTGGGACGAGATACTGGAGAGCTAACTGCCAGGAGAGAGAAGTGGAGGTAGCAGAGATGGAGTGGGTGCCTAAGCTGGGCTGATATTATTTGCCACAGCGAGACCCGATTGGATCTTTTAATATTCGATTGCAAAGTTCCCTTCAATTTCAATTCCCACACCAGAAGGCGAGAAGCAGAATCTATTGCTGTGAAGAACGTGGGAGGTAGATGGATTCATCCAAACTGAGAATATCTGAGGTGATGTCATGCTCCATCCTTCACTCTGCCCGCCTCCGTTTGTTGCAACAGGATGACCAATGAAAGTGGCCAGGATTCCATAACACCCCCAGACACGACTGTGATGGACCAAGCAAAGTGCAGTTTATTGTAACTGGTGGGAAAGAGAAACCATGTCCATTATCACTGTTGGAAGGGGTAGAAACCTATGAAACTGGATGTCAGATCCACCACTAGAGTTAAGAGTTTCTGTACAAGGGGATTTGTGTGGGTTCATTTCTCATCAATGCATATCATATATTACAGTAACATTGTATACATTGATCACATGCCTTTAAGTAAGGCCTGGCTGTCACATATTTCTTTTATATTTCTTTTACATCTTTAATTACCCTGGCGAGGTTGGCTCAATGGTGGCAAGCTAGCACCGACCGACGCATTGGAAGCAATGTGGGGTGTCTTGCCCAAGGACACTTCGACATGTGGACAGGAGGAGCCGGGATTCGAACCACTGACCCACAGATCATTGGACGACCACCTCCTGAGCCACAGCAGTCCCGAAATACTATTGTTGTTTGCATCTCTATCAAGGCAGATGGCCACCCACCCTACAGCCTGGTTCTGTTTAGCCTGCCCCAGTCTGTGTGATTTCTGGTATCCACCTGTTTCCAGTGTCCCATGAGCCTTTGAGTTTTGTGTGTGCATAACTTCCTCTTGCTGTTGCTGCTGTGACCAGTGTTGCCAGATTTTGCAAACAAACAGCCAGGTCTATGAAAACAAGCACAAATGTGGCCAAATGTGAATGAGGGTTTGTTTTTTTCATGTCATATGAAAGCAGGGAATCATAGCTTCAAATTGACATATTGGTGGTTCAGTTTAACCCACCAGTTTTGGAGATGTGGCTTGCAGAAAACAGGCTTGAAAGGTTCACTTCTGTGGACTCTAACATTACACCTAGCTATGTTTAAGCATTTATTTCATATTTACATGTCGATTTTAGCTCTAATATTTATTTCAGACATGCTCTAGGATGTGAAGAGTCTGCCTGTGCAAAAAAATATGAATAAATTCAGTTTTTCCGATCAAATAATTAGTAAGAAGAAAAACAAAACAAATAGTGTTGTATCCTGCCTTTATTTTCTTCTTTCAAATTATTTGATCGGCACAAAATATTTTCCAATGGGTTTCTCTAGGCTTTTCTTTTTGAGCCAAATGCGAACAAAAATAAAAGCTTGTGTACCGAGTCTAGGTTCTGCCTGACATTTCTTCCGGCTGACCTTTTCCTCACCACAATCGCAGATATGCTGGAGGGGACATACATAAAGTGTCTTGAGTGAACTTGCAGTGATTTGGCACGATAATAAAATAAATAAATAAAATATTTGAATAGCAGCCTCCTGCAACATCACGTTTGCCTCATAAAATTCAAAGACACAAAATTGTTGCAGCGAAGTGACAAAATCCACACCGTGTCCTCTCATGTTCTCCGATCGCCCTTAGAGAAAATACATAAAATCAGTGGAGACTGGCAGAAGCACTGCAATAAAAGGAGGATTTGTACGGTAATGAATATTTATGGTTTTGGTTTTTGGTTTTCATTACAGCATTATATCTGCATGCGCTTTAACGATAGACCTTTTAATTTGTACATGGAGACCACTGATCTAAACCAACAGTTTAATTAATTTAGCAAAGATTGCAAGTGCAATAGTGTTCTGTTAACCCATTAACCCATTTTGGGCGGGAACCCCTTTTGGTGTTAGCATCATGTCATGCTTTAGCTATTGAAAAATAGCAGATCTACAAGCTCATAGCACGGAACTGAGTGGCACGCTACGAGCTTGTAGGTCTGCTATTTTTGAAAAATCGAAGAACGACTGACATAGAAACATAGCTTTTTCAGAAAACTGTCAGCGTGTAGAAGACATTTTTAGAATCTGATCTCAGGTCAGACCCGAGGCCGATTCTTCTAAATCAGTAGTTATTTTTAGTAGACAAAATAAAATCTAAAATGATGACACAGATGCTTTCCCAGTTTTACCGTCTTAATTGATCCGTTGGGTTAGAAGTGTGTGTGAAACTGTGTTGATCTGTATTGGTGCCAAGAAGGTAAGCTGTAGGTTGAAATAGTACATTCTGGATGTACATTTTGGGCAGATGCCACGGTCATTGATCATTGATCATCACATGATTCCAGAGATACTGTACCAATGTATGCGAGTTTTGGACATAGTAAATGGGATTAGTTTAGTTGCAAAATGTTTGTTTGGAAGAAAACACAAAATGGCAGTAACGGTTGTTTGATTGTATCAAACAGGTTGTAGTTCAAAATGCAAAGTGTTTGTTTTAGTCCCAGGTCGATTTGAAACATTTGGGCTGGAGGTTTGTTCTATACACTACACGTGGACAACACATGCATACACACACTGGGACAGGGTCAAACACAACATTCGAGGCCTGGCCATGTGGAGGCGGACATTAAAGATTTAAAATGAAAAGGATGAGAGTATAAGTTAGCAACCATGTCTCCTATAGGCAGAGTTACTCCAACACCTTCTGAGACTGGAGACCTTGAATATTCTACTGGAAGTAACTAAGTAAGAGAGTCATTAAGTAAGTAGGTCATAGTGGCTTAATGTCTGTGTCAGCTGAGCAACGAGGGTGTCTATTGCATTGACAATGTGCTAGAACCCCTGGGACATGGATTACTGAGAGGGACCACCACAACTACCGCCATGGGAACATGGAAATTCTACTGAAGAACATTCATATTCTATTGGAGAACATTAGCATTCTACTGGAGAACATGGACATTCTATTAAAGAACTCGAATATTCTACTGCAGACCATGAATACTCTCCTGGAGGCCATGAATTTTCTGGAGAACATGCATATTGTACTGGAAAACATGAATATTTTACTGGAAAATATGAATATTATACTGGAGACCATGAATATTCTACTGCAGAACATGAATATTTAGTGGAGAACATGAATATTATATTGGAAAACATGAATATTTACACTGGACATCATGAATATTTACTGGACATCATGAATATTTACTGGACAACATGAATATTCTACTGAAGGACATGCATATTTACTGGAGAACATGAATATTCTACTGAAGGACATGCATATTTACTGGAGAACATGAATATTCTACTGAAGGACATGCATATTTACTGGAGAACATGAATATTCTACTGAAGGACATGCATATTTACTGGAGAACATTAATATTCTACTGTAGAACATGAATATTCTAGCCTGGTTAACCACATTTATTCAAGGGGGAGTGGTTAACCAGGCTATGAATATAACAGGAGAACAATGAATATTCTACTAGAGAGCATGGAAATGTACTGTGTGATGCACTAATATAACTTGGTTAAGCAGAAATGAGACAGCACAGAGAGAGAGAGAGAGGTGCTGTAACTTGGTATCTTCTTTTAATAAAGTCCAGAATGGACAACTTTCCTTCTAGCTCTCTTTGCTGTGACCTAGCTCACATTATCTTCAGATAAGAAGCCACACACTTGACAGGTGAGTTGAACGCAGACCAGAGAGTATACACCCACTCATTGACCTCCAGCCACACTCTTTACTGCATCAAAACCTCCTGTGCGTGCGTGCGTGTGTGTGTGTGAATGCTGTGTGTACTGCACATGCTGCATGTGCATGCAATCTCCTCTTCATGAGAGTCTCAAACCTGCACTCAATCAGCAGGAAGCGTGTCTGACAGGAGGCCATTCTCTGTGCTTCTCTGCATGTGTGTAAATGTAAACCATCCAGCAGCACCTCTGATCTCTGTCCAACATCAATATTATCTCTCTGGCCGTCTGCTTGCCCTGCAGGAGGCACTGATAGTCTCTGATTACTAGATTTACTTGTTTGTGTTTCATCTACTGTACAACTGCATCCACCCCACCACCACAAACGCAGATGAACACACACACACACACACACACACACACACATAACATCCATATGAAACCTCTGGAGGGGAGGAAAAGTAGTGGAACGTCCCCCTCCCTTCACGCGATATTTGTTTTCATAGGTGACCATTTCCAAACTCGTTTTGTGATTGGTTGTCACTTTGTCAGTGGGTTAGGGAGCGCTATGCTGTGTGCACACAAGTGGTTTTGCCTACTAGTACTAACCTGAACATAACCGCAAGCAGGTGAGCAACGCACCCCTCACCAACCTTAATCCAAAAACTATTAACGTAGCCCTCACCAACCTTAATCTAAAAACTATTAACGCACCCCTCACCAACCTTAATCTAAAAACTATTAACGTACCCCTCACCAACCTTAATCTATAAACTATTAACGCACCCCTCACCAACCTTAATCTAAAAACTATTAACGTACCCCTCACCAACCTTAATCTAAAAACTATTAACGTACCCCTCACCAACCTTAATCTAAAAACTATTAACGTACCCCTCACCAACCTTAATCTAAAAACTATTAACGTACCCCTCACCAACCTTAATCTAAAAACTATTAACGCACCCCTCACCAACCTTAATCTAAAAACTATTAACGTACCCCTCACCAACCTTAATCTAAAAACTATTAACGTACCCCTCACCAACCTTAATCCAAAAACTATTAACGCACCCCTCACCAACCTTAATCCAAAAACTATAAACGCACCCCTCACCAACCTTAATCCAAAAACTATTAACGTACCCCTCACCAACCTTAATCTATAAACTATTAACGTACCCCTCACCAACCTTAATCTAAAAACTATTAACGTACCCCTCACCAACCTTAATCCAAAAACTATTAACGCACCCCTCACCAACCTTAATCCAAAAACTATAAACGTACCCCTCACCAACCTTAATCTATAAACTATAAACGTACCCCTCACCAACCTTAATCCAAAAACTATTAACGCACCCCTCACCAACCTTAATCTAAAAACTATAAACGTACCCCTCACCAAACTTAATCCAAAAAATATTAACGTATCCCTCACCAACCTTAATCCAAAATCTATTAACGTACCCCTCACCAACCTTAACTCAAACTTTATTAAGAGAGTGCGGATATTCCCCTTTTCCCCCCCGAGACTCACATGGTCCCTGCAGGGACAGGATTTATGAGCACAGCTCACACTGACAAAGATCCTGGTTCCCCGTTTCACCACCAGATACACAATCTGTCCTGTGTCTGTGTGCACCGCAAGAAGATCCATGCATATAGAACGCAACCTGCGCCTCTCAGCCTGGATTTGTCGGAGATGTCCTCTAATAATTGTGTGTTCCCCTCCAGAGAGAGCCCGCCTCTGCCTGCCGCCTCTTCCACAGCCACAAGGTGGCTGCTAAACTTCTTAAATGAGGAAATCCTTACTTTAAATCACGTTGGTTGTTTGCGAGGCTTCTTGCAGGGAGCAAGAGAACGTAGGATACTAAAGAGGCGGCTGTCTGCATCGATCCATGCAGCCCTCTAATCTCATTAACCATTAACTGATCAATGCAGCCCTCTAATCTCATTAACCATTAACTGCTTCTTTATTTATTGAGATGTGGGCTAAAGTGCGGTGAGGTTATGGAAGCAAACCCCCCCCTTAGTATGTGAGAGACTGCTCGGCAAACCCACAATCCCTCACGTCAATTGTTGCCTCCTCATTAATGCTTGCTTGAGGTGGTGTGGGGGGTGGCGGTACATGAGAACAATCATGGGCAATCTAGGAGATAAACTATTGCCTGTAATCAGGGGATTCAAGGCTCCATCCAGCCATCACGGTCCTACAAGCTATATTATAGTGTACACACATTGAACAAAGTAGGTATTGATCACACTGCAGCATGCAGGGAAATGGACCTGTGAATAAATAAACACTGCAAGGATTGCATCTATGGCAATTGCACAACAATTGAGCCATAACATCCATCATCCATTACCATCATGGATGATATCATATACATTACCATCATACAAACAATGTTGTGGTGTGGAGGAACTGTGTGGGAGGAACTGTGGCACGATGCTCACCTGATATTCGCTGGGCCAGAAGGTGCTGACGGCCAGCTCCACCTGATGCCACTGGCGTCCCTGGGAGCCAGAGATGTTCCACGCGGCGCTGCCCCGCGGGCCGCCGTTGACGCGCACGTAGACCTGCAGGTCTCCAGGACTGTGGCCGTCGCGGCTGTACAGGAAGTAGCTGAACTGAATGCAGTGGGTGTCGTTCTCGCTGAGCGGGCGCAGAAGCAACTGAGCGCGCTGCCCCGCGGCATGCTGGGACGAGTTGACCATCAGGAAGGAACCTGCAGGAGAGAGAGGAGGGACAAAGAGGACGGTGAGACACCGAGCATCTCCCTGGGACGGCGGGAGTTCAATATAGGCAGATGCAGGGAAAGACGAAAGTGATGTGAAAAACATGTATACACACATACATAGACAGAGACAATTCAGACAGACAGGACCAATAAAAGATCTATCTCTGTGGGTACTGCGTACAGCCCCTGTCAGGCTTCTAACAAATCTCCTTTTGTTTGTCTTCCTGCCCTTTTCAAATAATAAAAGAGAGAGAGAGAGAGAAGCTGAGATGAAAAAGAGAGATAAAAGACTAGCATTGCAGACATTTGCCCTCAAGGATTTGTAACCTATACCGAAAAGAACGAACATCTACTAAAATAATGAAGGGGAGCTGAGGAGAATCAAAGGGAATCAAAGGAATTGCAATAAGAAGTCTGCATTTATTTATGAATCAGGCTTTTATTGCAAATCACATTATTCCAGCTCTAACGTTACCTTTGCACAGCTTCTAATTATGATCATTACAGATGAAAGTGCTTGATTCTGCTGGAATATATATATATATATATATATATATATATATATATATATATATATATATATATATATATATATAGAGAGAGAGAGAGAGAGAGAGAGAGAGAGAGAGAGAGAGAGAGAGAGAGAAAGACAAACAGACAGAAAAATGGGCGCGAGAGAGAGAGACATGCATGCACACACACACACACACACACACACACACACACACACAAGGCAGAGAGATGGTGGGCTAGCAGCGTACTGTAGCTGAATGGAAATGTAGTTGAATAAACGTGCAATCAGAGCCCTGCAACGTGCTTCCATTAATCACACTGACATAGTTATTAGGCTGTAATGGTGACCTGGGGAATATTTAAAACACAGTGTGATATTCTCACACACACACATCTAGGGCGCACATGTCAGCAAGTATGCAGAGTAACACATTCTGAAACATTTCTGTGCGCGCGCGTGCGCCGCACACACACACACACACACACACACACGCCCCCCCCCCCCTCTCTCTCTCTCTCGACCTTCCCAGAAGTGAGAGATGGCCTACCCCCTGCAAGGGAGGTGATTAAGATACCAAAGTACCATAATAATATCCTAGCCGCTGGCGCTCCTGGCACAAGAAAATATGGCTCATAACTAAGACTAGCTCACAGATTTCACACCTTGGGGATAACCATCCAGTCCGTTGCCTGTTTGTTTCCTGGGAAATAGATAACAGGAAACAGAGGGGGGAAATAAAGTCGTTTTTATTGATGTATAGAACAGTGTCCCTCCTGTACCGTTCACGAGTGACACGAGTTATGTTTTTATTGTTTAACACACACACACACACACACACACACACACACACACTCTCTAACAGATGGTGCACAAAACAACATTTGTTGGGGCAAAGAGCCACCATACAGTTGATTGCAGTGCTACATTTAGATTTGCCATTTCTCATTTATCTTATGAGTCTATCACTCTCTCTCTCTTCTCTGCCTGTACCCTGAAGGACCGCAATATAAATAATGTGACTTTATAATTTTAACAGGGGTAAATCACATTGAGAGCTTCACTTTTCAACAATCTGGAAACGGGTTATGTTTTAATTACTTTAAGAAGCTTGTGAGTAATGCAACTCTTCTCATATCAGTGGAATAATGTCCTTCATATAAGGCATGTGTGTGACTTATACAGACAAGATTAACTGTTCAATCATACATATAGGGCTATATCTTGCACCACCCCTTAACCCTTATCCCTAAACTAATTTGCTATTTAAAAAAAAAATACTATTTAAAAAAACCTTTTAAAATTGTTCAAATAGCTGATCTACAAGCTCACACACACACACACACACACACACACACACACACACACACACACACACACACACACACACACACACACACACACACACACACACACACACACACACACACACACACACCCCCCCCCCCCCCCCCCCCAGAGTTAGCGTGGAAGTGTCCTTCAGCAAGACTCTAATTGCTCCCGATGTGCAGATTGGTGCCTTGCATGGTTTCCTCCGGCGTGTGTGTGACTGTGAATGTAATGCACAATTTCTGTAAAGCGCCATTTACCAGTTACCATTTTAGCCTCCCATTCAGCCCAAGCCAAATGCTTAGTTTCTAATTCTCCATGACATTTTTCCAGACTGAGATTTATTTTTCTATCTAACATAAAAGCTATCTGAGGCAGATAAGAAGAGCCAACATGACCCAACGTGAATGTCACAACCCATCCCTGCATGTCCACTTCCAATCCAATCTTAACATTTGACAGAAGCGGCATCGCATGATAATAAAAAGGCTACAGCCACTCTCATTTCTTAGAGTTTTGAACACAGATAAATGATTGAGAGTGGCTCTTTTTCATCCTCTATCTTTTCCAGTTTCTCACCTGCACCCAAGGAATCTGGACAGGCTCTGACTTGGAAGCTGTCAGCCTCTCACACCACTGAGTGGGCCCTTCACAGGGACTAAATGACATTCCTTCACTTCGGGAGCCACTGGACACTGTGGCTGTCTGAGAACAAAGGTGTGGTGACAGGGGTCCACCAGGAGGCCGACTTTTGAAAAACACATTTTTGATTCTCCTCCAGATTCTGTCCAAAATTCCTGCAAATCGTTACACAGTATACACACTATCTCTATAATCATGTGTTCAAGACGGATCTGTCCGATATTTCATATTCCATCCAAATTGCTAACATTGGCTTTCAAAGTTTGCAGGATTGGAACAAAAAGCCTCAAATCATGAACGCAGCGTGCAATTTACGTGAAATCTTTCACAGATTTCCTACTAGGCTGAGGAATATATCCCACCCTTTTCACATTGGCCTGTTATGTATAGCGCCACCAACAGATTTTTGCAAACACACATTTTTGGAACAAAATGCCTCAAATCCTCCAATTGCCATCCAAGGCGTAAGAAGAAATGGCACCCTTTTCACATTGGCCTATTATAGCACCAAGGAGGCCACAAGCTGACCTTCCCTGGTGGAGACCTGTGCCCTGAGGGGCACTTTAATTATCTAGTTTACCTTGTACAATCCTCAGTGTTAATTGTGAAACCCTTACAGGTCCATTTGGGTACATTTTTGGTACACTATCAGAGTTTCAGAGCAGACCTATAAGCGCCATCCATGTGAACCTCTGGTGGACCCCTGTAATAGGTTAGGGTATCAGTAAGATCAGCTGCATATACATTAAGAGATCAAACTAGGTTTAGTTTCAAATATACATGACTCATTCACACGGAAGAAGAAGATTTAGCTCTTGAGAGAAGTTCTCCTCCGTTTTGAATTCTACTGCAGCCCCCTCCCTAACAGTCACACAAATGGATGGAACAAGCACTTTCTATATTAATATCTTGAGTAGATGATCATAAATATTGTGTTTCAATTTGGTGAAGTGAGTGAGAGTGAATTTGCAGCCCCATGCTTAAGGTTAGTATCACCTCACAAATTCTTCTTCACCAAACAAGACTCCATATTCTCTTCCACTTCAGCTTGATGGAGTAATTCAACATGATTAATGCAATAATTAAGACTGATCCTGGTAACCTCTCTCACTCTCACAAAAAAATAACTGCAGAGAAAATCCTCCATAAATCCATAGAGGCTGATAAGGCTCCATCTATTTCCCCTGTGACCCTGCCAAGGACGAGGGAACAGTATTAAGAGATTAGAGAACGGCTTCAACTTACTGAGTTCATATCAGAATGTGGGTTGGAACCTGAGTCACAGGTCTGCCCACTTTTAATCATACTTACACCCATAAAGAACAGGTAGGTTAACTTTGAGATAGGCACTATCTTTATAGTTGACAGTTTTCTCTGCCTCCATATCCAATTGGTTTGTATAAATCAGACAGCCTTGTTCTACACACTGACAAGGGCATCTTTCAAAGCAACATGATTTAATAAAAAAAATAATTATCATCCACTTTATATTACTTACCACCATGAAATTAAGTTTGGGGACAATCAACTATTTGTGTGATAGGCCAGCCTCAGGTTTAGAGAAAACTAGTCCATTTTCCAAACTTGTCCAGGGGATTTGAAAAGGTCAGCCAGGATTTTCGATTTGGACCGTTTGCTGCTTTTCATTCTGTTTTTTGTTTTGTTTCCAAATAGAGCAAACCCCAGAGCGATGTTCAGCTCTGATGATACAACAGGAAGGGCAGCCGTGGTCGACTGGGAACGCACAGATTGGTCTCAATGTTTGCTTTCAGGTTGTATCTCTGGCTGTAGCAGTGTGATCTGTGCGGCTGGCAGTGACAGAGGGGACGGGTTTGTTTACTGGAGCCAAAAGGCAATGCAGATTTTGCCATTTACAAAGTGACACAACGCTGTGCACCGTGCAAATGGGAAAATATGTGAAGCGACGACAGCTGGTCATGAATGAGACAGAGCCTAACCTCTGGTGCAAACAATACAAGGCTGTCTGCTGCAGACAACTAGCACTAATTAATTCATTGAGGTGAGAGTCCCCTTTATGCCATTAAATACTATATGTCAACCTGCCTCCATCGTCTGGAACTCTGATCTCATTCCCCCTCATTTCGCCACACTGTAGTGGCATACTGTTTCAAAACTCCTTGATAAAGTATATAATCAATAATACAAATAAAAAACAACTCCTAACAAGTGCTGCTGCGATATTCCTGTTACACTCTGTGATTACACTGTGGAGTTTGAGTAATAGCATCCCACCCCACCAACACCCACCCACCCACTCTAATAAACTCAGACATCGTATCAAATGACAAAGGAATGAGTGGATTAGCAGAGTGCATCTCAGGATGCCAGGGAACCTTCTTTGGTGGCAGAAATCAATAGTGCATTAGCAGCCATCCAGTGACAGCGTGCAGGTGGGCTGACAAGCCAGTACCCCACTCTCTCATACCACCCATCGCCCCGTCACTGCATCTTGGCATCTGGCTCCTGTACTGTGATCTACCATTTGTTTCATCTCAGCACCCTGAGGGCATTTTGGGGAGTGTGTGATGTGTTCTCTGATCCCCATGCCAGTGCGTGTGTGTGACCCCCATTTCTTCTCTCTTTCT
This sequence comes from Protomyctophum bolini, assembly GCF_963924005.1. Taxonomy (NCBI): domain Eukaryota; kingdom Metazoa; phylum Chordata; class Actinopteri; order Myctophiformes; family Myctophidae; genus Protomyctophum; species Protomyctophum bolini. The sequence goes on along the minus strand of NC_137878.1, from coordinate 34,140,632 downwards.
CTCTCCCAACCCCCCCCCCCCCCACGTCTCTTGTCATTAAAAAGGAATAAGGACCCTCTGGGGACGTGGAAGTATGTAGTCTAACAGGTGGCAAGGAACTCTCTCTGATGTCTCTCTGAGTCATTGGCTCTGCCAAAGAGTAAATCAGCAGGCAAAAAGGAAGTGCTGTGATCAAAACATTACATGACGATGTCTAAGGTGGAATGTGTGTTTGTACATGTCCCTCTTGAGAACTTAAGATGCTTGGCGTTTAATACATGCACACTGTCAGCAGACGTTTGTCTTCCATAGTCAAGCACACTCACAATATACCAGCACATTTTACAGTACTGTATGTCAAATAGGTGGATGGTCCATTTTTGGTCCGCTATTATGTCAGCATATGCTTTTATGTGACTATCACTGGCATCAGATGTGAAACATGAGAGACACATAATTATGTTTCACCAGAAGGACAGTCAGAAGGCATCCGTGGAGCTGGCAGTTTGCTGCCACTGCAGTCTGCTAGTTCTTGTATATCCAAAACACAACAACCCAAGCAGTAACAGAGCATATTCTGTCGTTCTGGACAGGGGAGAGGGGGGGGGGGGGCATGATGCAACCACAGAACATGCTCTCAGTAACCTAGAAAGAATCCAATCAATGAAAACACGACCTGTGGAATGACACCATGGAGTCTTCCTGAATCGACATGCCCGTTAGAGCTCTCTCTCTCCCTCCCTCTCCATCTCTCCCTCTCTCTCTCTCTCTCTCTCGTTGGCAAAGACAAACACAACCTTCCATTCTCTGAATCCATCTCATCTCCAGATAAGCCCATTTCTGGCCTGTGTTTGTCCCTCTGATGGGGTCGTGGCTGTGGGTGGAAATAGCTGTGCTGCAAGCTTACAACCCGTCACGCAGAGATAGCAGGTGTGCTTGGATCAGCTATTTTTACATTTTCTTGAAAGTATAATATTATATGTGTCAGTAATTTATTCATATCTGCCCCGAACATTTGTGAAAACCAAACAAAATGTTAAAGTTGTATTCATATGTTCCAATATTCAATGTAAAAAAAACACAATCCATGGGGCGCCTGCTGGCCTAGCGGTCCAGGTGCATAGTTATAATCATAACTAGTCATAATTTATAGACGCATGCATGACAGCGGGTCGCGAGACCCGATCCCGACAACCTTTGCTGCGTGTTATTCCCAGTCTCTCTCTCCCCGTTTCCTGTCTCTTTCCACTATATCCTATCAATAAAGGCAGAAAAGCCCCAATTTTTTTTTAATATATATATATATATATATATATATTAAACACACACACGGAAATATAAAGTGCATCTGAGCTGGAACCATCTGGTTCAGATCACCTTCAAACCCCCCTCCCTCTAGTCCAGCCTGAATGTGTGTTGACCCCATCAGTAAAGGTTTGCACACCAGTACGTTTTTTGGGCAGAATATCGGAGCGAATTTCGGAGCACGTAAAAAAGGAAATCGACCTTGCTTTACTGTATGTCAATCACGTTTGCACACTGTCGCCCAATATTTCGAACCAAAAATCATCTTCCCTGCTGCTCCTTCACTCCATTTCGTTCTGCGAAAACATTGCTACAAATATAAATAATACATATCGCACTCAGTGTGCAAGGTCGTTTTTGCCGGATTTCCTATAAGCAAAACACAGCGAAACAACACTGTCCTTCACCCTGCTCGTTTGGAGTGCATTAGTCACAGTATGATGAAAGGCTGGACGGAGGCTAGAAGACCACAGAGGGACAATTATTCATCTTTACTGCATGCAGATCATAGTTCTACTGAAATAAATGCAATAAAGTCGATTTTCACATAGTTTCTACTTTCTACATCTCACAAATCCAAATAATATTACTGTCAATGTTCATCTGGAGGCTGTGGTGCTGAATGCTGATGTCAGCCAGTAGGGGGAGCACTAAGACTGGTTTAGGATTAGTCTACTGTGTGGGTCCCCAATGTGTTGTGTGGGTCCCAATGTGATGGCAAAACACATGGCAGGCCGTTGGATTAAAAACAGGGTGGTTTAAATTTTAAATGTGATGCTGAAAGAGGAGCCAGCATCTGATCTGAGAGAGCAGGAACCAACTGCCAAAATATGCATGGGGCTTTTTCAAAAAATGACCCACACTGGAAACCCATTGGCTGGCACTGACACAAAGCCAGCCAATAGGCCTGGAGCGGGGTTCAAAAAACACAAACAAAAGGGAGGCAGTTGCTTGAATCTCATTTGCTTTCATAGACACGCGTACTGTGGCTCATTCAAAAGCCATTATTCTGTCAGAAACAATTGAAAGACATTTGTAATCCCCAGGACCTCAATTCATATGCTGCAAGGCTGCCGTTATAATGGCATGGCTTCCAGCGAATAAAACTGAGATCAATATCAATAAATCAGCATAATAAGCATCTCAACTGAAGACGGAGCCAAAGCGCATGCTGTTCTCTGACTTTTATGAGCATACGTAACTCTTAAATGTCAGATTTGTTAACTATGGTAGAGCTGTCCAAAAACTGTAAAACTGACAAATGCCCACAAAAGTAAAACTGACAAATGCCCACAAAAGCGCTGCACAGCCCCTTATTGTCACAGCAGCACTCTGTCTTTAATTAGAAACAAAAGCAGAGAAGCGAAATATAATGAAAGTCTACAGGGAAACATGCAGTCACAGACACAAGTGTTATTTATATTCAAGAGGTTTTTGAGAACAAAGACCTTCATCAAAATTGTGAGATCTCAACATCTTCTCCTCTTGTACTGTTCAGAGGCGGCTGGGTTAAAACAACAAACGACTGAGGAAGGAGTTTTTAGTCATCTAGCTCTCCACTCTGTGATTGGCTCCCTGTGTGCCTGTGTGCGCAGCGGGCCAGATGAGAACACCAACCAGGCCTCTAGCGTAGTCCATAATGTCATGTAAACAATAGAAGAGGCTTGTGGCAGTTACACTAGCACCATTCATATTCAAATTAGAATTCCAGTCAAATTCTGTGCTCAACATAATACTAGCCTGGGAAGCATTCCTTTAAGGTTTGTGATACGGTCGGGTCGGTTACAATTACAATAGCTGGTACACTAATTATTAGCGTACCAGACTATTGTAATTGTAACACTTTATTTATTTTACTCACTTAAAGTAACTTATTTTGACGCACTACTTGTCCCACAGTTTTGACGGTACGAACTTGAGCCATATGTCTAATCGACCGGAAAAATGGTGACCAGGAATGGTGACCAGGAATGTTGTGCTATATCTCATTGCTAAGAGAAATGTTGTATAGTTTAATTGATATTAATTTGTGCATTACATTTCCCCATTGACATGAATGGGAAGATTTTTTTCCTCAGAGACTGTAAGGGCTATAGTTACAAAACTTGGAGGGGAGGTTTATAATAATTCCTAAAATAATTAACTTATAATTATATCGGTCGGCCTCATGGTGGCGCTATAACAGCCCACTTTACGTTTTGGCTCATAACTCTTAAAACGTAGGATTCCTTGGGTCATGACGCATCTCCCCATATACTGTAGGTCACGCTTATTTCCGTCAGGATAGATTTTCCGCCATTTAGAATTTTCTTCAAAACACACTTTTTAATCCTCCACCTACAGATTTGATCTAAATCTCACAAAAATCGGTACACATGATCTCTGGACCTATCCGATTAACCCATTTAGACCTGACATCGAAATTAAAAAATGACAGTTTTCTGAAAAACTCTGTTTCTGTATCAGTGGTTCTCAATATTTCAAGTCAAGGACCCCCAGAATTATCTGTATTTGGCCGCCGACCCGAAAATATGTTGTTCCAGGGACGCTTCCAGAAGCAACGATTTCGCTCTGAAAGAATATATATTCAAAGAATTGCGCCACATTTTCACGATTTTTCAAAAATAGCAGACCTACAAGAGTGCCACGCTATGAGCTTGTACTGTAGATCTGCTATTTTTCAATGGCTAAAGTATAACAATGCTCCCATTTTGGGTTCCCGCCCAAAATGGGTTAAACACCACAGGCAGAATTTTGGTAATGCATATCGTTAGGCCGTAATCGTCATCCAAAGTTAGTGGGAGGGGCCTATTTTACAAAAAATGCCACAAATCACGAATGAATGTCCAATCCATCCCACATTTAAATCAACCCGGAGCCAAAAGCAATTCCATTTTCATCCATAGGGGGCACCGCAAATGCAACTGTTGCTAAAAACATGAAATATCCAAGCACATGCTGTACATACAAACAAGATCTCAAACACACACCCACATGTGCACACAAACACATGTGATCCCAGGCTGAGCGCATGAAGAGAGATGGTCACAATCTGGAAGTGGGTCAAATCCAATTAATCCATGACCACACACACTGATTTGTTGATAAGACAGGTAGAAAAGGTGCAGTAAAACGATAGCGGACCGAAACATCCTTAGCTCAAGACTGACTCCTTAACCCCCCCCCCCCCCCCCCCCCCTTCACGGCTTTGCACAATACCTCCTCCAATGGGAAGTCTTGTTCTCAGTCCCCCCCCAGGGAATGGGATAATACTGCAGGGGAAATGGGTGGGATGTACGGAGGAAAAACAAGATGAGAGAGGAGGTGTGAAGAAGATGATGATGAGGATAATGATGAAAAAAAACTCTCTTGCGACTGAGTTAGATGACAGGAAGGAAGGAAGGATGGAGGGATGAAGGTAGCGAGGGGGAGAAAGACAACATGTAAATGAGACAAGGATGTCAGGTGGAGGTGTAGAGAGGATGCGGGTGGGGGGTGACGGAGGTGTAGAGATAAAGAAAAAAGAGAAAGAGACAGAAAGAAAAAAGGGGCAGAAAGAGAGAGAGATTGGAGTCCCTTTTCCTGTGACTGGAGGTGGACTGTGTTTTAATCAAAGCTGTGACGCACACAGGGCCACACGGGGCCACACAGTGGCTCCTTAACCGAGGGCCAGCGATGCGAAGGTGTATTCTACAGTGCAGGGTGATCAATCACAGAGCTGTTGGCCCAATGCTGAGCATCAGCACAGATGGTCTACCACACGGTACCACATGCACACACACACACACACACACACACACACACACACACACACACACACACACACACACAGGGTGACAGTGATAAATTAGGAAAGGCTCAAACTGTTTAGGAGTCTCCCACTCTCCTCATCTGCATAATAAACTGTCGCATGCATGCTCTCACTTTGCTATCCTGTTTTCCTTTACTGTCATGCACGCACGCACGCGCACACACACACACACACACACACACACACACACACACACACACACCTCTCGGGTGTCACAACGTTCAACTCCCTCGTTAACTCAGTCTGACTTGCCTCACCTCTGCCAGCTCGAAAGAAGCCAGCTGTCTGGTGAGAATGCCAGCGTTGACATAACACTAGGAAGTGACATCACACTAGGAAGTGGAGTCAGCGCTCTGTGCATGCGTGCAGTGCGACTCTCTCGCTACAATACTCTATTTAAAAGAATATAAGACCACCTGAGTGGACTCTCTCGCTACAATACTACAGAATATAAGACCACTTAGTGTTTCCTCAGTAGAAGGAACTGGGGCACCTTGAACATAATGAGTACCCATTGGAAAGACTCCCTCGCAGCATCCACTCAAGCATTCTTGACATCCAACAAATTCTAAAAAACCTGGTTGAGCACAGATTTGCTCAACCATACCCAGATAGCAGTCGTTGGAGAAAGTGCTCTTGTGTGCCCGACAGGGTTCCATGCTCTCGAGTGGCCACACAACAACAAGGAGGCTTGTGATCTGAAGTTTTGGCCTTCTCAATACTGTGGAGAATGAAGGATGTCGGTGGAAAATCAGTGCTGTAAATCAGTCAATACGTCACACAAGAGCTAATAAATGTGTTCTACAGTAAAGTGTGTCATGCACAATGGTGTATAAATTAGTCTTAACCAGTTGCTGTTCCTGAGTGAGCTATGAATAAAGATTCACTCATACTGGACCAATGGACCGTGTATACAGTAATGGACTCGTCTTGCCAGATTACCACGACAGTCGACAGTCAGAGAATTTACTTGGGATTTCACACTGTATTTAATGCCAATAGATCCTCTGAGCAAAGAGGGCTTGCTGTCAACAACATAATATAACATGCTTAGTGTGTCTAAACTGTGACGAGTACATGCTATACAGTTGTCTTCTTTTCCCATATACATTTTTATTTGTATTCATTTATTATTCTATTTGTTATGTCTCGTATTTTGATGCTGTGACTAGGTTATTTTTGTGCACGGTGTCTAGGTGTTTAGTTTCTGCTGCTGAAACGAGTACAATTTCCCTGCGGGATGAATAGCTTTCTATCCGTCTATTGAGAAACCCTCTTCTTTCACCTCCTGTGTCTTTAGCTGACAGCTGTACAAAAACAAAAACAGTTCCCCCAATGGCATACCTGCAGGCTCCTAGCCCAGCTACCTGGGTTCTTTCACAACCAGGGAGTGAACAGAGAGGGGGGGGGGGGGAGAACAAAACAAAACAAAATAAGCTCTTCTTGTCTCTTCTGTGTCACCAAGCTTACAACTTCCACACTTAATCACTTCAGTTCAATCCTCCAGACAGATAGGACTGTAGCGCAGCACTCAAAGACCTCTGGAAGGCAAAAGTCACGCAAAAAAAGTTAATTTAATCTGCTGAACGCCACAGAGAGGAACTTTTTCAGAATATTAATTACTTTATTATATTCCCGTTTTCCTCTATCTATACTCCAGAGAGAATAAAATTGGGGACAGAAAGAGTTACAGTAGAGTCAAGAAAATGAGTGAGTGTGTGTGTGTGTGTGTGTGTGTGTGTGTGTGTGTGTGTGTGTGTGTGTGTGTGTGTGTGTGTGTGTGTGTGTGTGTGTGTGTGTGTGTGTGTGTGTGTGTGTGTGTGTGTGTGTGTGTGTGTGTGTGTGTGTGTGTGTGTGTGTCTGTCGGGTCCCTCTGGCAGAGCTTTGAAGTGCCTGGTCGATATCCCATGGTGAGGGCGCTTAAGGGCCATGGAAAACAGGATTACATACAGCCTTGAGCCATCCCCACACACACAATCGCACACATGCACACACACACATGCACGTCAGTCTCCTTCCGTCCATCCGTCCATCCAGGCAGTTAATTAATGTCTGTTTCGGGAGGAATGGACCAATATTAACATGGCAGCCATGTTGGCATTTTGCAATGAAAAAGCAGGGTGGCAACCGGCAACAGGATGGCATTTCATTAACTTAATGGCAAGATTGCCACCGTGTGAATATGGTGAACACACCCTTGCTTTTCTCATTGTTTCCATGTCTGTCTGTCTGTCTGCCTGCCTGCCTACCTACCTGCCTGCCTGCCTGCCAGGTTCAAACACAGAGAAAAGCTCAGAGAAAACATTGAAAGACTGAAATAACATGCATGTATAGCATGTTAACAGGTGCAAAGCAACAACAACAAGATGCACTATGGAGGAATGGACCCCCATGTGGTGGGAAGGTACTTGACCCTGTGCCACCCGGATGCCTAGTTTGTTCCGGGATGGTCAGAGGTCATTCCACAGCTTGGTGACTAACTGACTATAGGGACAGATGTCCCGTGTTTGTTGATCAAAGGGGTGTGGGGCTGCATATCCTGCTGGTACTGTAGGGGGTGTAATGGCATTGGTCATCAACTATGACCGTGTAAAAAATAACTTTAAGGGATTTGACTATTTGACTCTGTAAATCCTCTCAGCAAGGCCAAGGGCCATAGAGGGAGCCAAAGAGCAAACCTCAACACAATCTAAAACAGACGTGGGCTATCAGGGTGTTGAACTTGACTGCATGAAGAGTGCAGAGCGCAGCGCAATCACACAGTGTAATAATAATAATCACACAGTGTAATAAGCCACTGACCACACCGACGTCCAGAAGATTGAGCAAAGCGCATAGGCTACCAATCAAAGTGTTTCTCTGTAGGAGTTGCCAGCGCGCAGTTTGAGATATGAGCCTGGAACATCACATGCTGAAGACCGGTTTACCCCTCTCAGATGATGATGGTGTGTGTGTGTGTGTGTGCGTGTGCGTGTGCGTGTGCGTGTGCGTGTGTGTGTGTGTTCCTGTCGGTTTATGCCAGCATTAAGATGAGCTTCGGGGAGATTTCAGAGTCTTCCACTAACTGAGCAAAGAAACCCTGAAGCGTGGTCAGCAGGTTCACTTAAAGACTCTTTGACCACTCTGAGTGGTCAGCAGGGTCACGTAAATACTCTCTGACCACTCTGACCACAAACCAGCTTGGGGGGGGGGGGGGTGTTGCCTTCTCCACTTGCAGTTAAACTGCATTGTTAAGGGTTTATCAGACGGCAAGCAACAGACTCTGTCTGTCTGTCTGTCAGTCAGTCAGTCAGACAGACATGATGGAATCGTAATCGGGAGGTTCCCAGTAGGATCCTCGGCTCCTCCTGGCTATGTGTCTACTTACTGTAAGTGTCCTTGAGCAAGACACTGAACCCCTAACTGCTCCTGGTGAGCAGGTTGGTTGGTTCCTTGCTTGTTTGTATTTCTGCTGGTGAATGTAACCCAAATTGTAAAACGCTTTGTTGAAAAGCACTAGGTCCTATGCTAATTTGTCCATTTATTTATTGAGTAAAAACTTGGAAATGGACACCAGAAGGGCAAAGTACAATAACAACAGTTGAATATTACTTCATTATGTTTAACACAAAAATCACACCCGTGTGAAGTGAGGAGCGCTCTTATCGTCGTACATCATCTCATACTGGCCAATCAGAATGCCTGTTGCCTCAAGTTTACGTCATATTTGGCGGACATTTGACCTAATTTCTCCTTTCATTGTCAAATATGAGACGTGTGGGGACAAGATGTCATACATTTTCCCTTCATTGTCAATGTCATTTAATGTTTGTTTTGCGGACATTTGACCTAATTTCTCCCTTCATTGTCAATGTAATTTAATGTTTGTGTTGTGGACATTTTTGTCAAAAATTAAGTCACAATTTTGTCGTCCCCCCTCCACTCACTGCCCTTATATAACTCGTCTGTCAGCACTTCAAACAGCAACAGTGCAAAGACGTTCAGCACCACAATGAATTAATATTCTTAATCCCGCAGACTTTCAATTCTGAAAGTGAACAGATGAGAATGGAAGGGAGAAATATGAGAGTCCAGAGTGAGGGAACAGCTGAGACAGTTGGTAAGAAGGAAAGAGAGATAGAGAGAGGAAAGAAAATTTAACACAGAAACAGAGACGGAAAAGAGGAGAGGGACTGAGAGAGAGAGAGAGAGAGAGAGAGAGAGAGAGAGAGAGAGAGAGAGAGAGAGAGAGAGAGAGAGAGAGAGAGAGAGAGAGTGAGTGAACCATCAGTTTGCAGGGTGCAGAACAGGAAGACAATTACCCTTGTCTGGAGCTCCACAGTGGGGGGTGGAGGGTGGAGAGCAGAGGCTGCCTGGCTGGCCTCTGATAACCACAACATGTCACCATGTCATCCCTGCATGTCATGCATGTCACACATGGATCTGCGAGGGACACGAAAGCCACACCACCCACACACACACACACACACACACACACACACACACACCACCACCACCACCACCACCACCAGAACAACACTATAGCAACCTGCAGCTCTGAGAGCGTGCAGCCGCGCACAGAGACAGAGTCAACTGTCAGGGAGCTGCAAGAGCAACGGATGTGCACACAAGCTCAAAACTAAGTAAAAAATGTTTGGAAGAAATAATAATGCATGGAGAGGAATTCAGAGTTTCATAGCTCGTCCTCTCTCAGGAGGAAGTGGTTTCTACGGCTCGGCTACATTGCTTCACTTATAGGCTCTGATTCATGCTCACTCCACAGTGTTCCATCGAGGACATTTAACAGATCTATAAAATAAATCATGGATCCCCTTGTTTACCACAATGCAAATGGAGTCGTGTTCTCCTAGAAACATCTGATCCACAAACTAGTTCATTCTTTGTATTCAGTCAGACAATTCTTGGATCAGAATGAATATATTTAATAAATATCATATATATTATATACACATAATGAGCATCAGTATATTTATATTTTGAAATCAAGGCTCCGTCTCAATCCATTCATTCCCTGTAAGCATGAACATATTTATAATAAATAAATGATCTACCAAAAAGATATTACAGGGAATGAAATAGCAAAGCCCGCCTATAAGGGAATATATGTAATATAATGTTCAGACTGGAACTTGTGACTTTAAGTCTGAACCAGAGTTGAATCTCGACCAGCTCAAAAAGGTATATTTTGCTATATTTAAATGTCCATTGGTCTGGCTTATCCTTCCCACTGAAGGCCTCTGGGCTTTCATTATTATATCAGACCCATTATATGTGCAAATGGCTCACCCTACCTGTGGAACTGATGATAACGATATAATATATCAATTACTCTGACAGGGTATGTGGATGTGGAAATGTCTCCTAAAAATAGACTGAGTGCACCTGAGGACAGAGCACTGGATGAGAAACGCGAATGGAAGGAAAGAAGGCATTGCAGGAGAAAGTAAGTTACGTTCTAATGTTAAAAGTGAAACAAGAAGGGTTTATAACAAGAGTAACATGCAGTAATCCTGGTCTCTATACTGCCTCCCCCTGGCCAGCTGGGGTGCCTGATGGAGGGGAAAGGAACTGGTTGGAATTGCGTGTTCCTTCCACGCGCTACATCCAACCGAGGAAACTCCCCCGTCAGGTGAAAAGAAGCGGCGTTGACTCTTCATGCATAAAAGGATTAGATAATTGAAAAATTGGGTTGCAAAATCGTGGGATAAAAAAAGTGTAACAGAGAACACAATGCTTAAACCCCTGAATGTGAAATTGAATAAATGCTATATGCATTTTGATTTCTATAAGGCCTTTATCCAAAGTTCTTTACAATGTGTTCTTTACATTCACCATGCAAGACACAAGCCACCTCAGGGGTCCATTGTCTTGCTCAAGGACACTTGCTCCAGTAACAGCCGGGGATCGAACCGGTTGTTTTTTTAGTCGTGTGCGTGCGTGTACGTGCGTGTACGTGCATGTGTGCGTGCATGTCTGTGTGTATGTGTTATTAACAAGGTTGTGTTCAGAGAGAGAGAGAGAGAGAGAATGGAGGGAACAGAGCAGAGGAGTAAGAAGGTATTAAGATATAAATAGAGAGACCAGTTTGTAGTCACTGCGCTGCAACATTCTGTTTATACTAGGTATTGAAAGGTCCAGTAAATAAATATTGAGGGGCAAAGTAAAAACATTATGCAAATCCACTGTGCCAAGTGCCTTTCATAAACTAGAGAGAGATTCTGGACAGCATTATAATTGACCATCTTGTTTGCATAATGTCACACGAGCAGGACTAAACTGAAGTAGGAGTGGCGGCATTGGCAAAATTAGAGTGTCATATAAGTGGGAGTAAACAACATAACAGAAATTGATGTTTATTTCTGACAGAATGATGGTTAAGAAAGAGGTGTCTTTATGGGGCAGTCAATGACAGAATGCTGCTCTCTGTTCCCTGTGATGAACTGAACTTGTGAACAGTTGTGTCATTAGAGAGAGGTTAATTAGTGGTATCCTTCCTACAGAAACAACCAGCTCTGTCGCCTTGTGGTTAGAGTGTCCGCCCTGAGATTGGTTTCGATCCCTGGCCGGGTCATACCAAAGACTCTAAAAATGGCACCTGATGCTCAAGGGTTGGATTGGGGTAAATCCCTGTGACATACTAGCGTCATGTCCAGGGGGTGTCCTTGTACATCATGTCCAGGGGGTGTACTTGTACATCAAGCTGCCTCGCGCTACAGAAACATGAGATAGGCTCCTGCCCTATGGGCCTCAAGCCTCGCCAAGGCTTACTTACCTACAGAAACAGAAATAGAACGTGTGGATGTGAGGACATGACCCTCATCCTTCGTCACACACGAGAGAGTCAGGATGTTGAATGAGAAAACATGCCCTGCTTTATGCAGTGCAGGCTGCTCCTATACAGTACGCAAACTCCCCGACTTAAAATGCAAACAAACAATGTTTTAGGGGCACCCTTTTCCACTCCTGTTTCTATTCCATGAATGTGGATTTAAAAACTGATTAGAGTGGACAGTAAGAGTTCCTCATGGCGTCATGGAAGAAGATCTGGTCGGCAGAGCGAGAAGTACCTGACTGACCTCGACTATGCGGACGATGTCGCCCTGACCGCGCAGAGCACATAACATCTGCTCAGACTCTGCTCATCTCATTTGAAGAGGCCGCTGCCAAAGTAGGACTCAAGTTAACTTAAATGCCAAGAAAACGGAGTGCATGCTTATGAACGAGGACCCCACCCACCCAAGTATTACATCAATGGATGGATCACACATTAGGGAAGTCAAGGACTTTAAATATCTGGGTTCATATGTGGCCGACAGCAGAAAGGAAAGGACTTTCTTGCCAGAAAGGGACAAGCCTGGACCCCCTGCAACAAACTACTCAGAGTCTGGCAGTCCAGCGTTTCAACCTCCACCAAGGTCTCTTTCTTCAGGGCCTGTGCTGAAAGTATCCTGCTATATGGTGCTGAGACATGGACTATGGAATTACAAGACCGGCTTGCACATATACAAGACTCCCCGTGTGTGTTAAAAACATCTCCTGGAAAAATCCAACCAAAGAGTAGATCTATGGTGAACTGCCGGCAATAACAACAACAACCGTAGCACGTCGTAGACGTAGAGCAATCTTTGTTGGTCACTGCTACCACTCCAAGGATCAAGTCATATCAGATATCCTGCTATGGCGGCTCCCGCAATCATCCAGAGGAACCAGACCTCATACGTATCCTGACAGAATCTCCAGGGACACAGGACTGACATTCTAAGAACTGGGAGCAGTGATGGCTGACAGGACCTGATGGAAAGACGTGGCATCTAGGATCTCGACGACAGTCGAAGGATGATGATGATGATGAAGGAGAGTTCTTTGAAGACAATGCAGACTGGACTTGCGTAATGATAATCGTTTGTTTATTCTCACAACGATCCAATCATTGTGTGTTCATTTCTCTCCAGCAAACACATTAGGCTTTGAGCCACCTAGATCTCCAGATAAACAAGGCTAGCAGCCAACTCTCCAGATAAACCAGTAAACCGAAAACCTCAGCAATGGCACTGATCTCTTGTCTAAAGTGATCAGTGATAAGAAAAAACACACTTGTGTGAAGTGAGCAGTGCTCTTATCATCATACACCACTTTCCGTGCTCAGCCACTCAACTGAGCACATTCTGTGTTCATACAGACACATGTATACACACAAAGCTGTGCATAGGCTCAAAAAGAGGGGATTCATTTAATAGAACTTTCTGAATCTTTGTTTTTCTTTACTTTAGCTTATAATATATCATCAAGCAATCTGGCTGGCTGCCTATCACTTCTGTATCTTTCCCTAAGTTTGGACATGTCTGGTATACCACACACACACACACACACACACACACACACACACACACACACAGTGTATTTTTTTTTCATCTGAGCACTGGTCAAAGGGGAGAAATTCAGAGCGTGGCAGTTTTTTTCATTACACCTCCACAACAGACACCACTGGCACTGAAACACAAATGACGTAATGCTGGAATAAGAACCAACTGCTCCGGTTTAATATGTCATTTCATAGAGTCATTCTGTCTTTGCTGGTTATTTATAAGCTGTATGTGGTCACACGGCTGGTATAAGCAAGCTAGTGAAGCTACTGATTCAGATCACTTTTTTCAAGTGTAAATCATCAGTGCTGAATCCGTGGTCAGGGATGGGGGATCTGGCCAAAACCAGTTTGAAGTTCTGCTGAGGCAAAGGAGTATCACAAGCCCTGGGAGAGACGTTTGGGAGAAGATCCTTATGATCGGGAGATATTCATAGATAGAATAGTTAGACTGACTTACAGTAGTTCTGATACATTCAAAAGCTAATACAATCACAGCTCATCTACATCTCAGACTTCAAACAGACTGTAAAAGCACATTGCAAAAAGAGTACTCAAAAAAGTTACTCAAACTAAACGCAAGAAATGGGGCTGGATTGGGCACACAGTGAGGAAACCAGGGGGGCACGTGTTAGTCCGACTTCCCGTTAGTCCGACATACGTGGCCGTATAAAGACTCACCCGTGGCTTCAGCATGTGTTTATGAGAGCTAGGCTTAGTATTAGTAATGTCTAATTATTGGGATGTCGGACTAACTCTACACACCTGAGGAAACCACCCTGCAACACAACCAGGCAGGCCGTTAACATGGAAGGAAGCAGAGATCGCCCAACAGCGAACCAGCTGGAGGAAGTTCACGAACGACCTACGTATGCTCCACAAAGAGCAAAAAGGTTTAAGTCACATAAGTCAACTAAAAAATGTATCAGGACAACTAAAAGCCTTTATTGTGACCTGGCCGTACAGATTAAAAAAATGCAAAAGAAAAAACGCATAAAAAATTAAATAATAATCAACCTAGCTGGACTGCATAGGTAGCAGCTGAATCCTATGCTGCTCTTATATAGATTGGCACGGGGCTGAATTCAAATTGTAGTCCAGGGGAGGACTAAGCTGTTTGTTTTCACTGCCACTGCAGCAGTGGAAACACTGCTCATATAAAAGAGACTGCGTTCTAAATCATCAGATACCTGGACTAAGCTTGGGTGGTATTTTTACGATATACGTACCAAGGTAAATCACCAAGGTATGATTTCCAATACAGTCAAAAATGCGCACCCACGCACGCGCGCACACACACACACACACACACACACACACACACACACACACACACACACACACACACACACACACACACACACACACACACACACACACACACACACACACACACACACACACACACACACACACACACACACACACACACACACACACACACACACACACACACACACACACACACGATTTTATTGAACCTAACCCCCACCCCTACCATCATCATCGTGTCTTCCAGCAAGCTGTGCTGAATCAATCAAAGAAGCCCACTTATTAATTAAAAAGGATCTAAACCCAGCAAGATGTGTGTCTAAGTAGGTTAATTGCATATTAAGGTTGGCTAGACAATGGCATACATGCTACAATGACTTCTATCACCAGCAACTCAGCTTTTCACCTTATATGCCCTGCTGAAATGTAAAGAAAGTATGAAGGTATGAAATTAGATAGGGCCCAACACCCGGCTCAACCCTAACCGGAACCTCCCATGGTCTGGACAGTGGCAAGACTGAAGTAGAAGGCTGAGATCATGAAATGTAACTTTTCAACTGCATCGGTTCGTGTCATTAATTGGTACTCGGTTGGTTTGTGGGCGCAAATCAATAATATTGATCTGTTGGTGCCCAATAAACGAAGCTGTTGTCTCAATTGTAGTCTCTTTAGCAGCTCTGGAGGAATTTAAAGCCCTTGGAGAAAAATCTGGGTGAGATCTATGCATCTACAGTACAATGACATTGTACAGCACCAGTGACCTGAGTGATTGACCTTTTGTTATATCACTATGCTACTAGGCTTATTGCTATAATAAATGAAGTATTTCCAGAGAATGAGGCTTAACACAAACATTTCACATTTAGCTACAGAAATTAAATGTAATGGGGGAGTAATTGAGCCGCTATATAAATATCAACCTTTTGGGGGCCACATTAATTCATTTAGGGAAAAACTTTCTGCATTGTCCAGTTACGACAAAACAATTGCCTACTATTTTAGTAATAATATTGAAGTCATGTCTCTTTAGGGGAATTAAAAGTTTAACCTCAACAGTCCATAATGATCCTGTGGTGTTGATTAATTCCACATTAACTGTCAGGTTTTAATTAATTAATTCTTCAATCACCGCCAGTGTTTTTCAGTGTTAATCTTATTCTGAAGATCCACATGCCTTGAGTGAATCGAATGTAAATAAATGCAGCTGTGTGGATGGTGGACAATAATTGTTTAGTTATGGGCTAAAGATTATGGGAGTGGAAGACCGGGGTGGTGGTCCCACTTTTTAAGAAGGGGGATCAGAGGATGTGTGCCAATTACAGAGGTGTCACATTACTCAGCCCCCACGAGAATGTTTATGCCAAGGTACTGGAAAGGAGGGTCCAGCCGATAGTCGAACCTCAGATTCAAGAGGAGCAATGTGGATTCGGTCCTGGCCGTGGAACAACTGACCAGATCTATACTCTTGCAGGGATCCATGTGTTTTGTGGATTTGGAGAAGGCATATGACCGATAGTATACACCCCTCGCGCTGTTCTTGTGGTACCTTACGTCACGTCCTACATAACTGACTTTGTACGTCTCTAAATGTTTTGATGAATTGAACAATGTGGACCCTGCTGTAAACAAGTGTAATGCTTAATGGGGTCGTCCACTCACAGTTAACAGTCTTTGTATTGAGTTTGTGCTTGAAATGTACTGACTTGAGAGAAATGTACTGTTAAGGGCAGTACAGTCTTAAGAGTATGGACTGCCCTTTATTCTGCAAACTGTTAATAAATATTTCAATCAATCAATCAATCAAAAAACTTCTTCTCCTTCTCACCGCCACCAGTGTGGCCTCGGCCGGGAGGCGAACCCGGGTTCCCCATTCCAAAGGCACGTACGTTAACCAGTCGACTAATGAGTCATGACTCGATAGCTAAGTAGCAACGCAGCACCTTATAGCCTACAATATAATGCGCCTTTCCCTGTGTGTCAACATCTTGTCACTCACTTGTCTCACGCCCACTTCGCCAACCAAGAAATAGAGGACTACAGGCCTTTAAATAGGCTTCCGTGTGCGTCTCCTCTAGGGACCGCCCAAAGCCCCGGAAGGCATTAAACTGAGACCTGACGCGACGCCCAACTGACGCCTTCACGCCTGACAGTGTGTTCACGGGGTTAGGCAACCAAGCAGAAAATACAGGAATGGGCATGGTTTGAACCCTTCTGTGCCAAACAGCATCTAACCATGTGCAAATGGAAATGCAAATAGATTGATTATTTACTAAGCTCCTTTACAGAACCAGTCTGCTGAGAAATTAACTGTACACCGACTGCACTGGGCAAAATCTCTCTCTCTCTCTCTCTCTCTCTCTACACCCTCCTCGCCTACCTACAGTATAAAATAGTGTAAATTATGGAGGCACAAAAACACTAATTATATATGCGTCTAAATAATTACAGTATGTTGTAAAATAAATAGCACCCCTCCCCCTGCCACAAACAAAAGATCTAAATCATATTGTGATATTTCTCCAGACAGCGTAGGAAGGAACACTGCATTGCGCAAAAGATGATGACAGATGACAAAAAGTGTGCCTGTTCTGTTTTGAGCTTCCAGGCCCTGAGGACAACCAGGAAGTGTAATCAGCAGTGACCTTTGACCTGTGTCTCTCCACCAATCCCAGGGAGTTTTGTTAACATAACAAAACTTACATACGCTAACACACACACACACACACACACACACACACACACACACACACACACACACACACACACACACACACACACACACACACACACACACACACACACACACACACACACACACACACACACACACACACACACACACACACACACACACACACACACACACACACACACACACACACACACAGAGGACGTCTGCACTTCGTCATTCCTGACCAGTCCCCTTTTGCACCAGTCGTGCAGTTTGCTGCACCGGCAACAACCTAGAATTCACATTGCTCACACCAGGACGTGAGGCCTGGCACAACAATTCAGGAATCAGGCTGTAGCATGCAAGTACAACACATTTCTACAGAGAGCATGCTGGCACATGTGTGTGCGTGCGTGCGTGAATGCGTAAATCCTCTGTTGTTACCACTGTGTGTAAATCAATGGTTTAAAAATTATCCGTGCTACCATTTTCTTTCTATTTACCTTTCATTTTGTCTTAAATTTTCTAGAGGCATTATATGTGTGGGGGGGTAGCTGTAAACTGTCTGCTCTGTTAGGACTTGGCTGGGACCACTATGGGGGCGTCCAGGTGGTGCAGGGTAAAGTTCCTGCCCACCACCATGGAGTTTAGTCTTCATGGTGCATACGGCTTGCATACGGCGCTCCAACGAACACAATTGGCCGTGTTCGCGGGTGGTAAGCCAAATGTCGCTGCATTGATGATCCCCACAAACGGTCAGGGCGCCTGTTCAGGGGGGGAGGAGGTGGGGGGATAGCGTGTACCTCCACATGCGTTATGCCCCCTGGTGAGACCTGTCACTGTCAGGTGGACAGAATGGTGGCTTGACGGCCCAGGTATCGGAGGAGACCCGAGGCAGAGATGGAGTACTCGTAGAGAGGCTGGGGAATTGGGAATTGGCTTTACTAAATTGGGACTTGAAGGGGAGGAAAACGTTCTTTTTTCTTTTGTCTTGAAGGGGCATGAATTGCGCAATAATACTTTTTTCATATGGTAACCCTGTAACTCGATCCCTATATGATTCCTGAGATTTATATTTTTGAAATTACAATAAAAAGATTTAGAAAATAAAGAAAAATGATCCGTGCACTTCCAGTTAGTAAAGTCCACTTTGGCTATATATATTTCATACAATTAGCAGGGTGCATTTCTGTGTGGATTTACTCATGACACAAACAGAAGTTGAAATCAATGAGAAGTAACCAAACTAAATATGGCATAAGTGGCACATGTGTGTGTGTGTGTGTGTGTGTGTGTGTGTGTGTGTGTGAGTCTGCACAACAGTGACACTTGGTTTTGAAAACCAACCAAATGCTATTTTCGTGCACAGACACAGGTAGCCAGCCAGGCAGGCACAAAGCTACTTAATGAAGTGGTTGCACCACTTAAAATGAATACATGTTTTAATATCCTACCTGGTAGAAGGTCAGGAGTGGAGTGATCGTAAGTGTAAATGTTTTCATAACCTACCTGGTAGAAGGTCAGGAGTGGAGTGCGGCCAGTTGTAGGTTCTGATCAGCTGCCAGTCAAAGTCGTCTTCCTGTCCCTGGCGGTACTCACACGAACTGGAATCAGAGTCCTCGTCAAACGTACAGCCAGCTGGACAGAGGGAAGAGAAATGTAACATTACTGTATTTGGTTACTGTACACAACGGACATTACTGTAAATGATTGGAGGAAATAACACTTCCAGGAAAAGACATAGCTTTTAGCTGCAAGACAGAGACCACATGAAAACCATCATTAACAGCAGCACAGGATGAACGACTGACATCACCACAGGCCCTCGGTAAATTACCTTCATACATCACATCCGACACAATCCTTCCAGTCTAAAAGCTAAATCCTGTGTAATGGCCAGAGCCAGGCTGTTGGCTGTGGCCACACTAACACTTCCATTCCATTTGGTTCAATTAGCCCACTGTGGTGAGTGAGGGAATGCCAGTGACTGTACAAATGACAGGCCAGAGGAGGAGGACATTGAACGCAGCAGGACTCAGTCTGTCATGGTCACCCGCCAGCTCCATCTACCGTCTCACTGGGTGTTCATTCCATCCAAACAATCCACAGGCTGTTTGTTGTTAACGTGACCTTGTTGTCCTGTAGTAAGTCTCTTTGTCCAAAGATGCACATCAGCATCAGTGTTTGTAGAGAGTGGGTTAAATTTGTACACCGTTTCAAAGGAAAAAAACCCATTAAGTAATGTTACATCAACAAGAAATTAACCCATTTTGGGCGGGAACCCCTTTTGGTGTTTTAAACATTATGTTATAATTTAGCTATTGAAAAATAGCAGATCTACAAGCTCATAGCGCACCACCGAGTGGCACGCTACGAGCTTGTAGGTCTGCTATTTTTGAAAAATCGTGAAAATATTTATTTCAGAAAACTGGAGGATTTAGAAGATTTTTGAGGTCAGGCCTAAGGGTAAGGTAGGTACAGTATGATCTTCATCTGTTACACAAGTAAGCTGAATAGTTTTTCCAAGATTCCCATAATGTCAGTTCCTATGTGGTTAAAGAACCTTAATGTGTAGTGTTATACTGTATACCGTACTTTGAACATTCTTTCTTTTCACACCAAATACGTACATACTGTATAGTGTATACCATGGCTCATTATTTTTATTAAATTGTGGCCCTATGATGGACAATAGCTTCTTTCTGATAGACATTTTACCAATTTATTTAAGGGGTCTTCCATTAGCTTTGATGATTTCCTGGTCTACAGTATGTACCTACCACTTTACTTGGCTGGGTGTTCGGTCCTAGCGGTCTAAGTCTACATACCGGTATGTGTCCTGAGCTGCTCAAAGTCCCAGGACCCTGTTCTGTTCCTTAAGTGGTCACTTTAACTCTAGACAGCAGCTCTACTGGTGTAAAAGACTTTCTCTGACTCCGTGCCAGCCTGCACTAATAGACTTACCGGTACCCCTTTTGGGGATACACAGACCTTCTCCTCTGAGCTCTGACGTTGACTTTCATGTTTTTGGGGCTGTTTTTGTTCAATTGCAAAAAATTTAAACAATAATAAATGTGTGTCACTGTCAGGCCTGCATTGCCTTAATCGCTTTGCAATACACAACCCGGACTCACGTTCCTGTGTTTAACAGCTTATTTTGGAATCTGCCACAAAACACACACACACACACACACACACACACACACACACACACACACACACACACACACACACACACACACACACACACACACACACACACACACACACACACACACACACACACACACACACACACACACACACACACACACACACACACACACACACACACACACACACACACACACACACACACACACACACACACACACACACACACTCTTCCTCCATGCCTGAAGCAGATTGTGTGTGTATGTTTCAGAGTATTTAATTGGTTGTAGTGCTGTGTCCATGCAGCTGTGTGAGAATGAGATGGGGTGAGTGGTGGAGCAGGGCTCTGTGGCGAGAGAGAGGCCTCCTTCTCTGCATGGAGAGAGAGAGAGAGAGAGAGACACGTTCCACTGGTTCTCCTCATTAAGACGCATCCTCCTTTCCCATCATGCTCCTCTGCTTTCAGGAGGTGCCATGTTCTCTTCTCATTCCCCAAATTAGCTTATCTGACGATGGGAGGGCAATGCCATGTAATTAGAAATGCCTCATGTATTGTGTGTGAGTGTGTGTGTGTGTTTGTTTATGTGTGTGTGTGTGTGTGTGTGTGCGTGCGTGCGTGTGTGCGTGTTTCTGTTTGGAGTGCTGCTGAGTGGTCGTTGTCAGGTCTGCACAAAGAGAGGTGCTAATGGCTTTGACAGTGAATTATTTGTGCTTTTCATGACAGCAGAGAACATGTTACATGACTAACATTCGTAAAAAAAAAACACTTTTAGAGTGGTAGATAATTGCTCATCACAAGAGCTAACAAGACATGAGTACAGTTCCAAAGCATTGTTCTGCAACACAGACACACAATCCACCCACACAGATGGATCCACCTCTGGACCCAGGGACCCAAAATAACAGTGAGAGAAACTGTCACGGCTGACGAGTCTCGCGGGACCAGAGAGGGGACAAATACTGTAAATCTGTGTGAGAAAAGTGATTGTTCTCCACTTTAAAAAGGTAGGTGAGGCAATTTGTAGATCAAGAGCTCCAGCTAGTAGACTAACAGGTCTTGGATATGTAGAGAGAGCTTCTCTGCTTTGATGTCACGTCACGTCAGGCTCAAACATCTCAACTTCCACACAGCTTTCTTTTTTAATCTAGCCAGCATAAATCCACTATTACTGTATCTTTCTTTCTTTCTATGCTATAGTGGTGCAACCACTCCAAACTCCAAGGAACAGCAATGCCCGTGTTCACCTACCTATGTGACTACCTATGTGACGTTAACCTACCTATGTGACTATCTACGTTAAAGAGTATTGCTCTATAAAAAGAGTCATGAGATGACTATTGTACTGTGATTTGGTGCTAAATAAATAAAACTGCCTTGACGTTTGTGTTCAGTTGACAGTTCATGATGCAGGATCAGACTGATGATCTCTGTTCAAAAATAAATGATACGTAGCTTGCAGAGTTATAGTTCAGTCAGATGTACTCGAGGGGCTCATTCAGTGTTATGCAAGACCCTCATGTCATTCGCTGACGTGGCAATCAGCTGACCAATAATTGGGCGGGGTAATTAAGCACACCTAAATCTGGATTCTTCTTGCGTTCCTTCCTCTGCATATGCGTTCTATTCCTGGTGCTGTTATGCACTGTTTGCTCCCACCGCCACCTCAGCACCAACAGTGGGCTCTGCTATTTCTGTTCCCCGGGGGGTTGTTATTGTATATCTATCAGTACCTGCTCTTAACCCATTCTGACCTGAGATCAGATTCATACGAGGTTTCCACTGGACACACACTGGTCTGATGAACCCATTCTGACCTGAGATCAGATTCTAAAAAAATGTCAGTCGTTCTTCGATTTTTCAAAAATAGCAGACCTACAAGCTCGTAGCGCGCCACTCGGTGGCGCGCTATGAGCTTGTAGATCTGCTATTTTTCAATAGCTAAAGCATAACATGATGCCGACACCAAAATGGGTGCCCGGTCAGAATGGGTTAATGGTTAATGATGGTTGTATAAGTGTGCCGAGCAGGGAGAAAAATGTAGCAGAGCCGAACACCAAGATAAAATGTTATATGCACACTTGTATTCTCATTCTATAATAAATATTTGTTCAATCAATTTGTGAGTTATCTGACTGAATTGCTGTCAAAATGCCCGCCCGGAAACCTCTTGATGGAATTTTAGACTGAATTCTGAATTTTTACGACTTTGCTTTTGTCATGCTTTTATAAATCTTATCTTGTCTCGCTGCTTTCCTGTGTCTGACGTCCTGAGGTGGGTAGCTTAAAATGTATGCAAAACTGAAATTTTGAAACAAAAATGACTTTTTTCGTACTCATGTAGGTTAATTAACTTAATTGATGTGTGGGGTTTTTTTCATCTTTCTTAAAAAAAAATATATATATATATATAAGCAACTAAATTCATTATTCGGATTTATAATTTAAACTTATATTATTCTTCATTATATTTTTTTAAGAGATGATCTACAAGCTCACAATCACATCGCTCAGCCCTAACTAGTACAAATAATACAATGTATTCAACTATTGTAAGTGAAATTCCTTGACGATATTTTGGCAAACAAACAACTGAACTTGTCGTCCAAATTAATACAGTTTGTTTTACTCTCAAAAGTGAGGCATTTTCAACTTGTCATTTTGGCCCTGGAGGGTGATTAATCGGAAAACAGCGCTCAAATCTCTACGAGGGGCCTCCAGATGCAACTGTCCAGCAACACCAACCTGCTTTTACCCTGCTGGGCCTGGACCTCGCTAACGTGATGGCATACACTTACAGTCTAACACTTGAACATCGCTAACCTGACTACAGCCTGAAGTCCAGATATACTGTACATCATAAAATACATCCAGATTGAGAGGAGAGAGAACACAACATTCCTCTTGTATAGAGTTGCATTTATCCTGTGGGATTTATAGATTAGAAGCTGTGATCTGTGTGTTGTGGGCTCTCTAACAGTAGGAGAGGTGTGATGGCAGACTGAAGTATTGGTTGATATGGTGATAGGTCGTCATGTGAAAGACATTCTTTTCAAAGGATTTCTAAAACACATACGTAATAAAAGAGCACTGGGTGGGGAGGGTTTCTCATCATGTTTCTTTCAGTTTCATCATGTGTACAGATGTTGGCATAGAATGTAGTACTCAAACATTCACTGTTACACTGACTATTCAATGCATTCAATGCAAAAAGAACTAGCTTTAACTAGTAGTGAAACATCTCTAGAACAATTCCAACCACTGTCATCAAATGCTGGAACAGAAACCTAGTTCAGATGTATGAAAAGGCCATTAAATAGTTGTCTCATCTCATGTTTGACTGTTTGAGTGTTTAAACTTGACTAAGTGAAACCTGGGGGGAGATCTCTTGTTCTTTAGATGAAAGACAGTGCTGTTCCCTCAGGCAAACCTGCAGAATGTACAAGCAGCCCCGCTCACTGGCATCTATTTAATCACAGCTTTCCAGACCTCACAGCAGGAAGGTCTGATGGGACCCAGAAACCAGAATGTTCTGACTGAGTCTTCTGTTTGGTTGCAGATAAAGTGGAGGCGAGTGCAGGCCATGTATCAGCTTCAAGTTTATTGCGAGGAGGAGGAGGCACTACTGTATAGGAGGAGAGACGTTCCTCATCAATGCAGAGCCTCATCCAACCTCTGAATGTATGAAGACCATTGATAACAACAACCACACTTCTTCCATAAACCCTTGAGAGCAGGAGGATTTCAATCTACGTGTTCAATCAAATAAAGTGTAGAACATACAACATTTGAACTATATTCATCTGGTACAGCACACCATGTCAAGCCTCATGTCAATCTGCACTAAAAGGCAGATGTGACGAAATGCAGGGCAAAGGCTTTTCCTTGGCCTCTAGGGAGTGCACATACAAAGTTTTAGGCAGATTGGTGCAGTTAGGTAAAAGCACAAATCGGCCTGTTATAGCACCACCATGAGGCTGCGTGTTCATGAAGCATTTTGTTCAAAATGGAGCAGTCCTACAAAACTTTGGAAGCCAATCCTACCCAATCAGGAATCAGGATGGAGTATGAAAAATCTGAGAGAGCCGTTTCATTTAATGGCTATAGAGAGTGTACTGATTTGCGTGATGTTTGGATAAAATCTGTAGGTGTACTGCAAAAAACAGGCCCATGTGAAAAATGTGGGGCAGAGGTTATGCTCTGGCATGCAGGGAGTGTCTGTGCAAAATTTCACTGCGAACAGCGCCAGGCCAACAGTGCCGGAGATTAGCTGATCACAGACGGACAGACGGACACACACATGGACACACGGACAGGGTCAGGGTCAGGGTGTCTCCCCATGCCTTCGGCCTGGTGGAGACAATTATGTTCATACAATTACATTAAAAGTAAATAAAAGCAATGCAAAAAACATATGGTGGCCAATTCTAATTTCCTTTGTAATCATCACCATTCCAATTCTGAGTTGGAGTATGTGCTAAGATTGTCACTATAGGATAGGATGATGTGTGAAATGACTGATCCACAGTGTGTGGTGGTGTTGTGAAAAACTTTCATCAATTATTATTAATTTGTTGAGGTGGAAAAGGGAAGCAGCCAATGTGTCCAGTGCACATACTTCTCATTAGTGGAGCCTCTATCTGTTCATTTATCATTCCATCTTTCACTTTCTGCCTCCACTAGAGACATCAATTATGTTGCTCTCACCTCACACAATCCGAAGGCTCTCTCTAAACCCGCCCAAACTGCTTAACCAGTGTATGCTATTGTTAGTGATGTTGGAGGGGACTATGGGGTGAGGGAGAGCCTGAAGAGGTGCATTTTCTGACTGCGACGGAAAATAAGTCTAGGAATCTTGGCGCGATGCCCAGGGTGTCGAATGGACGGATCAGCCGATCTTTGTGCGCGAGTAGGGGTGGGTGAGGGGTCATGTCCTGAAGGTACCATTGCAGAATAATGAACATTTTATCAACAAAGATGAGGCATTTTTGCCACCATGTGGAAGGCTGCTTTAAGGGTGCCCTCCAACAGAGGAGGGTGAGGGCTGTACTGACCTACATGTACTACTTGACGACCCTTATGTGCACAAGGTTACACAATATTATGCATGGTCTTTCATAATGATTTTGTGCAAAATGGGCACATTATTAAAATCGAACAATGCTAATATACCAATAAATACAACCTGACATCTTCATAGCTGGTCACATTCAATGTTTGTTTTTTTTCTTCTTAATTTATGGTAAAGGTCTTCAAGGTTTTCAAGCTCCAATGTCGATTTCCATAATAAAATAAACATTGAGAGTTGCTCAAAGCAGAGCTGAAGTCAATTATGTGTGAAATGAGTGCATTTCAACAGAACGGATGATGTTTATTCCTACATGGGATTCGATGACGTTCTATGTGTCTTCTATGACTCTCGGATTGCGGCGTCTTACCAGACAGCACTGGGTCCTAGGCTGCACTGGGGCTGGCCTCTGCACTGCCTGCTCTGACACAGATCATGTTGAGGTGCTTCTTTATCAATTAATTAATTTGCCAAATAAAACATGTGACCATGGAGTCCCCTGCATGGAATAACAAGTGGCCACCACAGATTCAGGGAGTGAAAACCGCTTCAATCCACTCTGCAAACCTCACACCACAGCGGGCCCCTGCACCAGCTCCCACTAGCTGCGTTTAGGGGTCTCCTCTGCCCAGCTGCAAGGGCCCGACCTGGACCTGCACTACCGTGAAATGGAGCCGACATTGTAAAGAACCCTCACTGGGCAAACAACACAGCTATGAGACAGGCCAAAGCCTCTCTTATTATGGTGGGCGATAATAACCATAGAGATGAGAACAACGCTGTGAGGGCGATCAGTGCTCTCCAGAGAGAGTTGCACTGTCTTTACTGAGGTTTAATTACAGCTCCCCACATCCTCCCAGAGCAAACAAAGACCGGGATGCCCCCTGGAACTCTTCATAATTTCCCTCCTTCCTATGTTTCTTCCTCGTCCTCTCATTCCAGCCAGCCAAGCATTAGTCAAGGGGGAACATCAAGTATGCCTCTAGAAGTCGCTTGTAAACCGTCCAACTCGTTCCGTGTAGAAAACACTCGCTGGCAAAAATCCTCACTAAAGGCAAGTGTGGACATATATGGAAGTCACAAGAGATTTCATACAACTTCAAAGTAAGCCGTTTCAGTTTAGCTACTAAAGCTCCATATATGATGATAGAAGTCCTAGTAAGAGGCTTAAACCTAATTCATTCATTTAGAAATTAAGTTTTGACATCCAAAAGATTGACATGACCCACGTACATGTGTGCACACACATACACAATCTCAAAAGAAACAGGTCTACAGTCCCAAAAGAAATGCAAAAAGCATCTGCATTATTTTCTTGGTCTGATGAGTCCAGCTGGCAGATTCATCGCACTGGGAGGCAAAGAATTAATTTAATGTTTCTGTAAGTATGGGCTGTTATTGCGAGACAGTCAATTATTAATTAATTAATTATTGGTCAGCCAGTTCTTGCGATAAAAGCCCATGCAGCCCAGTCAGAAACGTACTCTGTGCCTATTAGATACCTCAATAAATATTGTATAGTGTGTGCATAGAAAAGCAAAAAAGATCTGAAAAGTATGTATCCATTCTTCCGGAAACCGACATTTCTGACAAATGCAATCATTCAAATCCAGTTTGCCTCCCAGGTGCATCCGTGGCTCATGCCAGCCTTGCCAGGCATAGAACATTTTTCTTTTCCTTTTTTTATATGAACTTGGATGAAACAACGCCAGGAACAACCGCTGGAATTGAGGGTCAGAGGTTAAAGGTGAAGCCTTGAAAGTTGGAGAAGGAAGGAAAGTTGGGTCGAGGAAGGTCACCCAGTGGAATAACAGGCTTAGGTTTTTATTCAGCGAGCATGTCCAACCGAGGAGGATTAAAGAGATCTGAAGGTTCAGGGTAATGTCAGAATGCTCAACCTCACCCACACACATCCACCTCCAGTTTCAGTGAGTTTCCAGAGACGTTGTAGGAAAGCATCGGCTATATGCAAACATGTGACTGCGGAGCCAAGCAGAGAAGAAACAACACCATCTCTTAAATAAATATTTCCCTAACAGTAATTAAGGTATAACAGTATATACCATTAAAAATGTTTTTTCCCTAAAGTTGTTTCATTCGAGAAGCTGCCGCTAATTAAGCAGCAATGAGATGTCTGCGTAGGGCGAGAGGTATTGTAAAAGACCCCTCTCATCCAAACCACAGACCCTTTTCCCTTCTCCCTTCTGGGAGGCGCTGGGAGATAGTTTGGGTATGTGTGGGTGGGTGTGCATACTGCATACTGTATATATGCTTTATATTATCTTCATCATGCATTGCTTGCACTGTACAGTTATTTCTTCTCATGTAATCCAGATTATGCTTGGTTCTCATAATCATACTCATTACTATTTATTCTATTTATTATTCTGTATACATTACTGTACATACTGTAATTTGTTCTGTATTCATTATCTCATTTACTGCATTACTGTATTGCACTTCTGGCTAGACGCCACTCTTCATTTCATTGTCAAAGTATTTTATATGTGCAGTGACAATAAATTGAATCTAATCTAATTGAATCTAATCTTTTTACAGAGGAGAAAGCTCAAACATGAGTATCTCAACCTATATTTATATTATCCTATAATCCTAGTCTGACACCACCGCTACACTAGAGACATTCTGTACCCCAAGCCAGTGGTTCAGGGACCCCCAGGGCTGTGTGATTGGCTACAAGGAGATCCCTAGTCAAATGAGCAGTAGTTTAGTAGAGCAGACGGGTCTAGTCCCTAGTATAGGGCCTTAGTCCTACTCCTCCTCCCAGCCCAAATCACACCTTGGAAAGCATGAGTGTCTATTTCAAACAAAGTGTGTTTACTGTTTTGAATTGCCTGTCATAATTTGACCCCCCACCCAGTATCAGGATGTTGAAATCATTCATCAGCCAACACTACTACTATTACTAGAACTTTACTGGCAGTGTGCATTGACATACATTCTCCTGTGTTCAGTGAAGCCTGTGCACACACACACACACACACACACACACACACACACACACACACACACACACACACACACACACACACACACACACACACACACACACACACACACACACACACACACACACACACACACACACACACACACACACACACACACAAGCTCTATCACCCCAACCAACCATGAGGACCTGCTTCAATGAGCTGTAAACAAGCACATAATTGAACATAAACTCACTCTGAACCACTGATCTGATGATTCTGCTGACTCACAGGAAAGTAGTTAGAGTAACACAGTGATCACAAACAGCGTCAGAGGGTGTGTGTGTGTGTTTATGTGTGCGCTGCTAAAAACTCAGCTTCCCATCATGCACCTGTGCACAAGTGTGAAGCTCAACAGCACCACTTTGTCTTCTGTTGGTACCCTAAACAGACGGACAGACATAATAGGGAGCCTAAACAGACACGTATAGGGACACACATTGCTGTGCATTGGAGTGGCTGCACCACTCGAAAGATGTATCAACACTGCCCCCATCCAGGAGTCAGTGTTGTTGTGATCCATGCCAACCTATTCTCCCCTCTGGGTGCATATGACTATTGTCTTCAAATTGTTCAGATGTGCCAATCAAATATAATAAGTAGTATCAAACTTCTGATGGAGGTCAGCCTCTCAGCAGACGACCTGGGGATTCACTGTGACAAGACGAGCCATGAAGCCACCAGCAGATGGCTGGAGCCAGGCAGCGGTGCACAGAGCGTGACAAGAAGGACCCGTGTCACTAGTCGGCCCCTCAAAGCCCAGCGGAGGAGCAGCACTCATGGGTGATAATGACCACAGGCCTCCTGTGTAGCAGCAGAACAAGCAGCCGGAAGGAGAAATGAACCATGGAGGAAATGAGCCAGAGCGAGGGGGGGATTGGAGAGATCAGTTTCCACACCTCTCTCTCTCTCTCTCTCTCTCTCTCTCTCCTGGTTCCTTTTAAGCATGAAACACAAGAAGGATATTAAACTACATCTTTATGTTTTGCTTCATAGCGACAGAGAGGATTGGATCTATATTGCCATAACTTCCTTCATGTCACTTCACCTGGGTTCACGCCGCACGAAAAATGATGATATCTAACAGCCGAGCTGCTGGTGATGGAAGTCATTGTAGCATGTATGACATTGTCTAGCCTGCAATGATGGGAGTCTAATACGCAATTAACCTATTTAGACATGTCTTGCTGGGCTTAAATGCTTATGGTCCATAAAATACTTAATGGATAGGAAATAAGGTCTTTCTTCCATGGATTCAGCATACCTTATAGGAGGATCCAATGAGTCTTGTTGCCATAGCAATAGCGACACATCAGTGGTGTGAATAGAGATTTTGTGGGGTGGCGATAGGCTGACAGTTGAATAAAATCATCTGGATGATAATAAATAATAAACCGATGGCAGTTGGTATTTATGTGCGTGCGTGGATGCAGTGTGTGCTTGTGTATGATGTGCATGCAGTGTGTGTGATTGGGGTTTGTGAGAGAGAGTGAACCAGACGTACAGAGGGGTGAAAACAAACATGCTTGGAGGAGAGCAGCTTTTCTTGGAGTGTAATGAAAAGCAAAGCAGCATTCATTATCAGAAAGCCTCCGGGGGTCTAATCACAGACATTATTATTTGTATTTATTTGTATGTCTGATGTTTGTGGATTTCGATATAAGAACACTTTCAATTCCACAGCTAAAAAGAAGCAATAACATAAAGCTCAGTTGAAGATAAACATTACCCTCAGGGCTGCTCGTTCCATATTCAGGATAACTATTACTTATCTCCCCTCTATTAGGCCTGGGCGATATGACGATATATATCGTATTTTCGATAGAAAATGTCTATCACGAAAAATAAGCAATATCGTTTATATCGCCGTTTCGCTTTACGGCAGTGTTTACGGCAGTATTTTACGTCACAGCGCTTATATACGGCATGCCCAGCAGCCCACCGCACTGAAAACAGTGAGCCAACACCTTTCGGATGTCTTCTCTAGCTACTCTAAGGCCAACACGACCACAATCACAACACAAGCCGAGGATATGGAAGTGGTTTGGATTACATGAAGGGAGATAAATGATGGCTGACGAGATTCAGAGCGGTGTAAGGGGCACGTTCGGAAAAACCACACCGGAGCGCACTCATCTATCAGTTTGCATTGCACAGTGCGCCCATTGCGCTATTTCCGAACGCGTCCTTAGTAACCGGCCATTCACTGTTATAAATGCAGGTTTCATGTTGGTGAGCCACGCATGTTTTACACAGTTGAACAATTGAGCTTGTCCGTCGCCGGGTGCAAACTTCTTCCAAGCCTTTCCTCTTACCTGTGCAGTCCTCCTCCTCCTGCGTGTCTGTCTTGTTTTATTGTTCCAAATAAATTATTCCATTTGAAAAGTCCTTAATTCAGCAACGGCTTCCAACAACACCAAGACGCTAACTTTGTTGTGATAAAAAAAAAAACCACTCGTCCCATATACGCACAGCTGGGCATGGAGAGTTGACGACGCGGTCGTGTTCTCTCTCACTCTATCGCCTGTAGTCAATTAAACATCGTTAAGCTGCCCAACGTCTTTAACAAACTAAACTATAACTACAACAGAACATTTTGATTCCCTATACAGAGCTTAAAATGAACTGAAACAACTATAGTGACAAACTGTGACATGAGGTATTTATTCTTTCCTTAAGACAATTTAATGCAGACACAGGCCTGTACTTCTGTGTCTGAATGGGAACGTCTTATTTCTTTATTTCTGCTTTTTAATTGTGATAATAATAATTATTAATTATTATTATATATATTTTAGTAGGCTACTTGCTTTGGGCCTGTCTGTGCATGGGCAGGGCATCAGTATTATATTCATATAATTAGACTGGATATTGTACATTTACATATTGTAATTGGCATAAGTTTGATATTAGCATAAGTGTTCTTTTCCTGTTTTTTGAGTGGTGCAACCACTATAGACAGCTATGTGTGTCCCTGTATCCGAGCACGGAAATAGCATAATTATTGTCACCACCAAGTGTCACTGTTGTGCAGCCTAACACACAGACAGAGGAGAGCTTGTACAGTACAGTACAGTACAGTACAGTACAGTGCAGTACAGCACAAGTACAGTAAAGTACTCGACCTGAACAAAAAAACAAAAAAAAAAGATAAAAAAATAGGTATCGTAAAAAATATGCTATATCGTGAGTATATCGTTATCGTGATAAAATAAATTCTATATCGTGATATGAGATTTTGTCATATCGCCCAGCCCTACCCTCTATCTGAACAATCTCTTTCACAAATGGTTTTCATGAAAACAATCATTTATAATATGCTCTTCTCCTCAAGGTGTTACTTAAATGACATGAAATAGCAGAACTTAGGGACGATTCATATTCCTATTTATTGCCGAAAAAACTATGTTCTGGAAAGGTCCTAGCTGGGCTCTATAAAAGCCAATACATACTTCATAATATTGGAGGTCAGTTGACATGAATATGTTTTGTGGCCGGTAAATTAGCAGCTTGAGAGGATTAGATACATAATGAGGGGCTCCATAATGAGGTATGGGACCCTTTCTTCACTTTTCCAGTCATCCCTTCTTTTTGTACTACAGACTGTGTACGTGATCAGTCTTTCTGTTACTTGTTTTTATTTTGTTAGTTACCTGACAAAGAACTCCATACACGGGCATAAAAAGGGACACAGACATAATAACAGGGTGGGCTGCATGCATTAATAGGCCAGTGCCCTGACACGCCAAAGAAAGAGCCTATAGAGCCTATAGTATAGATCGACACAGTCATGTAACAAAAAGTACGGTATATACAGTAAATGAGCCACAGCGCTGCAGCTGCAGGCCACCTTCCAATACATCTTATCGCAGATTAAACGCAATCAACCCTCAACCAAGAAAACAATGCAACAATGCAGCCATCTATTCATAATCAGCATCATCAACGGCCCCAAATGTATACAATGAAGAATGGAGGCAGATGTTTTCATAAAAGATGCAGAGGAAAAGATAAAGAGGGAGAGAGAAAATAATGACAAGATGAGACTGAGAGAGAAGAAGAGAGAGAGAGAGAGAGAGAGAGAGAGAGAGAGAGAGAGAGAGAGAGCAACTAACCATCATGCACAGAAGAACGAACAGTGACAAAGATTGGCTGTCAAAGAGAGAAAAGCATTAATGGTTGAATGAACTGAATACGCATGCATGCAGAGTTAGTTTCGTATTTTTCATTATTATTTGTTCAATTCTGTTGAGTTGCGCGTGTGTGTGTGTGTGTGTGTGTGTGTGTGTGTGTGTGTGTGTGTGTGTGTGTGTGTGTGTGTGTGTGTGCATGTTTCTGCAACTAATCTCACAAACAACAGTAGTGTCAAATGTCTTGTGCAACCAACAAACATGACCAATGACAAAAAACTCCCATATCTGCTGGGCGAAGTACAA
Source organism: Protomyctophum bolini (assembly GCF_963924005.1). Classification (NCBI taxonomy): domain Eukaryota; kingdom Metazoa; phylum Chordata; class Actinopteri; order Myctophiformes; family Myctophidae; genus Protomyctophum; species Protomyctophum bolini. Next base: position 34,107,566 of record NC_137878.1, on the reverse strand, counting down.
CAATGTGCAAACACAGCAGCAAGATTTGTGAGTTGCTGTGATAGGAGAAGGATATCAAATGGAACACAACCACCCTAAAGACTAATCATTGTGTATATTCCTGCACTATACCTGCATCGAGTGACCTTGGTACATAGAAGTTGATCGATTGAAGATTCTGACCTTCAAATGTACATCATTTTTGTTTTGATTGTATTGCTGTATTGTTGTATTGTTCTTTCTGCTTTGGCAATGTAAACGTATGTTTTCTCATGCCAATAAAGCCCTTTGAATTGAATTGCAACCACCCAACTGTAACACCTCATCAGAAGGCCATGTGTCTGATCACCTTCAATCAAACTCCACACATAAAAAACCTCCCGCAATCATCAGAGATTTACTCCCAGTCTTCCACCCAGCGCTCCTTTACACAATTAACAGATACAGAGGAATCTATCTGATTTCTATCTGATATTTAATAATATTTTTTTTTTCTTTTCTTTTAAATAAATAAAAAAAGCCTATGAAATGACCAAATTAGGGATTCCAGGCAGGTTGATTTTTTTTTTAATCGGCTGAATGTACTTCATGTAATTCCAATACTGGAATTACTGATTCTAGTCTGTTTTACAGTTGAAACCTCTTATCTCCGCATAACGTTTTATATAACAGCTTTGGGGAAACTTTGACAGGAAAATAACTCGCTCACCGTATAGAAGCATAAGTATATATAACAGCTTTGGACATAATAAGGTTTCCACCTGACAGACTCAATAATGCCCGACATATTGGCCAAAGCCAATATATTGGTGTAGCTCTATCTAGAACCCCAGAAGCAGCCCCGGGGTTCACACAGCCGGCTGCACATCAGAAGGTAAATTAGAGTGAAATTACAGGAAGGGAGCGCAGAGAGAGGAAGGGGAGATGAGCTTCACAAGTCACCAGGAGTGATGAAATCCAAAGTGTTTGTCATGCAAGGATGTGTCACAACTTTGTGTACTTGTAATTTAAAGTGTCACAGAAGGCTGTGAGGTTTAATAGCACACAGCTTTCTCTAGCTACTGCAGGGCTGGGAAGGAACAATAGGTCTTTTGATGTTGTTCACGGCTCAAACATTTATGGGAAACTGTTTGAAAGAGCATCCTTCATCCACACAAAAACACACTGCATGAAAGAGAGGAGAGAGATCAGTGTCCAGCTGTGAAGATTAACAAGCATCAAACAGAGAAAAAGAAATACTGCACACATGAGGCCTAATTTTCACTGTGGCCTTTTGGAGTTTTTTGGTTGTAACACGTTTGATGTTGTAGTTTCTGGCCTTTTTACTTGTGCAAATATGAATGGTATGGATAAAGTCAAGTCGGTGTTAAGCTCTGTGAAGCTGACGAACCTTGTTGATCTTCAACTATTTGTTTGATATTGCTGAAAGCTGATATGGCCTCAAAATGAAGCAAATAATCTGCATTTTAAACTCACTGTTGCAGAGTAATGAGCAGAGTTAGCAAACAAAAACCAATTTACATTTTTACAATTGCAATTTACTGTAGGCATCCAGAGCGACTTACAAGTGCGAGATCAGAATGAGCAGCGTAAACTAAGCTTGAACTCTAGTCAATAAACAGCAAGATAAATAGTCACATACAGTAGAGTGCAGAAGATAATAATGTAGTGCCTCAAATATACCAGGTAAACAATTACAGTAACTGAGCATCTGTCTGACCAACAATATATCAAATCACATTCTTATCATTTGAAGTCAAGAAAAAACAAATCTGAGTAGCACAAAATATGAAAATGAATGACCAAACCATTAGCTTGAATGGCTCAGAAGTAGCTTCTCAACAAGGTGGGTTCTGATCACTTCAAAGTTTTGAACTCTTGGACCCAGAATATACGTAGTTAGACGAAGATCTGCCATCATCTGACTATGTACTATGTGACTATGTACACAACACCACTGAAATAATAAGTTGGTGGCTCAAAGAAACCAGCCATCTTATTTCATTCCTGTTACATAAGCTGCAAAAAGAGTCACGTTGTCACTTCACTTGCGTTTGTCCCAGAATGACATGTTGACATGACAGAGGGGGGTGGAAGAAATTAAACGTGAAAAGAAATTCCCAGCTAGTAGTAGTATTACAGTCGGATGTCGTGTCTCATTTTCTAGCATAGCCACCTGTGACAACATTAAAATGTTGTTTTCTCCTATTTCATAAATGAGTTCTTCCTGGTGCCAGTCAGGGACCAGGGTAGACTTAATGTGGCACTTGGTGCGTCTCAGCGGCACAGATTGCCACGTCTGAGGTAAACCAATCTGCAATCCTTCTCTACTATGTCACATCTGAGGCCATTAGCGGTCGCTACCAAATCAGAAGCAGTTTTTTTTCCCTTCAAATCCCCTTGGTTCATGAAATATTCACCCGTTACTGTCGGCAAGGTAGCGGGCACTCAGAGGTTATTTAAGGTCAGAGAGGCACAGAGAGGCCCCCGAGGGCCACATCAAGGGCTACATCGGCACACAAAAGCCCACGCCCTCAATTAATCTCTGTCAGCACTTGGACAATGTGACCCACAGCTGTACCTTTTCAGGGTCTGCTTAGTGCAAAGGGAGCAGACGTAGCTTCGACTGAGCTGCCATCCTGTCCTCAATTTATGGATATTCTATGGCAGGTGCCCTGTAGCAAGCCTCCGGAGTGGAGTGTATTATTGATTTAACATTGAGAAACATGCATTTATTCACCCATACAATGAGGCAGCAAGTCCATCATTCTCTGTCTCACCATCCTGCCTGCATCTGTGTCCTGCCAATGCAGATCACAGACAACAGGTCTGTCTAGATATATGGGACACTAGGGGGAAGCCGTCAAGGGATATCAAATTATTTTATTTTCTGAATGGGGACATTTACGGGATCAGATTTCTATCACTCATTTGCATATTGCATCACTGTTGTTCGTCAGTCAACCTTGTCGGTATGGGCACCCTGATTCTAGATTAGTTTTACATACAACCTAGTAAAAGTAACCACTGAAATTAGTTTGAAAACCCTTTCACTCTCTTTGTATCAAATTTGTCCACACAACCATTAGATTGATCTATCCCAGCCAAATTGATAATTCACCAGGGTGTCACAAAGTGTCGCATTGTGAGCTTGTAGTTTGGGCAGCTATTTTCAGCAAAGCGATTTAGAGAGAAACACTAGCAGACCTATAGACCCCTGGGGGAGCCCATGCAGTCAAGTATATATATTGTTAGGATTAAGTGATTAAACTGTTTTCGTTTTGCTTCTGGATGGAATACAAATGTGTTATCTAACAGCTGCAGCCACCCTGAGAAGTCAGAGGACAACCACTGGAAACTTTGCTTAAGGAAGAGGAGACATTCTGGGGCTGTAATGATGTACCTAAACATTTGGTACACAACAAACTACTGTACGTCATCATTTTTTCAAATGGAGATACAGTAGAATGCTGCAGAATTAAATCACAGGTCACCTAAAGAACGAGATGGACATGCTCATGTTCTGTTAATGACCTGCCCTGTGGAACAGCCAACAAGAAGGGGAAAGAGAGCAACACAACCTTTGTTAAAACTACGTACATTTCCCAGCCTCCCTGGGGAGGATCATTATCTCTGTGTCTTTTCCCCTGGCTCCAGCTGTGCTCCAGGACAGCACAATACCTATAGGACAGCACAATATATCATCACAATGTCCAATAGTTACATTACAAAGCACAGCTGAGGCTTCTTGATAGAAAACTAAATATAGTAAGGTTCACATTATGGAAGAAAATTACTTCTTGGTAACTGGAATTGCAGGCATGATTTATTTAGGAATATCTGACTGAATTGTATATATTTCACTGTCCAGGAATAGTTGAATAGCTGACCTATTTTCCTTGCTCTTTCTTTCCATCTCAATTCTTCTTCTCTTTCCTGAAAACTATGAGAGCTTGAATGAATCATTTCATCACCTTTTTTGCAAAGCGTCAGACACACATTGTTTACAATGGCTGCACGAGGCGTCGACTGTCGTCAAAGCCTGTCTACGTGTCTCTCAAAGCTCGGTTCTATTTTGGAGCATCGACACGTGGCAAAGTGAGTTTAAAGTCGTTCAAGGCAATCAGATGTTTGCATGCCCGTTTGGATGTATGGAGTAATTTTTTGCCACTATAGGCGCTCCCACATTACTTACGGGTATGATAATAGATAGATAGATAGATAGATAGATAGATAGATAGATAGATAGATAGATAGATAGATAGATAGATAGATAGATAGATAGATAGATAGATAGATAGATAGATAGATAGATAGATAGCTTTATTGTCAGCAGATACATAAAATGCATAAGAGAACGAAATGTCATTTCACTGGCTTTTAGTATGCTAGTGATGTGATTACACTCCTCCTGATGCGCACGCACGCGGCATGCAGCCACGCACGCACGCAGTCACGCACGCACGCAGTCATGCACGCACACACGCACGCACACTGTTATGAATATTGTTATTCATTTGTTTGGCCAACAGGCATTCCATTGCCACTCACGTCGAAGGCGTCGACGTGTCTCTCAAAGCTCGGTTCTATTTTGGAGCATCGACACGTGGCACAGATGACCTTCCACAATGATGCAAGCAGAAAGGTAACCTCTTTTATTCCTGTGAAAGTGACGCTTTGGCCTTACGTTTATGCTGTTATAATAATAATAATCAACAAAAAAAAAAGATGGTGCAGTGTTAATTGTTTCCAACCAGGCTTAGAATTGCGTGCCTATACTGTTTGTTTGTGTGCATGTGAACACCAGCAGTGTTGTGCCACCAGTGGACAAGCTGCAACAGCATGCACAGGCTGTGCTGGCTAACACTTCACCATACGTTAGTATTTGATTGATTGATTGATTGATTGATAATTTATTAGACAATAAGATGCAAACAGTACAGTAAAGCACATTTGCACCGAAGAAAGAAATTGCGGTCTTGTTTCCATTCGGGTCCCATGCATTCATTCACAATAACAATAATAACAACAATTTAAATATCTCAAAAAAACATTAAATCTATGTACATATTGGAATAGAGATGAATTGGGGGGGGGGGGGGGGGGGTAGAGTTGTGGCATAACTTGGCCGTCTCCGTTGTGCATCTTTTCCTTTCCTTACTTTTTTTCGCCCCTCCGTCACGGTCTAAAACTGTACTTTATCCCCTACTACTAGCAGGAGGGGGGAGTAACCATTTACTCAAGCGTGAAGGAGATTTTCCATGCTCGCCAGCGAGACGCTGGGGAGTCCATTCCAGGCCACTGTCTATGTGGTCAACCTGCATAATGTGGATACATGTGGGTGCACTTCATTTTATGTCCCTAATGTGTGTTACAGTGGTGGGGAGAGAGATGGAGCGAGAGAGAGAGCGAGAGAGACAGTGTACATGCTAGTTGTATTAAACAGTATGGATTCAGAGAGTATGTGTTTCCTTTATATCCACTTATGTTTGCAGTTTGCACCCTCAGGCTGTTCACAATTCTCCAGAAGGCAGCCATGTATTAGAGTAAGAGTCACACACACACACACACACACACACACACACGCACACACACACACACACACACACACACACACACACACACACACACACACACACACACACACACACACACACCTCCTGGATCAAAAATATTGAGCGGTCTGAGAAGGGATGTGGGAGAGAGTGAGAGGAGACAAATTGGAAGTGTCCGGTGGTCACCACAGATAATGGAGTGTCACTGTGTCAGCGCCCACAGACTAATTAACTAGATGCTAACTGCTCCAGCTGGCCACTTGGGAATGATTAGAGTTTAGGACTGAAGATCTCAGTGGTGATTAACGAAGGCCATTCACTCCTATTGACACCAGTTGTGCACCCTGATGTGAAAGCCACCGTCTCTGTCTGTCCCCATTAGGGCGAGGATAAGTAATTGTTGGGTCAATCGAAACACACGTGTCACCGTTGTGTTGAGTCACTTCATGACAGCCTCTGGTGCCAGAGCTTTCCACTTTTGTAGCCTGATGGAGTGTTTCTGTGCGTGTGTTGTGTGTGTGTGTGTGTGTGTGTGTGTGTGTGTGTGTGTGTGTGTGTGTGTGTGTGTGTGTGTGTGTGTGTGTGTGTGTGTGTGTGTGTGTGTGTGTGTGTGTGTGTGTGTGTGTGCGTGCAGGCATGTGTGTGTGTGTGTGTGTGTGTGTGTGGTGTGTGTATCAGTGTGTTGTTGTTACAAACCAATATTATGTAGGGGTAATTGGAATAGTAATATTTGTAAGGATTTACAAAATAGATTAAATAAATTGAGGCAATAATGAATGTTTACAAAATGTATGGATCAAAATAACTGGAGGACAGCAATAATCCCTAACCGATAACACAAATGAGGAACAGTCCTTCCCGAAGAAACGTCAGATCAAATAAACACAGTTTAGCGATGCGTGGGTGGGAGAGAGAGCACTCCTGTCTCCCCGTTGAAGCACTGGAGGTGTATGACTGAAGTAGACAGACAGACAGACAGACTATTCATAACAGTGTGCATGCGTGCCTGCCTGCGCATCAGGAGGAGTGCAATCACATCATCATCATACCCGGAAGTTATGCGGGAGCACCTATAGTGGCAAAAATTACTGTCTTACTACTGCTGCGCTGCTGGATCAATAAAGGTCTATCAATCTATTTCTGAGTTCTAATGAGCTAGAGGACACATGCAGCCAAGTGGATCTCCATGTGTCTGGAGACAGGGACATGAAGATCATCTCCAGCCTCTGGACAGATTCTCTGATTAAAAGTGGATTTCTGAAGAGAATTAGATGCTTAGTTTTCATCGCTCAGGGTTTTTTGTTTCTTTCTTTGGTAAAAAGACAGACCTCTTTTTCCAATTATTACTTAATTGTTACTTACTGTTTTGGTTGTCTGTGCAAAAAATAATAATGTGATGCTTTGTCATTGCTGCACACAACTCAACCAGGAAATCATGAGTTTATTGCAGATAGTAAGGGTGATGAATGATTTCTCAAATTACACTAATAATGAAACAGCATGGTTAAATTCTTTTGAAGTTGGACCCTAAATAATGAGGAACTGGGCTGCCATATAGCCTTGTTCTAAACAGTGATATGCATGACGAAGCGTGGCTGTCAAAAGTCCTGTAAAAATGTCTGTTTGATTTAGCGAGTCGGCTCAGCCGTTGACTAACGTTTATAAAACATGGCTGACAGTTCTCATCTCTACCTGCAGAGAGAAGAGCAGCTAGCAGGGCAGCAGCAGCTACTGTGCTAACCTCTTAAACGCCCCAGTGGTCGAGATCGGAGATTTGCCCCCAGAATAGGGATGATATAGAGCGTCGCAGTCCCGCCCCCCCTCGAGAGGAAAAACGGCAGGTTACAACACTTTTTTTGTCGTTTTTCTTCCTTGTAATTATTTGTTTGGTCCAAAATATTGTGTTTGTTGCCATGATTTGTCACAACTCGAGTTGGCTTTGTACGACGCTTATAAGGTCTTCTTTAAATAAATACTTTTGAAATGTCTATGGGAAAAATGCATTGGGCATCATTTCCTGGGCCTGGCGTGGTCATGAAAGGGGGCGGGACTGCTAGGGGCTAGGGTTCATGCATGCATGACGTGGTTAAAGGGATGGAATATATATATACAGTAATAGCACAGCATACAGCACATTGCATGTGCGTGCGTGCAAATTTAGGGTTTAACCTCAAACAAATTGCAACAGAAACCCAAATGTGATAACCATCATATTTGTGATGAGACGGCTATGGCAGTTTTAGCACAAGGATTGTTTATTGTGCAAAACAAATGATTGCAGTGGATTCAGAATCATGAAAAGCCCCTAGTGACTAGACAAGTCACATTAGTCACGTTCTGTCCGACGTCCCAATAATCACTAAGCATTCAGAGTATGGGTTTTATTCCGTTCAGACTATGGGTCTATGGGTTTTATTGGTAAATCTATCCCATAGGCTTAGAGGTATACGGTACCCTAGAGGCAGCCAATCATGAAAAAGTGTCCACGACCACTACGGTTGCTAGCAGAGGTAGATCAACAGGTTGTCCAGCCGCTTTTCAAGCAGCTGGCAAAAAAAAGACAGCCGACAGCGACAGGTATAGTATAGTATAGTGTGTGTATAGTGTGTGTCCTGCACCTGATGACCAGAGTGGATGTGATGCTTATCAAACAACATCGCTAGTCCTCATCTTTGACTCCATGACCCTGTGTTATTTATGCTACCAGCGTTTGGTTGCTATACAGGGAAATAATGCAGCATATTTTCAGCTAATTTCATGCATTAAACAATCGTTTGGGGGTTAATTACAGTAGCGTTACTTTGAAGTTTTTAATTTGAAACATGACAATGTGACGTACACACACACACACACACACACACACACACACACACACACACACACACACACACACACACACACACACACACACACACACACACACACACACACACACACACACACACACACACACACACACACACACACACACACACACACACACACACACACACACACACACACAGAGAGTCATTAATCGACTACGAAAAATACACAAACAGAACTAACTCCACCACAGACAAGGAGAGACTCAGGTCATTTAAGCACTCAGGATAATTAGACTCAATAGACGTTCAGTTTCAGAGAGAACTAAGACAGTCAGGAGGAGACATTCTTCAAGTGAACAGACCCCTGTGGGAAACTCATTTCTCAGAGAGAAAGGAGTAGATTTTAGATTTAGTTGCCAGAGTTAGGAATTCAATTAATCTAAAGTAATGATAAAAGTGTGAAACGTAATTTGTTCAGTTGTCTCCTCACCATTATATAAGGGTTAATAAGCAGGACATTGTACAATCTCATCATTATATAAAGGTTAATAAGCAGGACATTGTACAATCTCAACATTCCATCAGACTCACAGAAAACCAAATGAAATCACAGAGCTATGGTACTATAATGCATCACTTGACACTTATGAGCACGTACAACAATCACAACCTACAATCATTAGCCAGAATTGCACAACCATCAGTGCTATCAGTAAATGGTATTGCACGTTTCTAGTATTGCAATTATACAGTAGCACTTTTCTAGTCTTCTGACTGCTCAAAGTTCTTCACAATGCATACTCGGGGTGCATACATTGGTTAGATATACCAACAGTCCTACAGTCAATTAGTCAGACACGCATGCTGCGGGTTAAAATTAACCTAATTTTAACCTGTGGGTAAAAAAATCACCGATATGTGTGGTGGGTTAAAAAAAAAACACCCGTTGCGTCCACACAGCCAGATGGTGGAGTGGAGGCGACCAGGCAAGACACCAACCTGCTCATTTGGAGGAGTTAGGTTCAGTGTCTTGTCCAACAACACTTGCACAAGACGCTAGCTCTGGGTTTTTATCTCAAGCCTACTTAAAGGAATGAAGCACATTCTTTCACACTTGTGGCTATTGAGAAAGTAGGTACAGTAATGCATAATAGGAGCACGTTGCAACTCACCCAACCCTCCGCAAAAAAAAAATGACTCAAGTCATGATGATTATATATGTGCAAGTTTGGGGGAAAAGACAGACTTTTAACTACCAGCAATTTTCAACTCACCACTTAGGAAAGTGAAGGACATGATCTGCAGAGGCAGTCCTGTAATTAACATCCTGTACAGCAATTATCTGATACTCAGAAATCAGCGATAGATAACGAGAACACTTACATCTAAAGTAAATGCAGTGCAGTTCAGTCAAATATTCATAATTATCTTCAGAAAGCGTGGTCTTCGCAATCAAGCCTATATTCACCCAGTCCAGTGCTATATCAAAGTAACAATTTAGATGCGTCTTGGTAGCTCTGGTGTCACTTCAATGGGCCTGGTTTCTGTTTTGTTAGATGGAATCTCCCAGTATATTGTGGGTAACAGTGGGCATGAGGTCTTGTTTGCTTGGAGGTAGTCCAACATTAAAAAAATGTTGCCCAGAATCATAACTTGATTTCCTCCACTTGGCAACCTGGAATCTGTACTTTGTCACTATAGTGTAAGAAATAGTGAAAAAAATAATAATAATTCTTTCAGCTCACACGCGTTCTTGTACCAGAAATATATAGTGCATGTGCACGTGTGTATGTGTGTATGTGTGTATGTGTGTGTGTGTGTGTGTGTGTGTGTGTGTGTGTGTGTGTGTGTGTTACAAATTTGTTCCCCCTCAACACGCACACAAAAAGAAAAGAAAACATCCACCTCACACACGCCCCAGAAAGACTTCTGCCACAATTCAGAACATGGGACATTGAGCTACATGAACGTTAACAGAGACTAACTCTAATGACTGGGTTGAGCTGCAACTTTCAACGCGCTGCTGCAAGCCGCAGTGTCCTGCGGTGAGGGTTCAAAACCACAGCACATTAATCAGGCTGCAACTCTCTCCTGCTCACTGCAAGGTCATCATATAGCTCTGGGAAACTCTCCGTTCTCTTGACTTCCTCCATTCATCATGACTAACCTCGGAGCGAGACAGCAGACGAGGATGACGTCTCCTCCCTCCATGCACCGCCTGCCACCGTGTCAAATGTAAGTTGAGATTTTCAGGACACTGATGTTCCAGAATAGGAGCTGAGCTCATCCCACAGTCACAATTAACTCAACATATAGACACATATAGTTGTGATAAACACTGTGTGAGCATACACACTCTCCTCTCTATCTCTCTCTCTCACTCTCTCACGGTCTATAAAAGTAAACTGCCTCCCTTGAGTATTTCTGAGTTGAGAAAGAAGATCAAGGTGTCGGGCCATGAAAATAAATAGGTTACTCGCTCTGTCTGTCTCTCCCTCTCTCCCTCCCTCATCCTCACTCTCCCTCTCCCTCTCCCTCTTGTGCGTGAGTGCGTGACTCTCTCTGGGCAGATTCACACAGAGTCCATTTGATTCAAACTGTTCCCGAATACGATCGCCTGGTCCCCGCTGGCGATTATTCACATCGGCCTTGATTCTTCCGCACCCGAGTACACTTCATTCAACTGTATTCAATGCTTTCACGTTGCATCGATCCGTATCCGAGTACACTTCAATCGGTCCCAAGACTACCTCCATGTGGTCCCGGGAACGGTTGGGTGAACCGCTCCTTCACACTACCACAACATTTGACAAGTGGTCCTGAGTGCACACCCGGGACCATAGTGTGAATCTGCCCTCTCTCTCTCCCTATATCTCTCTCTCTCTCTCTCTCTCTCTCTGTGGTCTGATACAGATAGTCTCACAGACGGAGCTCTGCCACAGGGACCATGCAGCTGGGGACAGTGGCTTCCCTGTGTTCACACTGCAGAGGACAACAACCGCTCTATGCTTCACCCTCCATAATCCCCCCAACTCCTCTCCCCCACCTGACTCATTTAGCTTCACCCCCCCCATCCATTCCTTCACAGCTTTATCCAGTCCCTCCAGTCTCCATTACTTTAACTTTCTGCTCCATCATATCTTCCTCTCCACTTTATTTCATGCTGTCAGTTGATCTTATGTTCTCTACGCCCCTCCTTCTCTGTGATAATGAGGGGGTGTGGGATGGTGGGCGGCGGTGGTCTTGGCTATGAAAGCCTACAGGGTTTTAAATCCTGCAGCCGAGCCCAGTCACTGGAGCAGAGAGTCACTGTACCGGAATTAATCCGGGAGCCGGCAGGTCTCACCCTTCAATGGACCCACACCCTGAAACCAGAACCAGAACCATAAAACCAACACTGATGAACCCAGAAGCCTCCCCTCAACAGGCCTTCACAAAGGATGATTTCAGATGACTAATCAGCTAGAAAGACATCCTCCTTCTCCCTCCAAGTTCCAGCTACAACATCCCCCCCCCCCACACACACACACACACACACACACACACACACACACAACGCAGGATGTCACATGCCACATGATTTTGTTTTTCATGAGGACAATGGCTTCAAATAGCGCTTTATCCGCACCATATTGAAATGTCAACATCATTAAGGTCAACTGTCAAAATCAGCTACGGAGCGGGAGGGCGGGGGGGAATAAACGAGTTGAAACCTAGTTAGCCAGTGTTGGCAGTGGGCAGTGTGTTTGTTGGACGGATAGTCAGTGATATGAAATATGAAATGCTAATCTGTAATCTTTCTGTAGTGGTCCTAATAATATTTGTTCTTAAAGTAGTGTACTGAAGTAGTATAATTCATAATCACAAATTAGGATTGAAATGCCGGTGTGTTCACCCCAATAGGATGTGCAAGCTCAAACAAATGAACTAAATTACGCAGTAGAGTGCTGAGGTAAGGATTTAATGTTACAACTAGCTACCACCCACTAAGTTCACCCTCTCACGACAGGGCCAATGTGTTGGTAGAGATCACCCCCCTGGCTGACTGTAAGGACATGACTCTGCCCCCTGCTGGGCTCTGTGAGCATTGACACCATAAGACAGCTCTTTCCTGTCATGATGACTGTGTGTGCCTCAGACTGTAATCCCTCTCCAGTGGTTTCTTAATTAAACATGGACGACACATGAGGCTCAAGACGCTGGCCTGCAGGCCCAACGGGGGAAAGGACATGAATACTGATGTTTGACTGGATTAAGAAGCTTGTTACTCAACAGCTGTTCCTCCTGCTGGGGACAGAAGAAGAAGAAGAATAAGAAGAAGAAGGGGAGCAGGGGGAGTAGAAGTAGAAAGAAGTTGTAGGATATTGTGGGATAAAAAAGCAAGAAAGAAAAATGTTGCTTTTGATGCCCGCAGCCCCGCACACACAGAAAAAGACAAATCGATGCTCACGTAAGCGTGCACACACATACAGTACACACATGCATGCACACACATGCGTCGCACGCACACACACCATTCTGCTATTGTCCTAGTTTGCATGCTCTAAAATAAATGTTTAACCCTGCAGCAGTGAAACCTATTTCCTATATTCTATATATTCTATAGCTTGATGTATTTTATAATTAGCTCAATCTGAATGATTGTTTTATTTGTGTGTCTGTGTTGTTGTAAAGCGTAAACAAATAGCACAGCAAAGATGTGTCTGTCCATCTGTCTCTCTTTGTCTGTGGGACTGAGAGTTTCAATGAACAGCAGGTATTCCTGTCTGGCACAAAGTGGGTCTTTGGGTGGGGGGGAGAGGGCAGTCGATATGAAAACAATGCATAACCTACATTCTCCTGACCTGCATGTGATTAGGGACGTCTGGAACTCAAGAACAATAGACGACCCACTGGCCGTGGCAGTGGAGATTCATACGGGTGACAATATATATGTGAGAACGATCCCTTCAGAGTGACAATCACACATATCAGAATGAGGTCTTCGACTTCGATGTCACTAGACACACGGCTTGCAATTCACACTGAATTGTCTCTGTCCGCCGGCATTGCCGGCGTATACCCCTCCCTACTTTAGTAACGTGTTTGGTGTGGGTGTCACTTTATGTACACTTTAAGTACAAGACATACAGTAAGAACAGTGGCACACATTTATTTGTAAAGTACAAGTATGAAAATAAAAGCCACGCATAGTGGTGAATAAATCTCTGCTGATCCCTCCTCATTACCTCCTCTCCTCTCCCACCCAAGGAGCCAACACAGTCATTACCTCCTCTCCTCTCCTCTCCCACCCAAGGAGCCAACACAGTCATTACCTCCTCTCCTCTCCTCTCCCACCCAAGGAGCCAACACAGTCATTACCTCCTCTCCTCTCCCACCCAAGGAGCCAACACAGTCATTACCTCCTCTCCTCTCCCACCCAAGGAGCCAACACAGTCATTACCTCCTCTCCTCTCCCACCCAAGGAGCCAACACGGTCTCTGTGGAGCTGCTATTTCCACTGCAGAGAAAGGATTTCATTTCAGCTTCAAAAATGCACATAAATAGTGTTAAGCGGATGCTGAGTGCAAAATACTAAATAAACGAGAGAGGCAGCCAATGCAATCTTTTGATTGAGTTAGCAGGAAGCTTTCTGCTGAGAACATCACTTTTCTAGGTCACTTCTCTAGGCCTGTGCTTAAAGATCTCACACAACAACATATGCCAACTGGCCAGGTTTTTACACAAGGGCAAACACAGTAGACCCGCCTAATGCCTGCTGGGGTTATCCCTGCATCATTATCTCTGTCTGGCCGGGCTCTCTCTCTCTCTCATCCATCTTAGCATTGTGTAGGTCTCTCTCTCTCCCATCTCTCTTTTCATTGATTGTGTACATCTCACAGACCTGGGTCACTCACAACACCATCTGCTCATTGATGCTGAGATTAGGGTTGCAGAGCCAGGAGGCCACAGGGCCATGGCATGTTAAGAGGAAGGCTGATCTGGAGACCGGAATTAAATTTCAGCTCAGAATAACTTTGACATCTGAGCAGGAGGGAGGGGAGGGAGCAGAGAGGAAAAGGTGAATTAGGGATTTGCAGAAAGGAGTGTGTCTGTGTATGTGTGTCTGTGTGTGTGTGTGTGTGTGTGTGTGTGTGCGTGTGTGTGTCTGTGTGTCTGTGTGTGTGTGTGTGTGTGTGTGTGTGTGAGAGAGAGAGAGAGGGGGGGGGGGGGTAGGACCACCATTTTCATGCTGTTTCCTGACAGCTTCCTCCAATGAAAATCGATGGCCCCCCTAAGCCCACCCGGCCTCCCGATACTGTGGTTTATCTCACCGTCTCTCTCTCCCTCCCTCTGTCCTTCCTCTCTCTCTCACTCAATAAACTATGCTGAACCTGGGGTCTACTTGAATCAATGATTCAGGGGCTCCTGCAACCGCAAGCTTATAAAAATCACATCACACTCAGTCAGCCCCCCGGGTGGTAATACATCTCATACCGACTAAACACGGACTTTAGAAGAGGCATACGGTACATGTCCAATCATCCGAGCACATTCTACTGTGAATGCTAAACCGCTGTGGCCGGCTGGCCACTGGCTCATTCATTACCCATGCAGGAGATGATGTGTGCCGGTTCCCTGCTCATGAATGTGAGCCTTTGCATTTATCTGTCTGGGTTCGCAGGCCATGAGGTCTCCAACCTCTGTGCCACCTGCTGATGCAAAGGCATGTCGAGAGGCCAACACAGCAGATGCTAGTCCAGGTGATATGGCTCACATGCCTGCCAAAATGCCCCCATCTGAACTATTTCCGAGACAATCCCGCTGAACAGAATGGCAGACGGAAGGGAGGGCTTGAGGGTGGATCAAGATTCCTTCCGCAAACCTCTCATTCAATTTTCTATGAGACCAAAGGGCAAACACGTGCGAGGGGTTGTGAGAAGGGTGCAAAAAGAAGTGAGCACGTTATCCACGTCTCGAGAGCCAACCACATTGGTCAAAACATGAGGCTGCGGCTCTGGTGCTGCCTGTTTTTGTTTTCAGTAAATATTTTAGCTACACCAGCATTGTACTTGTGTTGAAGCTTAGCTGATGCCTAACATGCCTAACCACAGGCACAGGCATTGTATTGCGCCAACATGCCTGCAAGTGGCTTACAGGAGAGCATGTCAGCGACAGCGAGCCCAAACGAGTTCTAATCTAAACTACATTCCCCACCTTGCAGAATCTGTTGAGGGACGCAAAGCCCCTATACTGTTGTGTGTAGTGTGATATCTACAGCTAAAAAGGGACCTAAACAGCCAGGGTGTGAATCTTGCTGATGTGTTTTATAAAATAATCACACTTGTGTGAAGTGAGGGGCGCAGCGACGTCAGTATTTATATAAGCCAGATGATGTCTTGTGTGGTCATTTACTGTACTAAACAATAGACTTGGCAGGCAAACATTGTTTGTTAAAAATGCACTAAACAAACAAACAAACAAACATTGAAAGTCCATAGACTTGGCTTCCACATGGCGATATTGCAGAAAGCCATGCATTGGAGGGGCCCCTCAAAAACACAAGCAGTTGATCTAATAGGAGTTTGTCCCACTATGACCTTCTGCGTTTACAACGGTTTTGGTCTAAACTTGATGTGGACTTGATGAGCGAATTACCATAACAGACAGAGACAGTAGGAGAGAGGAAGGAGTAAGGAGGGCTGAAAAGAAAGAAATTGCTTTTGGCGTGGAATGATTTACCCGCGAAGCTGTAGAAGGGGATGGGAAGTAAAAGTTATGTTATACCTTGTTATTATTCCAGGTTATGTGAACATAAACCAAAGTGACACTTGCTGACACCACTGCCCAAAATCATCACGTCAGTGAACCCTGATGGGAGAATGATGTCCCTAGTACTCCCTAAGGTCTTTGCCCCACCAGACCACATTTTAAAGACCGCCAGGATTGTCTCCTCGTTGCTGATGTCACTTTGCACTGTTGGCAGTCATGCTTCACAGGAGACGCCTGAGTCCTGACCATGCGTTTCACGCCTGGGGAAATAGACGGGACAATTGGCAGGGCTCAGGAGAGTAAACAGAACCACCGGTGGAGCAGGAAACAACGGAGGAATATTCATAAAGATTATTCATGGCTGCCTGTCAGCGGGGTGACAAATCTGGGAGGTAATGGTAGCAGCAGAAGACAGAGTGAACCCTGAGCTCCACTAAATGGACAGGCAGGCATCACAGCAGAACAGACCTGAGCCTGCATGTGACACCGCCGTTTCCATCTCATCCATAATAAACAAGCCTGCATAAATAGGCTTTATAATAAAACAGGATTCAACATGAATACTACCTGACGTTCCCCACAAGGGGCTAATCGTAACGGTGACAGGGATGATTACAATAGAAATTCATCCTGTGTTCTTCCTGTGTATCCATTTGTACAGATTTTTCTGTTGGTGTTTTCTCGGTTTAGAATGTTTAAACAGATAATATTATATGAAAATCTATTGGAGGAATCATTGGAGGAATTTGGAGCCAGCTGCAGGTAGGCCTACAGTCGCTCTCAAAGAGGCATAGTCACGAAGAGCGAGTGCTATGTGGAGAATGTGTGACAGGTGGTACGATGGAGCAGAGAGCCATGCAGGGGAGGCA
Organism: Protomyctophum bolini; assembly: GCF_963924005.1. Classification (NCBI taxonomy): domain Eukaryota; kingdom Metazoa; phylum Chordata; class Actinopteri; order Myctophiformes; family Myctophidae; genus Protomyctophum; species Protomyctophum bolini. The sequence continues at coordinate 34,090,604 of NC_137878.1, read as the reverse complement.
TGTTTGATCTCCTGCTCTGGGAACTTCCTAAAAAAGGAATAAAATATATCACACAGTTCAAAAAGTCTGGACGGGGAGTTTCAGCTCCCCATTCTTTTGTTGCTGCTGCAGCAAGCGTAGCCCAGCCAGCACTCTGCGTTCATACGTTTAGCAGCGCTCTGCATATCTGTCACGGACGCCAACCTCAGAAGAGGGATAAGCCAGTGCTTTTAGAGCAGTTCAGAGGCAGTTGATTTGTGACTTTTACAGGGAAGTTTTTAGCCTCCTCCATGATTCAGTAATTATTTTATACCACCATATGCACTCGGTAGCAGATCATTATACAGCTCACTGGAAATGACTAAGAGCTAAAAACTTGAAGATAATCTTCACTGTGCTACGTGAGGTGACATTACACTGAGGTAGCACTGTAGCAGTGGGCGGCAATGATACTGTAAGTGTGACACCTTAAAGCCAGGCAGGTGACTCTTGATTACTACCGGCAGGTTGAGTGACCAATGGCCATGTCTAAAACACAATGAATTAAGCAGCCACGACCAGGCCCTGCAGGTCCAGAGCCAAGGCCATTTAGCAAGGCTGTCCATCAATGCACGGTGGTGACAGGTAAGACAAGCACGACCGGCAAGCAGTGATCCAAGCTAATCAGCATAATGAGCAGAAAGTTAGGAAGACATGCTCCAGCCTTCTAACACATGTGCCTCTGCCCATGTACAGTGTAACAGTACAGTATAGGCTGGTATCTGCGGCAACTTCTCTATACCAACCATCACTGCCCACACATGTGCATACTGTATGGATACAATACACATGCAAACACACACATTTGGAAGCCTCAGACAATTCTTTATTTTTGTTGTCCACAGCCAGGTTTGTCTTAACAGACCCAGTGAAATCAGGCATCCCTGTTGCAGAGAACGGACATATGCGATTCGTTCAGCATTGTGATTTGTGAGAAACACCTGACATGCTATATTAACCGCTAATGACTGGAAGGGGAGATGCACATTACACTCAAGATGCATATTACAATCTACGTATATTGAACTAAAAACAGCATTTTCACTTTGGTCCATCTCTCTCCACTATGTCACTGTTTGGATCTAGGGACATGGGCACAGTGCTGTTATGTCACTGATACTCTGTAAAGTAGCAGGATTCAGCTTTGACAGAGACAATGCAGCTTGTCAGAGGCATTTCTTCTCCGTGTTCCTGACCAGGCACATTGACAGTCTGGTTCTCTCCCAGGAAATAGACTTTAGTAGCAACACATCCACTGTCTGTCATAACCCCAGACTCGACCCACATTGATAAGAGAAAATCTTTTTTTGATAGATAGAAATAGTAATATACAAAAGCGGTGAAGAAAATGCATTGGCTACTTGCAGAACTGGGAAGTCTTCAGCACTACAGATTAAATGTAATTTCTCTTTTCTTCTTCTTCTTCTCCGGACGCCTTGACATACTGTTTGCAAATGCTGCTTGCTTGGCCAACAAATGTATTAGGCAAAATCTAAAGGACATACGGAATGAGTAACTGGGGCCTAACAGTCAAGGGGCCTAACATAACAGTCAAGGCAATTAGAACTCCTTAAAAGCTATCAAAGAAACACAATAGAAGAGATTTATGGACTCCTGCCACTGACAGGCTGATTACTCATGAGTCATACTACTGACTCAATCACTCAAACTGCTTGAACAGTGTGTGTGTGTGTGTGTGTGTGTGTGTGTGTGTGTGTGTGACTATAAACACAATTAAGAATGTGCACTTCAGCAAACACAGACTGTCTGGAGAAAACATTATGCAATCCATCTAATGGAGGTATGCTAATGTGAAGTTTTAATTCAAAGTTGTGGTGGGGGTGCTCTATTCATTTGTACCCGTTTTCCTTTAGTATAATGCACAATGGCATTAACTCATAGAAGCCGTTTTTGAATTCAGTTAATAATATAGATACTAGATTATAGTAGCTTTTGTATTTACAAAGATGGATGTAGGTTATTTAAGGGTGCATGTGTTCCATAATAACCAATAACAATGATGATTAATAACCATAATTCTCAATGGTTCTGTGGAACAATCACGTCCTTTTTTCTTCCTATAACACAGCCATCGTCCATCACTGTCCTTTAACCTCCATGTACAGCCTTGGAGCCTTAGGTGTGTGTGTGTGTGTGTGTGTGTGTGTGTGTGTGTGTGTGTGTGTATGTGCATGCGTCTGGTCTGAGGGGAGGGGGGGGGGTTCTATTTTCAGTTGCAAATTCAAGCAGGGTATACCTATACCTACTGTACACTGAAGCACACCAAAGATAATTTTGGTTCCATAGTTCTCAGCAACACTGAGGATTTTCACGTGAACCTCTCTCACACAGCCTCCTCCAATCTCGCCGTGTTTCACGTTGCATGCGAGTGCTGTTCATGTTCAGAGAGTGGGGGAGACGCGGTGAGTTCATTCTAAGATTAAATTACCTTCTCTCTCTCTCTCTCTCTCCACAGCTCCTCACAGCAAGCAGGGCTGCATGCTGCACTTCAAACACACCGAGTTTCACCCCAGAAAAGCAACTCATTCACTGTGAAGGTCAAAACTATGGATATGAGCTATGCCACATGTGTCAGTCAAATAGTCAAATACGCATTACGTAACACTTTGAAAACACTATAGTTCAGTCAGGACCAACTCATGAATGGATTCAAATTTCAAATATTTGTAATGAATATAAAATTAGCAATACATTCGGGAGGGGGACTCATCTGCTGTCCTCGTCAGCTGCATTAGCACGAACATCTTCGAAAGAAAGCTGGGAGTGGTTCTGTGGTCTATTGACAACTGCTCTCAGTCTAATAATGGTGATGGTAGCAGCAGCGTAATGTATACCCCATGAAGAGTATTTATATCATAGCTACGGCATTCACGGGAGTCCCCAAACATTCTTGAGATAAACCAAAGCTGTGTCTGTGCTCCATCTTTTTTCACTCAAGACTTGACAGGGTGTGACTAGAGGCAAAAAAAAGAAAAGTTTTCCAATCAAATCTCACAAAGGAACTGGTGCATTTCTCAAAAGACAAATGCTTTTAGTTTTCAGTAAAACTATATTCTAGATTGCATTATTTGCCCCAGGCAAAGTAAGTTGAATATAAACTATATTATTGTTAAAGTTGGGTCTGTGACTTTTAGGGATTACTGTATGCAATATAGCCTGGAGCTGTAACATTATACTGTATGTGTTCTGAGAACATTTTCATTCCATTCACCAAAATGTTTTTCCATCTGTACTGTATACATAATATAATGGTTGCATTCCAGCAGAGTTAAATGAAAACAAATTGGATCCAAAACCAATGTTATTTATTTAAGCATACGTAGCATAGAAGCCAGTTATTGTGCTATTCCCTCAACGTATTATCTGAACAAAAAGCATTGTGTCCAAATGTCATGAACTTAAACCAATGCCCCATTTAATGCTATGCAATGACAATGCAATAATAGTGTCATCTTCATTGTGACAAAATCTCATAAAATAAAACTGTATGGAAAATGATGGTCTGGCGAGACACTAGTGGCTCAATGTATGATTCATGAAAGATGCTGTGCACAAAACCACAAGGCAAGGCTTTACACCCAAACGGTTGCAGAGAGAAGGCTGTAGGCTTTCTCACTCATCATCATCATCAAAGGTCAGGGTCAGGTTAATGAATGAGTTGGCATCTACCTGCTTCATGGTCAGCTCTGCACCGCTTTTGGAGAAAGAGAACCAGTAGTCTGGACATTTTTAATGTGGGGCATGAGGCAACTGTCTGACAACATTGTTTACCTTTCAAAATGGATTATGAAACTATGGGAAGAGGAGAGCTGGCCCCAAGTCGCAGCAATTAATTATTGGGTAAAGCTACACACGCAGCACGTACAGTATGAGCTATAATGCTGCTGCCTCTCTCCCCAGGAGGGCACGGACGTGTTCTATGACCGTTGTAGTGTAGTTATGTAGGCTAATATCACAGCAATTCTATAGATATTCTCATGCAACAACAAAAAAAAATCAGAAAATGTTCACACACACACACACACACACACACACACACACACACACACAGCCTACCGTATATATATATATATATATATATATATATATATATATAAATAAATAAAATGTCCCACGACTACATTCTCTCCAGTAAGCTGTAAGCACATAATGGCTCACACAAAAATGACAGGTACGTGTCATTATTACTATAGTTAATTACCCCGCACCAACCGCAACACAGGCGATAGGACTGGGACACTCCACACTCCACAGTCTTTAAGTTTACCTGCTCCAAACTTTAACAACAAATACAAGGAATTGAAACGTGTTCATGGGGCTTCACGGCTATGGCAAATAAGCACGCCACGTCGCTGTCATTGTTAACGAAAACTAAAGTTAGTACACTACAGTCAGTACGACCGGCGTGGTCCGTGTCGCTTGCCGACAAGAACTGTCAGCACTCAGCAGGCGACACGGCGGCGGCGGCACTATAGTGAGTTTTTCAGTAGCCTACCTGTTGGTGACTCCAGGCTGTCAGCTTGGATCCTCAGTGCGGTCACCATCAGTAGGAAGGCTGCTGCATACATGTTGAAATGTTTATGGAACATTCATAAGTCCACCTCGTTGAACAAACGGGACGAAATCCAAGTTCTGCTGCACTCAGTCAGCGTCCATTCATTGTTAAATAAATCCCTCACACACGCTCCGCTACGGTCCAGTTCGGCTCGGCTCCTCCACACACGAAGACACAAACACACACACACACACACACACACACACACCGAACGTTTGTCTGAAGTTGCCGTAAGAACGAAGAATTCAGAAATGATTCAGAAGAGTTTTTTCCTCCTGCGACAGACAGACTCACCACAGGATCCACTACTTTCACACACCGTCAAGCACGAGCAGTGAGGGCCTACAACGCCCTCACGTGGCCACTGGACGAAAATGACCAGATAAAAACAAAGCCATGTAGATAAATAAATAAATAAAAATGAGAAAATATGGTGGATAATATTATATTGGTCCTTCTGTTTTGGTTTGCTCTTTGGTATACCTGACATGACATTATAACATTATGACATTATAACATTGACAATGTTATATAATGTGATTTTAGATACAATCCTGTTGGGATATTTGGGGGCTGACCCCTATGGACAGGGCAAATGGGATCCGCGCCCATGCAGGGGCCCTGGTGCAGCCTACCGGAGTCCCCTCCCCTGGGCCATATATTTAAATATCTATACCGATTTACTTCATTTGGTGTGTCCCCATGATAACCGCGGACGGTGTGCCGTGCTGACTGAGTCGTGGGAAGTGAATGGATTCATTCCCAACTTGCATCACTTCCGAACTGTCTAGGCCAGTGGTTCTCAAACTTGTTTGGCTTCAGTACCCCCTTTTCCTGATTTCTGGATAAAAGTACCCCCTTTACCGACTACAACATTTTGCTTAGAAAAAGAGAAAACTATATATATATATATATAACGTACCTCTATTTAACTTTTATTTGGTAAATGAATGCCCTACTTTATACTGCAGTCAGTGCAGTGCAGTGCAGTGTCATATAAAAGTACCAAAGATAGCAGATCTTCATCTATGAATAAACAATAACCTATCTTTTGAAGAATATAACGGAGTAAAGGGGTGAAAGACTTCAAATTAGAGCATCCTTGATTCCTGCAGCACATTTACTTTAAACTGTTCACTTTCTCTCACGTACCCTCATCAATGTGGGGCCCTCAGCCTACAGTAAATGTGGACTAATGTCTGAATACAAAACAGAGCAGTATTTTTTTTTTACATCATGTAAAATACTGAATAACAAAATGTCTACAGGTGCTTTCTTAAGCCAAACATGCCTTACCAGTGGAGTAGTGTGTGTTTGCGTGCCCACCAGACTGCCCATTCCGGGTAGCGCGGTGACAGGGTGGTGGGGGCTATAAAAGATAACTGGCCTCCTTGATCTTAATCAGCGAAACTAATACAAAGAATGATTGGTTCATTGTGTGCATGCATGTATAATTTAGTAATGCTAACTCGTTCTTGCTTATTTATGTGTGTGGACATTTTAAATTGGCAGAGCACACGTGTCGAGGAATAAACAGCCATGCCTTCACATTCATTCAGTACAATACTCTTAGAAAAAATAATAATAATAATAATAAAGTAGTTAATGTGAGCAGAAGGCTCGATGTTGAAGGAACAGTATGTTCTAGCAATAGTGTAGCAGCATTGGCACAAAGCTACAGCCTCTGTTATCTAATCTGCATGATGCTCTCTACGTGGATACAAGACACAGGTGCACTTGTAAACCTTACTGTGACAGGAGCTCGTGAAACGCTCAATGAAAATACTTGATCGTCTGTTGGCAGCTGACACAGTCGTACGGTATATTATCCATTAGGGCCCCAGCTAATTGGAGTTCATTGGAGCAGAGGAGCTGTTCTGTTTAATAATACAGGATCTTGCATTTATCACAGTATTGCTGCATATAATAATAATCTTTTTTTTTCTCCTCCAGTTTCCTTTCATTATACGTGGTGCGATGACTCTATTAGAAAAACGAGACGTGGATGTTGTCCTAGATTTCACGCAAGGATGGATATTATTCTCAAATGAAAGCGTTGATATTTTCTGGTGACTGTGTTCAGTTGCACAATGGAGGCAGTGTGGAGGGACAGAGAATATTTCCCTCTCCGTGCAGGTTATAGCACTGGTGGAAACGCTACCCTAAATTATGCAAGCATAGAGCTCAGTTGTGTAGGAGGGCTGCAAATGATGCAAAATGCCTACAGGCTGGCTGGTTGAAATACATACAGTGTGCCCTGCAGAATTAACTGTGGTCTGTCTGGACTGGGTTCAAGCCTCCAGGTCTGTTTGTTATGGACCAGGTCTAAAACCACAAATAATGGAAGCATCATGTTACCGTAACTTACCGATCAATAAACCAAACAGATCCTAGCGTCTCTATTTTGGGCATAGCATGTTTTAAAAAATATATCTCACTAAGGGCAGTGGTTAAAATGCTAAGAATTAATCTGGCTTTTAGACATGACAAATGTGGCAAAAGACAGGCCGCCAATCGTGACAACATGTTGCACGAGTGGCTTACTGGGAATGAGCATGCATAGTAATTTGACACCAATCGTTCCTGGAGTGTCCGAGATTGACAGGCACACAGACATACGGACAGCCGCAATGACAGCCTCCTGGCCTGTGCCTGGAAAATAGACAATATGCATATTGCCTGCTTGTGCCGACTGTAAATGCCAACATGTCATCAGTGTGTGTTGCACGATTTGAAAGGTGCATCCCACCGTCCTGTAAGAGGATGTGAGAACAGAACAGTCGCAAGCAGAAAGCCAGAAGAAAGTCTCCACAGTGACAGTGAAGCGTATAGAAACCGTGCAAGTTCTCCGAGTAGGCGAGGGGACAGACGGCACTGCTCAACACCAGAATACAGATACCACAGCTGTGAGGCACTGCCTCCCAGGCCTTAGCTCCCCAGTCCCCATGCCCCTCTCTTCCCCCGTCAGCATTTGAGAGGGGGCAGCAAGACTGCAGGGAGGCAGGTCTGGGGTCGGAGAAAGCAAAGGGCTGGGTCATGCATCTCAATGCAAACCAGGCGTGTCGGCCTGACAGGCCCAGAAAACCCATCTCTCTTCCTGCTGACACCCATGCAACCCAGACGCTTCCCCGCTCGCCAGCATATTTATTTTCATAAGACAGCGAGCTGTCACAGTCTGGGCCTGAGATTCTGTTTCCCCTCTACAAGGCAGGCTCCTTGCCCTCGCTGCTACCCATACTGTATAGGCACACTTTATACACTTGCACTCACATGGTATTTACACACCCAAAATCACATACAGTACTAGTAGCCTATTTATTTCATACTGACTCTGGAATATACAGTCCATAAAACACATCACACAGAGCGATGGGCCCCCTGGTCACAGACATGGCATTCTGAAGCCCTCTATTCCGACGCATTGCCATTCCGACTCTCCGCATTACCAACCCTGTCCCTAACCCTAAACGCACGCGGAAGCCACATAGTCTTAATTGCGGTGTGCTTAATGTCATAGTCGGTGCATTTATTGTAAGATTGTTTCAGAAAGGCAGCCTGAGAGGCATTATAACCACAGTTCACACATTCACTATGGAGTATGGAACCCTCCAACCTAAAGGCTTTAAATGTCAGACATCCATCTAAGATCATCTTCAGGTAGCTGGAAAAGCTCTTGATCCCCAGAGAGAGACTTTTAGGACTTTAGGCACCCGAGATGAAAGGAAAGTGTTTCACCAGCCATTACCTTTATTTTGCAAATTTCTTCCTGCACTTCCATGGGCATAATTGTACTGCGAGGTGGTGCTTACGTGTGGCTGCCTGGACTCATCAACACCAATTACACAACGCCCTGTGGGGGTCCTGACACACACACACACACACACACACACACACATCAGGTGAAGGCAGGTGACTACAGCAGGCCAACCAGACCAGAATACAGATCACATCTCAGAACCACAGGGCTTAAGTCTGTCCACTGAAATGTGAAAGGAAAATCCTGTTTTCAGCACCCGGGACAAAAAACAGGTTTCTGTCTTCAACATGTGAAACGTGTCAGCTTTGTCATTGATACAATAAAAGTAAAACAATGATAGTGATATATGTACTGTAGTTATCTGTTTAGTCACCATGGAGTTGGGGCTATGTTTTTACTCCATTCCGTTTTGTCTGCTAAGAAAATACAGTACCTTAAACCAGGTTTCTGTCCAGGGTGGGATTGAAGAGTGAAGACACGTGCATGTAGTTACCAGGAGACCTGCATTTCAGCTTGCAATTAGCCCTTCACTAAATCACACCCCAAAAAGCGATTGTCCAATGCCAATCCAAATAGTTTAGCAACTGTTGCTATGCAGGTCAAGTTTCCGCCACCTGTCAGTGTTATTTTGCATGGCTCTGTTGTTGAACACATACTGTGCACAGCACGTCGAGAAAGTTACATGACTGACCCACCCAGACCCAGGTGATGGCATAATACTAATGACCGTAGTTTACCGTGCAACATGAAAACTCCGGTTGGGTGGTCATTAAAAGTTGATTTCTCCCCCTGTCATTACCTACCTCGTATTTTTGTTTATTTAAATAATGTCATGCACATTTGTCCAGTGCATATAGCCTACTGCAGGCCTGGTTGAATAGATTTAGAAGACAGTTTGAAGGTTTTGCTACCGACTTTTTTTTAAAATATTATATGGAGAAATCCCGTCATTTAACATGCATATTATCTATGGGGGAGGACAGCTGTCAAATACAGTTGTCTGAGAAATGGTATTCACACCACAACACAGGTACAGTAGGTGGGCCAGTCCATTTTGGAAATCCCATTTAATATATAATAAATAAAAGCACGGCTCAACAAAAGCCTTCTGAAAGTGCTGTGCTGCAAAGTCCAAATAATATTGTCCAATAGAACAAAATGTGAAAACACATCCAGAACTCTGAGCAGAGAAGACACTGAAGAAGGTTGTTAAAGGTGAAATGTGTCAGCTTTGTTATTGATACAATAAAACAAATTAACAATGATAGCTATTTATAGTCATTAGTCACCATGCTATATGTTTTTACTCCATTCTGTTTGTCTGCTAAGAAAATACCTTGACACAGATGCCTGGAGTTTCGTGTAACGTGTTGGGAATGATCAGCAGGCTGCCGCCACCACCACCAGCTCCTTGGCCTTTCCAATGTTGAGCTGAGTGATTGTTGTCACACCACCCTAGGACTTTAGGCACCCGAGATGAAAGGAAAGTGTTTCACCAGCCATTACCTTTATTTTGCAAATTTCTTCCTGCACTTCCATGGGCATAATTGTACTGCGAGGTGGTGCTTACGTGTGGCTGCCTGGACTCATCAACACCAATTACACAACGCCCTGTGGGGGTCCTGACACACACACACACACACACACACACACACATCAGGTGAAGGCAGGTGACTACAGCAGGCCAACCAGACCAGAATACAGATCACATCTCAGAACCACAGGGCTTAAGTCTGTCCACTGAAATGTGAAAGGAAAATCCTGTTTTCAGCACCCGGGACAAAAAACAGGTTTCTGTCTTCAACATGTGAAACGTGTCAGCTTTGTCATTGATACAATAAAAGTAAAACAATGATAGTGATATATGTACTGTAGTTATCTGTTTAGTCACCATGGAGTTGGGGCTATGTTTTTACTCCATTCCGTTTTGTCTGCTAAGAAAATACAGTACCTTAAACCAGGTTTCTGTCCAGGGTGGGATTGAAGAGTGAAGACACGTGCATGTAGTCACCAGGAGACCTGCATTTCAGCTTGCAATTAGCCCTTCACTAAATCACACCCCAAAAAGCGATTGTCCAATGCCAATCCAAATAGTTTAGCAACTGTTGCTATGCAGGTCAAGTTTCCGCCACCTGTCAGTGTTATTTTGCATGGCTCTGTTGTTGAACACATACTGTGCACAGCACGTCGAGAAAGTTACATGACTGACCCACCCAGACCCAGGTGATGGCATAATACTAATGACCGTAGTTTACCGTGCAACATGAAAACTCCGGTTGGGTGGTCATTAAAAGTTGATTTCTCCCCCTGTCATTACCTACCTCGTATTTTTGTTTATTTAAATAATGTCATGCACATTTGTCCAGTGCATATAGCCTACTGCAGGCCTGGTTGAATAGATTTAGAAGACAGTTTGAAGGTTTTGCTACCGACTTTTTTTTAAAATATTATATGGAGAAATCCCGTCATTTAACATGCATATTATCTATGGGGGAGGACAGCTGTCAAATACAGTTGTCTGAGAAATGGTATTCACACCACAACACAGGTACAGTAGGTGGGCCAGTCCATTTTGGAAATCCCATTTAATATATAATAAATAAAAGCACGGCTCAACAAAAGCCTTCTGAAAGTGCTGTGCTGCAAAGTCCAAATAATATTGTCCAATAGAACAAAATGTGAAAACACATCCAGAACTCTGAGCAGAGAAGACACTGAAGAAGGTTGTTAAAGGTGAAATGTGTCAGCTTTGTTATTGATACAATAAAACAAATTAACAATGATAGCTATTTATAGTCATTAGTCACCATGCTATATGTTTTTACTCCATTCTGTTTGTCTGCTAAGAAAATACCTTGACACAGATGCCTGGAGTTTCGTGTAACGTGTTGGGAATGATCAGCAGGCTGCCGCCACCACCACCAGCTCCTTGGCCTTTCCAATGTTGAGCTGAGTGATTGTTGTCACACCACCCTACACAGCTTTAAGGACTGTACTTCTCCTTATCCATACAGTTCATGTATGACAATTCCCACCTGTCTCATACTAGTAGTTAAAGTGAAGTAACATGTACAGTCAGTAAGTCTCTGACCAGCAATACTATCAACGTGCATGAATAGAATAATTTTTTTTGTCATAACCAGACTCTTTTCTTCTCTTCTCTGCTCTCTATGATCCGATGGTCGTGGCGACATACACATTTCAGTTATCTTTTTAATTTAAAATGGGAAGGCGCATGCCATTTAAAGATAATTCATTATCTTAGTTTTTTAATGAGAGGGAACGAGGGGAGCCGGGGCCCTTTTGAAATCAACCTCTCACCCACTCATCAATTAGTTTCTCCACTGTATTATGCATGGCAGAATAGCAGTCATCAATTTATGAATATTTTCAGCCTCTGGGCCTCCAACTTTTCACCTAATCTCTCTCTCTCTCTCTCTCTCTCTCTCCATTGTCATAACAGTACAGTCACTGCCTCAACATATACTGTTCACAGACAATGTGGCTCTTTCACTTGCCAAAGTTTTCTCAGCTTCTCTTTAAATGTCCATCTGTGACTGAGTTTTAATGTCATCATTATAGTATTTTAATTGGTATCAGTGCCTCTCCAGCTGTTTTTCTAGCCTGCTACTAGTTCTTTGTTCTTTGCATTCACACAGTCTAATTAATATTTAACACATTGTCAACTCATTATAAAATCTCGCATGAAGAAGATTCACTGTATTCCATTGTCGGAATGGAAATCGGTTAAAACAAGCCTATTTGCTTAATTGCCTATTCAGCAGCTGTCAAGAAATGGTTTGAGGTGCAAAAATGCCTTAAAGCCCAATGTAAATAGCCATGCGCAGCATGCAGTATGGGGGAGTCCGTCATAACAGTGACATTCTGCCGTGTTTTCACGTCACCTTCTGGTATCACATCAGCTCACTTGGAATTGTTAATTGTTTCCACGTAGTGGGAATGTGCGTGCGCACACACACCCACACACACACACACACACACACAGGGTTCAAAACATACTCTCTCCCTATGCGTTCGGCTTGGTGGAGACAAAATCTTCTCAGGGAACACTAAGGGAATAAGGAAGGGAAGGGGCGGTGTCACCATGTCACAGAAGAGGATGTATCCTGATGTGGAGGCTGAGCTGAGAGGTCTCCAGAAGGTTCCCCATGCAGCTCATTGTCTCACAGCCAGATAAGAGAGAGAGGGAGACAGGACATTTCACTCACAGACAAGGTGATGAACCAAAAGGTGGCACACTGTGGAAAATACAATTTTAGTACAATTGTTTTATGCGGACTGCTCACCCACAGCACAGCAGTTCTTGTATTGTTGCCTCCACCAGGCCGAAGGCACGGGGAGAGAGTATGTTTTGCACTTCGTCCGTCCGTCCGTCCGTCCGTGTGTGTGTGTGTGTGTGTGTGTGTGTGCGTGCATCCGTGTGTGTGTGCGCGTCCATCCTTTGTTCCGTCTGTTACCAGCTAATCCCCGGTACCGTTAACACGGTCGATGCCAAATTTTGCACACACACTCCTTGGATGCCAACGATGAACCTCTGCTCCACATCTTTTGATATTACTCCTCCAGATTCTGTCTATAGTCATGTGCTCAAGATGGATCTGTCCGATATTTCATATTCCATCCTAATTGGCTAACATTGGCTTTCAAAGTTTGACACAGACTTTCCTACTAGGCTGAGGAATATATCCCACACTTTTCACATTGGCCTGTTATAGCGCCACCAATAGGTGGATTTTTGCAAAACACATTTTTTGAACAAAATGCCTCAAATCATCCAATTGCCATCCAAGGCGTAAGAAGAAATGCCACCCTTTTCACATTGGCCTATTATAGCGCCACCAGGAGGCCACAACTTCACCTGGACCTGATTTGACAGAGGGCGAGTGTGTTTTGGGGCGAGCATTCTTGTATTCTTTTGGCCGAGTGGCTGTCCACTCATAATTGCGTTGTAGAAATGTTATTATTCCCCATTTTTGGCAATGATCTGATTTCAGAAATGCTCACGGTAGGACCGACTGGACTCCCCCCACCAAGTTACCAGACAAGCCGGATGCACCACGGATGATTCTAACCCCACGGCAGTGGAAAGGAATAGCAAGATCTGTACTATAAAGCCCCTAGTCTATTGCTTGCTTGTGTCACTTTCTTTCAGGCAAGTCTGAATGGAATTCATCATTTAGTATGAAAGCCTACTTAGCGCCTCTTAGCACTTGGCAATGCACATGGCTGTGTAATCATAAATGATAATGGCACTCTCAGCCTTGCTGCCCTTGCATGATGTGAAAGGTAATGTGTATAGAAACTCACTGAAGGAGATGAGTGGGACATCAGTTCCCAAACTTGTTAAACAAAATAAGTACACAAACCCTCCATAGTTCGTCCAACTTTCTTCCAAAGTGAAAGAATCCAAGCAGGGAGAAAATATTTTGTTTGCAAGTTTGAATTAACAGTACTGTATATCAGTCACTTTCTTTTTCTTTGGTCTGCTCAGCGAATCACAGGGTGTTGTTGAGCTCCGTTGATGAATTTACAGTATGAAGCTTACTGTACGTGAGACAGAGCAATAGTTAAGCATGTGTATGCATCTATTCTGGACAGTATCCAGCACAGCCCAAGAGATATACTTGACTGAGTGCCAACCCTGTCACCAACTCTGTCAACAGCTTTTCAATCTCTGAGGTTTTCAAAGCCCCTTGACCCTGTCTGAAGCTACTGTTCTATTTTATTTCTATGTTTAGCACACCACGTGAGGAAGCCCCATTAAGTCTATAGTACAGAACATCAATGCAATTCTCCCACCAATGTATGTTCTGCTTGCCTTTCATATCACAAATGCTCTTACTTTGAGGTTATACAATGCACGTGGTCGCTGCACTTGGTCAACACACGACTTGTCCTCCTTTCTATACAATTTACAATTTAGGCATTTAAAATTAGCAGACGCTCTTAATCCAAAGCGATTTACATTAAGCAAGAACAAAAAAGCATGGGAATACATCAAAATTAATCAGGGTCTCCACATCTCCATCCCTGATGATGTCACGAGACCTGGGCACCATACTGTATATGGTGCCCGACACACACTTGTGCCCGACACACTGACGGGAAATGCTCGATTCCATAGTTAACTGCGACCTTTGGACGCAATCAGCAACTTATTACCAGACTTAGCTGTATCTATTTTTGGGGGGGATTTGCCCTAGTGTTTCTAAATATGTTACTGCCTTTGGCAACTGAATTTCCCTGCTGGATCAATATACTGTAGGTCTATCTATGTATCTACCCATCTCACACGCACGTCGCACGCACACACACACACACACACACACACACACACACGCTTAAAACGGTAGAGATAAAGTGTTCCTTTCCTCACAGGTGCAGCGCTTATCTTCCATTCCAGCCCGTAGCAAGACGAGTGTCCAGTGTATTCTGTTGATTAAATACTGACATGAACACTTACCAAATCAATAATTTTTAATTTAAGATGATCAAACACTTTACAAAGTCTTTACGGAAATACCCATATCTGATCAACTGCTCGAACAATGCACAAGTTCACAACCGTTCATTGTTGATGCTAAAGCCAAACCATAAATCAATGGACAAGAACTCTGCACCCGGTAAAATAGAGCTTATTTTTATGGCTAGGGAAAATAAATATACATTCGCTTGCAACTGCAAAATAAAAGTGTGCTTGTGTGACATCAAAATAATAATATACCACTTTTGATTTGAACACATCGTCCAGCAACAAAACACCGTAGATGTTATTTTACGAGGTTTTATAAGGTTTTTCCCAAAATAAAGTAAGGAAAATGGAAAGGGACAGCATTACATTGACAACAGTTTGCAAAATTGAGGCCAGAGACCATCAAATGAGCAAGCAACTCTGAAACTAAAAGTACAACCAAGGACAATTAGCGACTACCAATTCAATCAATCACTTTGTATTTTGGCCTTAGGGCCCTATCTTGCGTCAGGGGCACTTTATCCGTAATTTGGGGATTTAGCATTGTGTAAGAGGCGTGCCCCTGTAAAACTGGCTATCTTGTGCCACAGCCTGAATCCTAAAAACACAGTGCGCTCGGTGTGCTATTTCCAAACGCACCCTAAGCTACGAAACAGTATCAAGCGAAAAGGAAAGTTCGGGAACTCTGAATAATTAAACAGAACGAGACCTCTGAGCTGCGAATGTTCTGCAATTGTGCGCCGAGGCAGCACCAACTCAGGAGCCATTCTTTGATCAAACGGATTCGCTTTGCGGGTGGTTTGAAGAGGCACTTTCCATTGTCCTAAACCTGTGTGAATAAGATAGCAAATATAGGGAAAGCGCATCAACACGCCTACAGACACACCTCCACCTGCAAATAAAGGTGTCGGCATAATAATGGGTATAGTGGCCACAAGATACCATTTACGCATAATGGAAGCTCCTAAATGCGTAATCCACGGATAATAGTTCATTTTGGCGGGTACGTCATGGCATACGTTAGAGCCCTTAGACTTCTTTCCACGTGAACAGAGCGAAGGCAGCAGGTAGGAGGACTGGTTTATACACCAGCTGGAGGCAAAGACAATTGTACACGCCTTCAACATTATCTGTGAGTACCTACGACCCCTTATGGACATCACAGAGTGCAAAAAGCTTTTTTTGTACGTGGGGTTCAACACTACCAGACAATATACAGTGCAATTCATCCTCCTGACCTCAAGTGAGTGCAGCTCTGCGTCCTCTAGGGAGTCTCATCAACACTGGAGAACTGACTGCAGCTTTCAGACGGAGGTCATATCGACTGGCCAGCTGGCACTGCTCTGCCTGGGTCAGTAAGCTGATGCAAAGTGGTGTGTCTGTGGCACCAGTCAAGCCCTGCATCAGTGAGACTTAAGTTTAAACAGTGAATTCTCACATTATCAGCAGGAGTTTTATTTTCACATACCAATTACAAAATAAATTATATTTTTGCAACGTAAGCAGCAATACCGGGGGCCAAGCAATGGGTGTAACACTTCACTTGGCTTCATATTCCTCCAGTGATCTTTCTTTCAGAAAGATCAGCATTTTAGATCATGTTCGATAGATTGTGCATACAAAGCTTTGTGTAAATAGCTAAAAAGTCCCTTGAGGATTAGGTTTTTAAATGTTTTGATTTGTCCTTGAGGCAAAATTGTTCCTTGTGAGGAAATACATAATGTACAGTATGTGTATGTAATGTCATGACTGTCGATCACAGAGGGAATGAGATATGCCTCTTCAAAGTTTACGTCTTCAATCGATTGCTATAGCAAACATTGGCCGATTGGAGCAAGATTGACAAATACTTAATAAAACTTGTCCGCACACCCGCAGTGCTTGGCCCCCCTAATAAACATTTACAGTATGAACGGAAATGGGAATGAAAAACACAACACTGCAAAAATTACATCACTTGAGGTCTGAGGCTAAGACAGATCATTGTGGTCCTGCACAAGTCCTGTCCAATGGAAAATGAGTGAGTCCATCACTGCTCTCACACTCTCTCTCTCTCATTGACGTTGTCCTTTCCCTGAGTACTTTCCTTGATCACAACAATCTGCACACCTGACAGCTTCCAAATGTGGTCCCTCAGTCTGCGCTTCCTCGTGCACCTGGCCATGTGCCTCCTCCTGCCCGATAGTGGAGGCAGTGAGGAGTGTAGTGGTGGAGGAGGGCCTCTTGCTTCTTGGCTGGAGTTTTGTTTTTAACAGGCTGTGGGCCGAAGAGCAGCCCTCACACCGGTTGTCTGCTTCTCTTCTGCTCTTCCAACTGCTCTGCCAGGTCTGGACGGGACACAGAGATCACATGACAACAACCCATCTTCCACAGTCTGCAATGAGGTGTACTGAATGTCAATATGACTTGTACCCATCAAGTTAACGTGAGCAGTCTGATGCGGGGCTGCATTCCGGCCAGCAGCAGCAGCAGTTCAGTACTGATGGTGGTTCACCCACCCACGTCTTCCAGACAGCAACACACAATAAACAACACTGAATGTGTGTACATGGTCACTCCACTCCCAGTCAAGTGTTCCTCGGGTTCAGCAGGTGTTTAGGCGCACCAAACCGTACAGGTTGTAGAGAAAAAGAAGGGTGTCATCAGTGCAGCCTTTTATAAGGCTGTCCAAGTTAGCTTTTTTTCTCAGTGAGATCAATGAACAGGTCATGTTTGAGCCAGTGAACGTGTTGTTCTCAGTGTCGTTAATGAAGAGGTCATGTTTGATCCAGACATTGAAAAGACGACAACCAGAGCTGGACTGAGGAGCCGAGGGCTCAAGGCCCACCGACCCGAGACAAGGTGTTAGACATTGTAGCACCCTCTAGTGGTGAGGATGAAAGTTACGTGAACTCCAGGCAGTCCAGATCCTCCAGGGCCACGTCATAACAGAACCGATACTGTTCCTGAAACAAACAAACAAACAAACAGCACTTAATGTTAAGATTTTAAGTTTAAAATAATAAAAACTTATGCTCAATTCAAGTGTGGCGCAAAAGCATGAATCATGATGCTAAAAGCAATAATTGGTCGTTTCCGAGGTTCTGAGTGGCAGCTGTTACTCATGTATCAGCGTGTGTGCCTGCATGGTGAGGTGAACAAAGATACTTTATGGACAGCCCCCCCCCCCCCTTTATGGAGTCTTCAGACTCCATAAATAAATAAAAGGAATACGTAAATAAAACAAATTAACATAAATATACCAGCAACAGTGTTCCTAGGTGGTGTCATATCCCAGGTCTATATACGTACCCCAACATACAGTATACTCCGTCTATATAATGGTTGAGGCCTACGGAAGCTTGTTGAAAGGAGGTTTTTCAAACCTCCAGGATCACTGGAGATCGCTATCCTTGGTGGATTTTCTGCCATCCCCATTTCGGATTTAATTTGTGCCTTTGTACCGCGACGCTGCCGCCATGTAAAAGCTTCTGACGAAAGGTAAACAGTGTGTGCTTGTTCCAATGTGTAGCGAGGGTATGTAGCGAGTGTGTGTGTGTGGGGTGGGGGCAAACCCAGCGTATGCTGGCACTGGGAACTAGGGTTTATGCTAACAGCTAGCGGTAGAGATAAAGTTAATAAATGAAAGATATGTTGATTTATTTTTCTTAGCAAAAATGATAGAACTGTGTTATTGTGCGAAGCCAACCAGTAATATTTTCTAGTTTGATGGACAAGGCATCTGAATAAATAAGATGGTAGCCTTATGAATAAATATACATTATATACCAATTACTCAGGCTACGAAGCGGTAAAGAGGGTCAGCCCACTCACTCTGACAGCCGGCCATAAAAAGGCAGACATAACATTTTCAGCAGTTTAATAATAATAATTTCAAACAGAAACTTTTAACTCACCATGGTCTCCACCATGTTTGGCTTTGAGTTGCGCAGCGTTTTGGCAGCAAAGAAAGAGTCGACCACTCTGTGATGGCGAATCATTTCCAGGATCATGGTGCAGGCACAGAAAGTACCACTTCTACCACCTCCGTTCCTGTTCCCAACAAACACACACACGCACACGCACACACACACACACACACACACACACACACACACACACACACACACACACACACACACACACACACACACACACACACACACACACACACACGTCTGACTGACTGACATGATACACATTCCATCCACGAGTCACAGCTCTTTCACCTACACAGTGAAATGTCAAATGCTCAATCAGGAAAAGGTCAATGTGAGTAATGGCCGACAATACAGAAGTGGGATCGTGTCCCATATTCTGCCTCACCCATCCACATCTAAAGTTCTTACGTAACGACTACAACCACAGCATACGCTAATGGACCCTATACACTTCAAGACATGGTGTTCATTTAACTCTGTTATTTAAGTGTAAAAATTTCCCTACAGCAATAAGGGTAACCTTTTCCACTCAAAGTTAAGCTAATAAGTTAAAGGGTGGGCTCTCCATCGTACAATTGTACGTATTATTATGGCACGTTAACAATAAAACTCGGTAAGGTAGGAAAAGTGTCAGATCATCATCATCACTGTTTGTGGTGCTGGTATCACTGTGTGTGGTCCGGGGGGTGGTGGTATCACTGTGTGTGGGCCGGGGGGTATCACTGTGTTTGTGGTTCTGGTATCACGGTGTGGTGGGTGCTGGTATCACTGTGTTTGTGGTTCTGGTATCACGGTGTGGTGGGTGCTGGTATCACTGTGTTTGTGGTGCTGGTATCACTGTGTGGTGGGTGCTGGTATCACTGTGTTTGTGGTGCTGGTATCACTGTGTTTGTGGTGCTGGTATCACTGTGTGGGTGGTGCTGGTATCACTGTGTTTGTGGTGCTGGTATCACTGTGTTTGTGGTGCTGGTATCACTGTGTTTGTGGTGCTGGTATCACTGTGTGGGTGGTGCTGGTATCACTGTGGGTGGTGCTTTCTGGTATCATTGTGTCTTTCTGGTACTAGCGTATAGACTCACAGGCAGTGGACGATGGTGCGTCCCTCTCCACATTCCTCCTGCCAGTTGTGCACCTGGGCCAGCAGGCTGAGGAAGGCCTTCATGGAGTCGGGAACGTCACGGTACGGTGACCAGCGCAGGAACTGGAAGTGACGCACCACCAGCGGACCTTCCTGAAGCTGAACGGCACAGAGAAGGTGGAGGGGTGGGGAGGGATGACATTTCATTGGTTAAACGGTGGACTTGCTGCTCCAAGTTGCACACAACTTGGTGTGATTGGGCGGTTGACAGGGTGACAGGAGGATAACATGAGTGAGGGGCTTCTATGACGAGACAGCGCAGCTATGTGAGTCAGTTTTCCCACTGAAATTTAATCTGAAAATGCTTTATCAGATAGTAGTCAGTGAATCTTACATAAATGCTGGGCATCATGACCACAACGACTTTATACTTATTGCTTTGTGCCCTGTTCACATCACATCCATAGATCACATCACATAATTATGTGGAAAACAAGACTATTATAATACTGTAGGCCCTACAGTGTAGGGGCTAATTGTCTTCACCCGTTTATAGAAGAATGCCTGCGTGTTCTGAAATATGTCCCTCAATAGCTGTTGCTGGGCCATTCAATAGGGCAAGATAGATATCATGTTTAGAATATTTTCTCCACAACAACATGCCTGCTATTTGCAAAGCAATTAATTAAAATAGCAATTTTGCACTCAATCTCTTCTCAGCTATAGAAATGCAGAAAACTGAATCTATCGTGAGTGATAATGTGATAATGTTAATGTGAAAATTGAATTTGTGAGACAGAGTAGAGCGAAGAGAGGTCTCTACAGTCAATCAGTGTGGAACGTGGGAGGGAGAGGTTAACAGTAAAGTTGTTCAGAGGATGAAAGAAGCAATCACACTGTTTATGTACATACTTAGTTGATCATCATATCATAATATTTACAATTAAACCGAGACTCCCAGTTACATCTCTGAATGCTGCCTACATCCTCAGGCAGGAGGGAAGCTTGTTGAATGCACCACTCCCACTCACTGTCTTATATATATATTACATGTCACACACGAACGATGAGAAACAGCTCAACTCATGATCTGCCATGCTGAATTGAGTCATATTGTCACATTGACACCTCGATCTGTATGCTGTTGCTGGGGTGATGTATTGATTCCCAGTACTTTAAGTTTAACACATTATAAGTAGCTGTTTCTGTTAAACAATGTTTATGTTAAACAAAACTAACAGTTGATTTAAAACTGAACTGTCATAACTCTCTCTGTCAGAACCAAAATAATTTCCTCTTTCTGTGTATTCCAGCCACTGTGTGTTCCTACAATTCCCATGATGCAGTTCACAGGCAGTGATTTCTGTGGTTTCCATCTCCATCTTGCCATGAGTTACTGAACACAGGCAAAAAACAAAAATAAACTTGTTCAGCAGGGATGGGGCTTACCCGTGTGATGTTCTGAACGTGGAACAGACGGATGATGACGTCATCGTTGGCTGTTCTGGACAGAAGCTCCACCGTCATCGGTCCAAACTGCTGGAGTCCTGGTTCAGGCCAGTACTGAAGACATGGCTGAGAGAGAGAGAGAGAGAGAGAGAGAGAGAGAGAGAGAGAGAGAGAGAGAGAGAGAGAGAGGGAGGGAGGGAGGGAGGGAGGGAGGGAGGGGGCGACAACAGTTAAAGGGATTGTGACATTAAAAAGTTTTTGTAATTGTTCTTAATTTCTTTTAGGTTTTCTGAGCTCAATTGCACCCAAAATACTTTTAACATTCAGTAGATTTTCTGTGGTCTGCAATTTTCTGGCTCAAACAAGTGCTATGATTTGCCTGCTGTTTGTGATGTCACAGCTTGCATAGCCCATAAATGTCAATGGGATTTGCCAGTAGATGTAACTGTTTTTGCTGTTTGCCAGTAGATGTTTTTGCTGTTTTGCCTGTTTTCATTACAGCTCAAAAGGCTTCCAAAACCCAGAGAATACTCCAGGCCACAGAAGATCCACTGAATGTTCAAAGTTCAGGTTTTGGGTGTAATTGAGGTCATACAACCTAAAAGAAAAACAAAAATTTTTAATAAATGAAAATGAATATCATGAAATCTTTAAAGACAAATCCATGATGTCACAGCCTGTCATGAGGTACAGTAACAAGACACCTGGGTATTGACAACAGTGACATATTAGCCTAAATGACAGTGATTACTTTCCAATCTAGCCATGAATTAAATGAAAACAACAATCACTTATGTATGCCTCCCCTCCTTTTGAATTATTCAACAGCTTAAATCATTAGCATGAGCTCATTATAAATTAATGCTGTAGATGAACTTTGGCTGTGTCTTGGAGCTGATGGAAAAAGAGAGTTAGTTCCAACACAACTTCTAAGGTCCCCGGGCCAGCTATTGGGAGGAAGTCACAGGGGAGCCATGACGTTGACATGCTAACAACGTTAGCGGTGACAGCAAGGAAAGTCGAGGAGGGGAGCTGATAATGTCTCGTCATAGTGATGGAACGGAATTAACAGGTGACATTGGGCAGGAGGACAGATACATATTTATACAGGAGACACGCGGTCCTGTCTTGAGGGATGGGGGCAAGCGAGCGAGCGAGAGAGGGAGGGAGGTCCCACCGTTAATCCAGTGAAATGGATGATAGGGAGGGAGAGAGAGAGAGAGCAATGATGATGAGAGTAAATAGTGATAAGAAATCCAACATCACACAATGACAGAACAGAGACAGGAAGACAAGTCATGCGAACAGAACATGACATGAACTAACTTGAACAAAGTGATAAGAATGTGTTCATAATTATGAACATGACAACCTGTAAAAATGAAATCTATATGAAATGATGTGTTCACATTAACATGCACTGTCTGTAACATGTAATTTTCCTGTTTTACCCCAGATTTGAACCTGGGTCTCCTGCGCAAAAGTGCTGACATGTTTACCACTGCAGAAATAGAACCTGCCTGCTGAAGCACCAGTGGATCAGTGGTTAAGGAGCGTACCATATGGGCTCTGGTGCAGACACATTGCTGCATGTCAACTCCCTGACTCTTCACCCCAGTGGTTCTCAACCAGTGGTCCGGGGACCACCAGTGGTCCGTGAGAGAGCTCCAGGTGGTCCTCAGCTAAATGATGGAGATGGGTCCAGTTGGTTTCATTTTACACTCTCCAGAGTTAAATTATTGTTAAACATCTGCATTACTTAATTTACAATAAGTCAACACAATTAGACCCCCTTTCCACCGGTTGGTTCCCAATGGGAACCGGTTCAGTTCTTTTTTGTTCTTAGTCCATGAGCCAGAGCTCCAAAATTGGTGGGAAAAACTAGATCTATATTAAATTGTTTATGGGATCAATACAAGTAAATTAATACATGATAACCCTTCCCTTCATATTTTGCATATTTTCCTACATAATGCCTAATTTGCATATTTAAAAATGTAAAATGTGTAATACAATAAATCATTGTCTTCGTGTAAGTAATCAATTGGGGAAGTGTCATGGTGGTAACAATCTAATATAGGTATGGTTTTGCTCAATCAATTCATAATTAACGTTCCAATTTTGGAGCTCTGACTCATGGACTAAGAACCAAAAAGAACTAAACCGGTTCCCATTGGGAACCAACCGGTGGAAAAGGGGCCTTAGAGAATGTAGAAGCATTGTTGTTTTGATCAACGTTTGCCTTTCATCTCTCCTAATGGTACCACATCAATACAGCATGGAATTGTGTCTGTGGCTCAAATGCTGAATAAATAATGTCCTTGTTGAAAACCACCCGTTTCCTGTCAAATCGCCACTGTACTATCAGTAAAGACAGAAAAGCCCCTACAAACACAAGAAACTGCCTGCTTGCTCTGGGGAGAAATATAATTTTGACCCTCAGGTACAAATTTGTGTCAAATCAGAAACAGCGCCGTGTCAAAGGTCGTGACCAACCTAGACACGCGATAAATGTCTCAATAGAAGATCATGGAGACTAAATACATGGTGGTGTGCCGTGTCTCACCCAGGCAGAGTTGGACTGGTTGAGTTGGTTCAACATGACCACCGAGGTGCAGCCGTAGTCGAACACCAGCCTCCAGAAGTCCGTGGTGGTCCCTGGCAGGGGGTGGGGCGTCACCACGAAGGCGGCAGCTCGGTGGAAGCTGTCGGCGAGCGCGGCGTTGATGTAGTTGTTGCCCTCTTCGCCCTCAGGGGAGACCAGAAAGGCCAGCGAGCGGTCGGGTGGCAGAACGTCCATGCTGCGGTTCTTCTCGCGGTTCCTGGGCATCAGAGAGACGCTGCACTCTTCCATGTCCAGGTGAGGAGTCACCGAGTTCAGTGTCTGACGCACGCAAACAGAGAGACCATGTTTATATTTATGCTTTATATTACGGTATATCAAATTCTTTTCTCAGTTGAGCGGCCATGCAATGAAGTATACTGTAGAAATCAGCTCTAAGGCAACGGCACAGGAATAAAGTAGGCTACAATTATGAAAACCAATAAACAAAAAAACATTTATTAAAAAAATAGTGAATGAAAATCATTTGCATAAATTAATTAGATCAGTCTGTGTGTGTGTGTGTGTGTGTGTGTGTGTGTATGTGTGTGTGTGTGTGTGTGTGTGTGTGTGTTGAGGGAGCAAGAAACTTGATGTGATAAGAGAAGAAAGTGAAATCAGGACAAAGGAAATAACAAAGGACAAATTAAATGAAAAGATATAAAACTACTGGATCAAAGTTCCCAGCTGTTATATAAATAATTATTGCAGGGATTAATATGTATAGAAACTTCCTATATCACTGCAGATGTTAATGGCTAAAAAAACAATCTTATACATTATGAATAAGCATATTATGAGACTCTGGGTATTGAAATTGGTAAAGTGATTATCTAATTTGGTTCATAACGGCTCCCCATTGGCTTAGAATAAATTAATACAACACAGTGGCTGCTAGCTGCTATATTACGTCTAGAGGCTATACGCACTGCAATGATGAGGCTATTTAGTTTAGAAAATAAAATAAGTTAATTGTGCCACATGTGAAAATGATAATTTGTAATTGTGCAGTTCATCAATGATATTAAAATACAAAACATACAGGCTACATACAACCAGACAAGGCAGCACCTCAATCATAGAGCATGAATCAAACTTAAAATTATTTTTTTGTTTGCCATGGCGTTTGTCTATGCACCTTCATGAACTAACTGGATATTTTAGTGACCGTATGTCCTTTCCTCTTGCGCCACCATTAGGCCAAATTGTATACCTGCATACTGTACAAGATCTCAAAATGTATATGGGAAGATCGTCACAACACTTTCTCAATGCATCTATGCCATCTATACATCCATCTACTGTATGAAATCTAATTCATATTTCATTGTGCGATGGTTTTATACAATTTACAGCCTCACATCATGTCACAAAGCGATCTATTTAGCTAAACATTTGAGCATCTTTGAAAAGTTTACGCGTATACGCACACACTTATACTGTAGGTCCAGTCCTATTTTAAGTGCACGTATGCGGGGCTCGCATGTGTGTGTGTGTGTGTGTGTGTGTGTGTGTGTGAACAAGCGCGAAAAGCCTGGTGTAGCTCGGCCATGAAAGTGGTTAAGAATTAGCTTTTAATGTCCCACCAGGTGTGTGTGTGTGTGTGTGTGTGTGTGTGTGTGTGTGTGTGTGTGTGTGTGTGTGTGTGTGTGTGTGTATGTGTGTGTGTGTGTGTGTGTGTGTGTGTGTGTGTGTGTGTGTGTGTGTGTTACCTGGAACTCTTCTCTGAGCTGTGTGGTGTTGGTCTGTGAATCCACCTTCAGCATGTCTTTATAGGTCAGAGCAAAGTCATTAATAGGGATGGCCGTCTCTCCACACAGACACGCCTCCAGGATGGCATCGTGGATGAACACATACTGCTCCTGAAAGCACACAATCACAAACGTAACACGTAAAGTTTGGCTATTCGAAAAGCTAGGTAAAGATAAAGCATTTCTTCCTGATATTTACTTTAATGAGTTAATAACTGATATCTATACTTTGAGTCAAATAATGGGGGTTGTGTCCTTGAAAATGCAATCATGCATAACCATAAGTGTAAT
The DNA here is from genome assembly GCF_963924005.1 of Protomyctophum bolini. Taxonomy (NCBI): domain Eukaryota; kingdom Metazoa; phylum Chordata; class Actinopteri; order Myctophiformes; family Myctophidae; genus Protomyctophum; species Protomyctophum bolini. The sequence goes on along the minus strand of NC_137878.1, from coordinate 34,064,669 downwards.
AATAATAATAATAATAATAATAGTATGCAGCTTATTAAGGAAGAATGAATGAATGAATGAATAAATACCTTTTGTGTTAATAACTTAATACCTGATGTGTTAATAATAATAAGCTGCATTCATGACACACTCAAAGTGCTTTACAGAGGAATAAAGAAAAAATAGAAGCAATGGAGTCAAAAGTACAGTATTTCTATTTAAAATGTAACAGAGCAAAAATCATCAGCTTACTTAAGCTTAAAAAAAAAAAAAAAAAATGTAAACAGTACACATCTACTCAACTAAAGGTACAATTTGTAATTAGTACACAGACACAGCCTGGCATGCACTCAAGCTCAGTCCTTGAAACGTGTGTTTCTACTCTGTTCATCATTAACCAACTACACACATAGATACACTCCACTGAACCATCTGAATAATTGACAGTGTTTACTAGTGAAGTTATAGTTTAGTTATATTGCCTATAGTATTTTGCTCCTGTGTTTCCTGCAACTCAAGCTCTTCTCCTCTCCTCTAGAACCCAGCTCACCTGTTCTACTGCCTGCTCGTCTGCCTGCCACCTGCCTGGACTGCTCTCCTCATTCCTCCATGTTTGTTTTACATGCAACCTTCCACAAGCTCCAATTCACCATATTGTGAATAAATACCTTAAATTTGCTTCTGTGTTTGGCTCTATGTTTGGGTTCAACTTTCTGCATACCATGACATGTATGCCCAATGGTAGGAGATTGTTGTTTTGTTGTGTACTTATTCATACTCTGTTACTATCTACATCTACAGCATCTCTCTCATCTCATGTACAATATGACCATTACTATCTCTGTGTGTTTAATAGACTTGTGGGGTGACACTGCCTTAAAACTGAATACTTACAGTACCACATTCACAACACTGTTTCTTGTGTATGACAATACATTAAAACAAGACAAGTGAGAAATTCCCATGCTCAACTCCCCTGCTCACTATGAAAGCGCTGAATGGCCACACTAGACATCAAAATAAAATATATCTAGGGGCGTGGCTGAGAAGGGTACCTATCGGAACCAGTAGTGGAAAACATATCAATACTGCAATCTAGAAATACTCGCATTTTGTCGCATTTCAAGTTTTCAAATGTAGACAAATCTTTTGAAAATAGCAGATCTACAAGCTCACAATTGTACAAGCTCAATCATCATGAGGCCTAAATGTATATACGTAGGTTAATTAATGTTTTCTGTTTGCCACAAACCTGTTGCCATTTCCAGTGCACATTTCCAGTTAAGGTGGTTGCGCACTGGTGCTTTGTTTTTGCGGATCTGAAAGTTATATGCTATCACTAGCTGCAGGCTGTCACCAACACCCCAATAGACACCACTAGACAGCTGCGGAAAACAGATAAAATCTACCCCGGTCCGAAAAAACTTGTCAACGTGATTGACATAAATTGACGTTGATTTTTTTTACGTCTTCTCACTCCTCTGAAATTCGCTCCGATATTCAGAATTTCGAACCAGTGTGCAAACACCTTTACTAAGCTAGGTGTTATAGTAATTTAGAAAGGAATGTTTTAATCACTTATATGTGATTTTCCTGGTATGAACAAAATTGCACAGCTGTTATACACATCTACACTGACATCACGGGGTGCATAGTTAGTTTAGACTAGTCATTGGTTAGACATGGGTTAAGGTTAGGTTTAGGTGTTCTGCCCCGTGGGAGGTTAGGTTTAGGGTGAGGGTTTGAGATAGGTTATAGTTGTAGGACTAATGACTGGTCTAACCAATGACTAGTCTAAACCAAAAACTGTCTCAACTAAGTACTGCACCCGACATGGTTTCTGTGATGTTTGGCAACAAAGAGAGTATACCGTAGGATCATGTTGATTTTGGATGCAGGGACACAGCAGTACCACAGTGTCTATTGTTGCCAAGGAACAGATGGAACAGAGAGGTAGTGCAACATCCTCATAGCAGTCCTGTGAATAATCAGCCATCGCTGCAGGTTCGCTATAGGCAGACCTGCCAACCTTGAGATATTGACATGAGTAGCACCATGCGCGGCGCGGCAAATCCAGCAATAGTTTTTGTGGCGGGGGGTCCTGCATGCCTTTTTTGGGGAGGGGGGAAGTTATATTAGAGAATTTCACACCAGAAATGTACCGGTAGTACATTGCACTAATGTTTTACTGTTTATAAATCTCTCTGTGGCTCTGGGCCCAGCTTCATCTCAGACATGCTGGAGCCATATGAACCCCCTAGAACCCTTAGGTCATCTGGGGCTGGCCTACTAATTGTTCACCCCATAGTTGGAACAAAACATGGTGAAGCAGCATTTCACTACTATGCATCACAAACCTGGAACAATATTCCAGACCATTAGGAAATTCCCAACTATAGCTGTTTATAAGTCCAATTTAAAAACATTTATTTAACATTGCTTACTCACAATGATGTCTATCAACTAGGTCTTGCCTGGGCTTTTAATGAGCTGTACTTTGTACTTTGAATGTGTATGAAAGGTGCTATAAAATTGCCTTTCCACGCCTACTTCCTCTGAGTTAACATATCTCAGTCTATCAATACATTTAAATGTAAATGTCAAAGCACAGTCTGTCTATCTCCAGTGACTTTATGAATGAACATGATGAACAATGATCATGTTGCCTAAATAAAACATTTATGTGCAAGATTTCCATTTCCATTGGAAATCTTGTAATTCAACAAGTAATTCAACCCCTTCCAAGGTGTGCTGCGGGATAGGACGAGCACTTTCAGCCGTAGGCTCACACTCCCCCCAAGGATGCACACGGAACGTTACAGACTCTCTTTTATGCCAACTGCCATCAGACTATTCAATGCAAATGCATAATAACTGCCCCCCCTAAATGGCATATGGTCCTTGGTTGTCCTGATCTTGTGTGATGATTATGTTTTTTTTTGTTTTTTTTTTTTAATTTATCCATTAATGAATAAATAAATAAATAAATATTTAATTGAGTGTGTATATAGTCTGTATAATCATTCATAATCATAGGCTACTAGTTTGTTGATCATACTGTATTCATTTCAACCTCACAGAGACGATAGATAATTCATTCACTCACTGACTGTACATGTCAACTCATTCAGAGATAAAGTGGAATATTTTGGATCTGTACGTCGTCCACAACTCTCCAACAAGATATATCCTTCCACTGTTACGCTGATGAGATGACGTACAAATCTAAATGCCTCTCACACCCAACAGCAATAACTCCATCGAGCCCCTGATTAACTGTCTAGATGATATAAAAACTTGGATGGACGCAAATTTCCTACATCTAAATGACAATAAAACTGAGATCATCATCTTTGGTCATAACCCCACCCTTCCTGTCAACACTCTGGGCCCCCTCACCTCCGGTTGAGCTAACCGTCCGAGCCGACATTGTACTATCAATATACACAAATAACAGTCATAAATGAGAGTCTAGAGAATATATGAGGTTAATTTAAGAATATATTGGTCCAAAACATAACTTTATATATATATAACATCAGGACAGGCAGTCCTGTCTAACACTTTGATTCCAAACATGATCTCTCAAAATCTAATCTATAGTGTAAATATAGTATAATAATATGCAGTCTATGGTAGTGGAAACTGACCTCTGTCTGGATCATGTTGATGCGTCGGGAACAGAGGGTTTTGACACAGTTGTAGATGTCCACCACTCCTTCACATTCAGCCATGTCCAGCATGACGTCCAGAACGATGTAGCAGCCTGTCCGTCCCGCCCCCATGCTGGAGGGAAGGCAAAACGATGACACGGTTCAATCGAGTGCTGGTCATACATTCAGCGGCACCACATGTTTGTAAATAACCCCAGAGAGGCAGGGTGGTGTGTGTGTGTGTGTGTGTGTGTGTGTGTGTGTGTGTGCATGTGCATGTGTGTAGTCAGGTACCTGCAGTGCACCACCACAGGTCCGGCGTCGGGGGGCATGGAGCTCTTAACGCGGCGCAGGAAGGCCAGCAGTCCCGTGGCGTGGTAGGGAACGCCGTGCTCCGGCCAGGACGTGAAATGGAACTGGCACACCTCGTGTTTGGCAGGGTAGCCTCTCTGCACAAACAATTAAGAGAGTCTCACTGAGATGCTATCATGAGGAAGGTCGGACGGATTATACACCCAAAAGGACATTAACACCAAGCACGATATAACTACTGTATCACCATAATTAGAAATAATTGTGTCATTTTCAAAATCTTTCTAGTTTGAAGGTGAGTTCACAGTCCACACCACGACTATGACGACAACGATAGTGGTGAGGGATATCGTTTGGATCACTTTCAGACTGATCAACACTGACAGGCAGCCAATCAAAATCCACCAGAAGGACAGCTGGGATGCAATCGTTCTCACTCACCCTCAGAATCAGTGATAGTTTTGTTATTGCTAACGGAGATGAGAAGATGGTTATGAATAGCAAACGCTAGCTGGCAGTCTTCCTGGCATTACCTCAGATAGCTACAACCATCCCACCTCCTTAACATTCATATAGTGAGAGTCTAGCGGCCCTATCTTGCCCCTTATGCCTAACTTCTTCTTTTTTTTTTATTTCTTTTCAAAACAGTACCAAAAAAATTTAGGCACAAGCTGGCGAACAAGATAGAGCCCCAAATGATCCCTGTAGCCTATTGCATGTGCCTTTCAGCACCACGGAGGCAGATATCTCGCTGTGTGCATGGGCTCTGACACAGCAGGACTTCGCATCGCGGTTTGGTGCCATTGTTTACATAATATTATCGTTCACGTTCATGTGGAGGCTCACATAGTTATTGTTTTAGTTATTGTGCTTGGTGTGAATGGCTCGTAACAATGGTGTTCGCTGGAAGAACACCACAAACAGACAATCCTGTTACTGTATGTCGCCATGGGAAGCACACAGAGACCATCAGAGACTATGACAGAATGCAAGCTGTTTGCATGCTGTGTTGTTGAAGTGTCATAGAGGGCACAGATGCTGTGGTCACTGGTTGGTATGATGTGTTTTGTCAGATGGTACATACGGTAGTTGACATTGTGATGAGAGATGTGGTGGGCGGCATGGTCCAGATTTTATCTAACAATACAACATGTGGTGAGTGGGAACCTGTCAAGAGAATGAATATGTCCACAAGATGTTTGCACTAACTAATTTCACCCACTTCCTTCCACCTGTGATGTGACAGTAAAGTTAGATTCTTATGCATTTTCATAATTTTGTGTGGGATGCATGATTGTGGCCTTTTGAGCTTGTCTATTTTGGTTTAAAGGTCATGTTTGAATAGTTTGATGCCTGTGTGTGTGTGTGTGTGTGTGTGTGTGTGTGTGTGTGTGTGTGTGTGTGTGTGTGTGTGTGTGTGTGCGCGCGCGTGTGTGTGTGTGCGTGTGACGTGTGTGTGTCAGACTCACCCTCTCCATAGCAAAGGTGCGGACGGTGTATTCTGCTAGAGTTTCAGTCTTCAGCAACGTTACATTGATGTCTCCATACAGTTCACTGTCATCAGGCCAGTACTTACAGCACTTTATCTGGACAAACAAACACAGTATTTGTATTAAAGTATGTGTGTGCATGTGCAATTGTGCATGCATGTGTGTGTGCGTGTGCGTGTGTGTGTACAGTATGTCCTTCAGATTATCAGATGGGCTCTAATAACGGGGGGAATTAATCTGCATGTTCTACTACAGTGACATCATTGAGGGGCTGCGTGTCACATGTACACGTACTGTATTTCTGTGCCAAATGTGAAATACTGTGGCACAGGGTCAATCATTCAATAGATTGAAATACTCTGGCACAGGGTCAAACATTCAATAGATTGAAATACTGTGGCACAGGGTCAAACATTCAATAGATTGAAATACTGTGGCACAGGGTCAAACATTCAATAGATTGAAATACTGTGGCACAGGGTCAAACATTCAATAGATTGAAATACTGTGGCACAGGGTCAAACATTCAATAGATTGCATGCAATAATAGGCTGTTATCAGCGGACGCAAGGACGGCTGCTGCCATCAGAACATCCAGGACACAGCGTATGAGGGGGACGTGCGTCAGAGCTCTGACCTTCTAGCACTGTCATCAAAGTAACTGGTGATTACTCATGGCTCTCCACTGGGGACCGGCAAGATCCTACCATTCAACCATGAAGGAGAGCTACAACTGCTGCTCTGTTACATCTACTGTATGTAACAAATGATAAAGGGCAGCTCCATAAATACATGTTGCCTCCATCTATCTTCCCGCATGGGAGGCTTGGTCGGAGGTACGTACCCTGCCCACCTCCACCAGCTTGGTGATCATGACGATGCTGAAGCAGTTCTCCTGCCAAACCATTCTCCAGAAGTCATAGATCATCTCCTGCTTGGGACCTGTGGAGGAGGTGAAGGGGGAGGGGAGGTGCGCAGAGGTGAGGAAGGAGAAAGATAATGAAGGAGAAGGTGATGAGAAGAAAAATATGGAGGTGAAATTGACATACAGAAAGAGGTGCAGAGGCACAGAAGTAGATGGAGGCATATCAATAAAAAGAGGCACAGAAGGAGACCGAGGTGCAGACAGAGAGGATGCAGGGGGTGGAGAGATGAGCCATAAGTCAGGGCAAATAGCAGCAATAACCATCAACACAGACACGATGTAATCCATGCCAGAGAATGGAGTAACAGTGTGTCATTTGTGAACTATTACGCATTCTGTGTTCTTCTCATACTGGGAGAAATTACATTTCAATATACCCACAAATCCTGAGATGTTGCGTAAACAAAGCCCTGCGTTGGCTCACAGTGGCGTCGTTTGGTGACACAAATCACAGTGCTCAGGGCAGATGACACTTTCATTGATTTCATTACACTGCGCCTCTGATAATATCACAAGGCTCTATCTCATGCTGGCTGCAGAGCTGGTTATGCTGTGTTTTTAATGATCATGTCCCTTCATTTTCTTCATCTCTTGACACCCACACAGCTTCATAGGAACTGATTCACACGACTTTCACTGAAGGTTACACCTTATCAGTCCTGCTATACATGTTTGAATGGTGACGCCGAACAACAAAGCTTTGTATTCTTTCTCTTGCAAATGCCCATGTCCAGTTCCAACACACAGTGGGTTTGTTCCTATTATTTAAAAGGGGATATATTATGCATTCATTCATTCAGTTATTCATTCGTTAATTCATTGGCTGTTAGATGTAATCAAAACAGTCAGTTTCCAGTCTATTTAGGGGTCATATTAGCATTATTGATGAGACCACTAGTACAATTGCCTGGCAGTATTGCTGGCCCAGCCCTCTGCCTTGTTTCTGTTGAGGGAGTTCAAGTCAACAATGGATGCTGCTTGGTTTTGTTTCCATATTGTATGATTATTTATTAGAATCTAGTTATGTGACGGACCTTGGCTGTCGATACTGTATGGAGGAATGACATACCAAATCTAGATCCAGATTGGAGCTGGGATACAGTGTGGTCTAATGTTGTCCTGTCTTCTAGGAATCCTGATCATCAACAAATTCATCTAAATTTTGTTCATCGGACATACTTAACCCCCCGCAGATTGTGTGCTATGCGGATTTTAAATAATCACAACTGCACTTTCTGCACTCCGAACACCATAGGTACATTCTTTCATATGGTGTGGGAGTGGAATCTGGTTGCTGCTAATCTTTCGATTATTCTACAAATTAACATCACACCCTCCCCATCTCTATTCTTATTAAATGATGTATCCCAGTTACCATTAAATAATACCCGTATTCGTGTCTTCTTTGCTGGCGTAACGGCCGCAAAGAAGATGGTTGCTTCGCACTGGAAACCTCCTCATGCATTGTCATTTCGCCAGTGGGCTTTGACCTTTCTAGATTTATTATAATTATAATAATTTATTTAGAAATGTCTACAGCAAGATTGCATGGTGCAAAAGAGGAAAACATTGAGATTTTGTCTGGTATTGCAGATTTGGTTAAGGGCATGATTTAGTAATTATTAATATCATTATCTTTTTATTTTTTTGTTCCCATTGCACAGTAGTAGGAGTACTGACATTTTGTGGCATCTTTGGTCTCGGGGGGAGGGGTGGGTGGGATTGTTTGTTTTTGTGTTCCTTGCTTTTGCTGTTATGTGTTGTGTTTATGTGTTTTCTTTAGTCATTCATGATGTTAACGTGTCTTATTGTGATTTTTTGTCTTTAATAAAAAACATTTGATAACAAAAAAAAACAATGGATGCTGCTTGGATTTACTTGTTATGTTCATTATTCAAATTATGCAGAATATGAATGCCTTTTATACTTCTGGAAACTCACTACGCTCTATTCTTCAAACCGTTCTATTGCATCACAAAAAACTAAGCTGGAGGAACAGTTAGTGAGTAGCCGTGCCACACATTTACAGCTTAAATAACATCTGACAGCGAATCCAACCCAAAACAGACATCTATTTCACCAAAACGCCCACAAGTACAGCAACATTTGGGCCAACGGAGGGCTTTGATCTTGCAGGCTAAATCACTGTCAAACACAATCAAATTTGAGCACACTTGTACTTCTTTGCAGCATTATATTCTTCTACCTCCGCGGCTCGCCTTAACAAGACATGTGTTTGTGCTCCGGGCAAACCTTACAAGGCTCTGTCAGAGAAACAACCATAGCTGCATTTTTAAAAGGAAATAATAATACCACATGACAGCAGCTCCTGACAGCTTCTATCTATCTATCTATCTATCTATCTATCTATCTATCATAACAACCAACATATCTGCCTCCTCCTCCTCGTCATGTTCCTGTTCGTGGCTCAATCTCCACTTCCCAGTTTGGCTGAGCCAGTAACAACATCACCAGAGGGGACGTGGGAGAGACGGACACAGATTGATCCCATGGACTTGCATGGTACGCCGCGCTGTGCTTTCAGACGCCGGCTCTCGGGGAGAATTTGGCGTTTCACTGCCTCCTCTCCGTCTCCCTCCCACACCTTCATCCTTGACAGAATACAGAACGGGCCCATGCAGAGAACCTGCTGCTCTCCTACACAGGAACATGTGGCTCCAGGCTCAACTCACTGGATCAGCTTCTATGGGCTTCTGCAGCAAGCAGCCCACAGAGAGGCAGACTATTCATATGCAAACACCCACCGTTGATGCTTTACATTGAACAGTGTAGGACTTACTGTATGTTTAAAACCCTTGCGTGCAGTGTACATAGAGCAGGGGTAGGCAATCTTTGGCACCAGTGCCAACATTGGCACAAAGGAGGGTGATCACTGGCACACTGGCATAAGTGTGAGAGAGGACTTTTGGTTTAAAATAAATAATTTAAAAATGTAATCGAATAAATGAAGTCCCTCACATTTGTATGTAAATTACATCCATGCACATAATTCAACATGAATTAAAACGCTGCACGTGTGCGTGTGTGTGTCTGTGAGTGCATGTGTGTGCGCATGTGTGGTGTGTGTGTGCGTACAATACACAAACATGATAAAATAATGCAGACAGATGGTGTGAGAGACCGAGGGAGAGGGGTGTCGGAGTGGGGGGGGGGGGGGGGGGTGGGGGGGGATGTGTGATAGTATGTGTGGGAGAAAAGGAGACAATTGAATGACTTCAAGTTTTGGGAAGCGGCAAGGTTGCAACCCAAGACAAAAGACAGACAAATCAGAAGGGGGAGTGCGTTCTGAAGACATACACTGGCTGAATAAACAAACAGGAGAGGTCTAGTTGTGTTTATTTGTGTTCGTGAAATACGTCTTTGTGTCTGGGGTTTGCAGGCGAGGTAATACTTTAATGTAAAGAATAATAATGCACCACCGCCTGTCCACAGCAGAAAGACAGAGACACAGTCGGTGGTGTGACAGTGTCAGACAGACTGACGGTTACAGTGAGTTATTATGGGAGCGTTTGATGGGGGATCGGAGAACATGACGCAGGAGACAGCCAGTTGTAGCGTGATGAAACATCGGCTCCCCTGTTGTTTACACATTCATTATTCAAAGTAACAGCTCATTTCAATATCGACAGCCGATGTGTGGAGGAGGAAGAAGTGTCCAAACAAATGCCTATGCCTCACAAACATGAAAACACACCGGAATTCATCCATTGTTATGCGTTGTAATGTACGTATTCTGTGCGTGAGACTCACCCTGGGTGGCGATGAAGTGGTTGGATCGCTGGTAGCCCTGTATGAAGTTGACAGGAGGAGAGGAAAGAGGTTGGAGGAAACAGAGAGAGTGTGTCAATAATCATAAAAAATAACAATGGCCCCGGTTTCTCAAAAGACACCTCTTACACCATGGTGTAAGAGGTATGGTGTATAAGAGGTATGATTGGCTGCATGGCGGACAATCAAACACTATGTCCTTTTTTTGGAAACACTGTCAAACACAATAACATAGAAATACACAACCTAGACTAGAGCACAGCCATACCTGTCCTCATTGCGCACGTAAGGCCTCCTGCATGAATACACAAACCTGTTTCCCTAAAGCCTCTTTAGCCTACACACACCTGTCGATATGTGGCAGTATTAAAACCATTCGCAGAGAAATGTGTGGTGCGAGTGGTGACTTTCTTCATCTCATTTAAATATAAAAACTTTGAAATTAAGGCCTACAGCATCAAAGAAATTAAATTGAATTAAAAAAAAATAAGAGTGAAGAGAGCCTACTGTCAGCTGTCCAGCAGTCCAAATATTATTAAATTAAATTTCAGAATGGTAGACCTGAGGCCTACCATACCAGGCCTCAGGCCTGAGGCCTACCATTGTGTGGCACATCTATGCACGGAATGTTCACAGGCTTCATGCCCTAGAGGCAACTGAGCATGTGTAACACCATACCTCTTACACCATGGTGTAAGAGGTGTCCTTTGGGAAACCAGGCCAATAACAATGCAAACAGATTCTGGGAACTTAACCTCTAATTTCATCCCTCCTTCAATTCTCTCTCATCTCAACTCATCTCTCATTGGTCTAAGAGCTTGGGGTTGGTAGCAGAAATGTGTAAACATGTCTGCACTTATTATTTATAAATGTAATGAAACATTTCACAGCCCACCAAAACAGAATTGTGCTCTGCTACTGACGATTGCTTTTTATTGAGATGCCGCTTGCTTGTCTTTTGTTGTGATATCTCACTTAACATTATGAAATGATGGTCTTTGTCCCTGCCGGCGTCTGTGAGCCGGGTCATTATAAACAGAGTGAGAAAGCTGCATGCCAATAACGGTGGACTGGCTGTCAGCTCCCATCATGCATCTGGGCCCATTGGTCCTACACAGACAGTGAATCTGTGATCTTTGACTTATTATATCTGAGTGTCTCGGACTGATCTGGCTGTCCAGATTTAAGGGAATCAGCTGTCACATCAATCAGGGAACTACAGTCTTAGTACGCTGAAATAGAAGCTATTTTTCTTGTGTCAATAACCAAAATATGTTTGAAAACTTAGCAAAACTATGGTAGGCAGGTTCTGAATTGTCCGCACAGACCTCCTCTGTAGAAACAAATGGTGCCATCTACTGTAATAATGAACATTAGTGAGGACCAATTAGTCTACAAAAATGTCGGAATAAAGTTGAGATGGACGGCCATTGCTATGGAAAAGTGCAGCGATCACAATTCCCATGAGCCTTTTGGTGCCGAACTCCCACAGATCAACCGGTTTCTTATCCGTTGCCTTGGCAACAGTGGTGCCCAAGGGGAGGCAAGCAAGGACATAAAGCCATTTGCAAAACAAGGATAGAAAGGAAAAAGATAACATGCACAAGTCTACTACTGCACGCACCACACAACACCACACAAACCCATTATCCAAAATAAATAGTGTGTTTCTGAAGTGCTTTTAAAAAACATGTCTCCCTTTTATGTTCCAATATCTAAGACCAAAGAAAATCTAAATTCAGTGTGTGCGCACCAAAGATTAGTTTAAAATCGCCCAAAGGACTTAAGAAAAGTGTTTTTCTAGCCTGGTCCAGCGACCGTGATTTCTGGTGATTAAGGATGCATCAACATCAAATAACTCAGGGTGAGAATCTGATTACACATGAAAGAAGGGAGGTAAAGAGCCAGTTTGGATCAAGAACTCAGAGGAATTGTAGTGGTCATCAAGGCTTAGCAGCTCATAGCAGGAGAGAGGAAAGGATGGGTGGGGGGGGTGGTGTGTGGGGGGGGGGGGGGGGCTGCTATAGGAGATGAGCCAGGGAGAGCTGGCAGGGACACAGAGGGCAAAGCCCTGCATCGCGAGCGAAGATCCCGCGGGAGCCGACATAAATCTTTTTGTCAGCAGGCAGGTTTTAAATTAGGCGGAGATGGGCGATCAAAAAAAACTACCTGCAAAGTCCTGCAATAAGCCGGATATATGTAGCGCAACGTGTGGGCGTGCAAGCCGTGCATTACTTTAACTTGATATTATGAACACATTTATCTTACGACTAAATTCAGAGGAGAACATAATTTTTTAAACGTTCCCGAGTCCCGACAGGTATATGCAAAATGCATCTATTTAACAACCTACTGTCAAGCAGTAAATCCAACCAAGCCCACTGTGTCGCTGTCCGTGGTGCTGTATTGGCCATCTCTCTCTCTCTCTCTCTCTCTCTCTCTCTGATTGTGTTTGCAATGTTTTTGGAGCAAAATATAAATAGTTTAGGATTGCAGCTGGGAGCAGCAGCCAGACAGCAGACAGCACGGACAGGAATCCACTGGGAGTGGGACTGAGAAAACCCCAATGGATGGGGTGTGTGTGTGTGTGTGTGTGTGTGTGTGTGTGTGTGTGGGGGGGGGGGGGTTGGGGTAGATGGAAAGAGAAGAGAAGTCAAATACTTACTTCCCTGTTTATCCGAATCTAATGGGCGCCAAATGTTGGGGGAGGGGGCAGAGAGAGAGAGAGAGAGAGAGAGAGAGAGAGAGAGAGAGAGAGAGAGAGAGAGAGAGAGAGAGAGAGAGAGAGAGAGAGAGAGAGAGAGAGAGAGAGAGAGAGAGAGATAGAGATAGAGATAGAGATAGAGATAGAGATAGAGATAGAGATAGAGATAGAGATAGAGATAGAGATAGAGAGATAGAGAGAGAGGAGGGAAGGAGGGGGAGGAAACAAGAGCTAGTTATAGTGATCACAGTACAGTGGGAGTCTGGGAGAGGGAGGATGAAATGCTTTGAAAAGAAAAGCAACAAGCCACAATCACAATCATCTTAAAAAAGAGTCATGAGGTCACACAGTTTTATAACAAGAATGTTTTGTTACACTCTCTCGACTTCTTGGGGAAGCGCCGACATCTGACAACATAATGGCCAACATCCCTGGTTCGATTCCAGTTGATCTTTGTGACATTTTCTTTCCTTTTAACCTTTGGGAAATGGAAAGAGTCCATCTACGGTGACCTAGGTGCCTTCCATTAATCACACAGAATCAGTCCATTGTAAGGTGATAAACCAGGGGTTGTGCCTGCCATGGCATGCAGGCAGTGCTGTAGACAGCACGCTTAATGACACCAGAGAGCTTTGATTTTAATGGAGTCTAAGAGAGCAGGCACTGTCCTGCTGCACAAGCAGTGAGGTTAAATAACCCTTCTTCAAACCACTTAACGCTTCTGCGTCAGGCATCAATCCAGTTCTTGTCCTCCTTCCAGCTGCTTTTGTCAAAGACACGATGGTGAAACTAAAGGCCCTAATGCAGTATCCAGAGAGTACAACAAGCCCTATCGAACCTCTTCACTTTCACATCACTTTATAAGCACTTAACGTGACTGCATCCTGGGCTAAAACAGAGCCTGAGTTCTTAAAGAGAGGCTTTTCAGTGCCAACTCTGAAGTCTGAATGACCTTTTTTACATTATGAACCAACAGCAGAATAAAAAGGTAATTCTTCTTGTACGAAGTGCTGTGATGAGATGTGACAGGTGCTATGCTCTGCTGCTGGGATTGGAGAGGCTTTCTGAGATCCTCACTCTGTGTGATCAAAACCAACAACAGATGAGAGGATCAAGCCTGCTCTATCGGAGCCAACTGGGGCTCTATACGGTGCGTAGGGCACATACCTCACATACCAAGGCTCTAATGCCTTGACAGTGACTCCCTGGTTCGATTCCCGGGCAGGCCGGACCATTTGCTGCCTATCACTCACTTCCTGTTTCCTCTCTCTCTCTCTCTCTCTCCACTGTATGAATATAGGCAGAAAAGCCCCAAAATATCCTAAAGAAAAGAATATAGAGCTATTTAGAGCTTATTTTAACAACACCACCACCTAAAGTATAGACCAACGCTGAGCCATGTGATCGTGAAATGACAAGCCAGCATTCTCAAACAGAAAGTCCAGAATGTCCCGGATCCCCTCTAATCCTGGGTCAATACCAGGTTACCAGGGGGTCTAGTATGGACTGCTGTTGGTGTAGGACAGGATAAAGAACAAAGTGAAGGAGGCGGAGGTTAAAGTGACTTACATCGATGTAGTTGGCGTTGACATAGTCAGAGTCAGAGTTGGGGTCTGCCAGCAAAGAGTGCAGTTTGACTTGATGACGATCATCTGCAATGCATCAAGGAAGAACAAATTAGCACTCTTTGATAACTGATCCAATAATAGTTATTTTAGAACTGCATTTTCACAAACTTAAAGGAACACTCCACTGTCAAATGTGTGGATGTTTAGTCGATTTCTGATACAAACTGTGTAAATCGAAAAAGAAACATTTTGATTACATGCAATACCAGCTGAGATAATTATGGAGGGGCACTCCTATACCCAGCTTTGAGTGTTTGTGTGAACACAAACATTGGCTTGTGATTGGCTGATCACTCCATACGGACGATTTGAATGGCTGAGCAGTACATATTGAAGATAAAAGTCATGTCACAAAAGTATGATTCTTTTTCATTTTCTATCACATGACACGTTGCTGTCTGAACCCACAATACCCATAATTCACTGTGCCGGCTTGGTTCCAATGCTGTTCAGAGCATAAGATAAAGACATTACATCAATAACTTTCAATGTATTCCATATACCACATAGATACATATCACATGATCATAATACAGATAACAGAACTAGATACCACATATAGACAATCAACATTATAGTCACAGAATCACCCATTACAGAACTAAATGCCACAGGGAGGGGTCGGGGAGGTGGAGAGAATTTGAACGCTGACATCTGAACAACCACTGAGTCAGCTTGGCATGTAGAGTGAACACAGAGTAACTTAAAAGGACCACTTGATTGAATTGTAGGCGTGAGTGAGTTAGCTGGCAGCGAATGAGAGTGAAGGGAGTTGATGTGGAGATTGACAGCTGATTTAAAGGAGCAGAATGAATTACTGTTAGAGAATGAATTAAGTCAAGGGGGTCCGTGAATTAAATAAAATAAACCTTCTGACTTCCATGTCTCAATGAACTATCGCTGCGCTGGATTTGATCATTAGTCCTACTGATAAAGGTATGGAGATAATATGTTGAAAAACAGCAGAGCATTCCTTTAATAACAACCATGCAACATTAAGGGGCATTAAGTACATAGGATAATGTCAGTTAATATTATATCTACAACACACTGGGAATATAAAAATATAAAAAAATGTTTATGGCAATTAAATGCACCAAACTTCTATTTGTTTCCTTCTGAGCTGTGTACTGTTAGCTGTGTCGCTAATTGTGACTTACGGCTGAGTAAACTATCATGTCTTCCTTTAGGCTTGTCCTTCTTCTTTGTCGCATCCCAGCCATCGAAAAAGCTCTGGAAAGAAAAAGCAACAAAACTCATTATAAATCTATCTACATAATGATGACACACAGGTAAGATGAAAATAAATGAATGGGGAGGAAAAAAAGAAAGAAAGAAAAAGATGGGTGGTGAGTGAGCGAACACAGGATCAGTGGCTCCAGTCACGTCACGTTCCGCCTCACGATAATTCACACTGATTGCCTAGCTCCGTCTGTGGGCACAGTCCGTCAAAGGTGGTCCAATCCCCTGTGGGCGAGGGGGAATGACAAATTGGGACCAACCTGAGGCACGCGCAACAAATCAGGGACACCATTGTGATCTGGGATTACTTCAGCCACTGGGTAAGCTAGGTTCTTAGATCTCGCTCGTCACCAACGTATACATTTTTGAGTGGTAAAACCACTCTTTCACCACCTGTGCGCAACCTAACCCCCCGGGGACCCCCACACGGAGTTGCACCAGTCACTTCACACAGGTGTGATTTTTAGAATTTGACTGTTTGACAAATTGAGCAACTTTCACTTAGTTCAGTAATATATGCCTGCAAGATACCTGCAAACATGGGTCACTGCTTATGAAGGAAACCAGTTCTCTCCCACCTCCCTCCCCCCTCCCCCAAAACATCCACAATGCCTTGCAAAAAAAGGCAAGATAAATTGCACCAGCACTGACCCGGTGGGAAATAAGCGTTATGAAGTGTGACAGCGGTGTGCAAGCTGATCCTCTTCATCTTGTTTATTTCTCCAGGCAATGAGGATGAGGAGCCAGACTGAAAAAGCCACCCACATATTGATTTTGGGAGGTGAACCCATGGAATAATTTAATTAATCTAAATCTAAGTGTATTTGGATTCCTGCAGGTGGATGTGGAAAAGAAGAAGAAAAAGGTAAAAGGCTTATCGCCACCGGCAGAAGTGAGAAACTTTGCATCGAAGTTCAAGGGGAAGCAAAGGGGACTTCATTTTTAAAAGGATAATTACAGGTCTAGCTGTATTATCTCTGCCATGGGGCTGAAATGAAACTAGACTTTATTTAAGCAATATTACACGAGAGGGTGTGGTTTAACGTGATTCTTGCCACGACAGTGATGCGGTCAGGAACGAGACGTAGTCGAGTTCCGCAAGCATCACTGAAGTGCTACGAAATGCACTTAAAATGGGGCACAGCTAGGATGTGCACCACATCTGTTATTATGGATCACGCCGCAATTCTAGGCAAACTCCGGTGTGATTGGCCAGTAGTCGCTGTGTTCTCGTTTTTGCAACTATGCCTAAACCTAACCCTAACCTCAGTAAAACTATGCCTAAACCTAACCTACAGTAAGTAAAACTATGCCTAAACCTAGCCCTAACCTCAGTAAAACTATGCGTAAACCTATAACCTAACCTCAGTAAAAAATATACATAAATCTAACCTTAACCCTAGCTCGCATCACTTAATTGTATGGTGAGACGTACTGTAGGAGGACCCTAGGCAGGAGACAAGCCCTAGTCCTAGAGACCTCTCAGTGCCTGCAGTCCCCCAAGAATACACAAGGCAGAGAGAGCCTTCTGTTGGTCCTCGCAGGAGAGAAAGGACATGTGGGCGGATTCACGGGGGGTGCCCTGGGCACGGCGGTCGCTGGGGTGTGGTCAGCATTGGTTTGCTACACCTGGCCAGCAGGTTGCGAACTTCCCTGTTGGCCGGGTGTGGCCCTCCCTCGCGGTGCTGGTTGCGCCTCTGTGATGGCTGAGCCCGGGGCGCCCCTCTGCGGATTCGTCTATAGCTGGAAGTCTACTGCTGACACGCCAACTGGAGAGTGTTGTGGTTAAGTGTCGAAACACTCTAAGACGGTTGGAGACCGCCCGATGACCTCTCTTCCAGGCCAAGGCTTCATCCACTAGAAATGTATTACAGTCGCATCTTTGATGTATTCACAAACCATATACAACCCCTCAACTCTCACCTCATACTCCTGCTTGAAGCCGTATCCCTCGCCAGTCTTCATCTGGTTGATGTGTTGGAGGAGGTCAGCCACGCGTACCGCTGGGTGGAGCTGACCCGTGTGATAGGGAGAGCTCTTCCTCCGACAGAGGCGGTGAGGGGAGGAGCCTCCCAGGAGGCTGCTTGACTCGTTCATAGAGGAACGCTGTTCATCTGGGCACACGTTGAAGTCTGTGTTAGCAAACATTTCAATCTCAATGCACACAACATGATACTATATTGTTTTATGCTGGAACTGTTGAAACTGCCTAAAGGGCAGACTCAAGACAGACCCATTTTAATAGAAAATAAAGTATATCTACAGTCTGTTGGCCAACTGGTTTTCAGAGAACAGCCGGAAAGTTGTGCCTCTCTTACTTCGAGCGTTGCAGCTGTGGGCGTCCATGAAAGAGTGCGTCATCTTCTCATCTAGCTGCAGGGTACTCTGGTCCGTCATGCTGCAATCCAGAGAGCTCAGCTTACGACCTTTCTCCTGACGATACGACATGGCCGCCTTGTTGATGCTCACATTATTCCTACTGAACAGGTAGAGATAGAGGCATGGGGGGAAGAGAGAGATGTGAGAGAGATGTGAGAGAGAGAGAGAGAGAGAGAGAGAGAGAGAGAGAGGTGGGAGGAAAGTGGAGTGGGCATGCGAGGGGGGGGTGAGTAAGTGAGTTGGAGGGAGTCAGTAGGGGGTAGGGAGGGAATGATTGAGGAGATGAGAAATTGGATGGAATGGAGAAAATAACAGGAAAGACATTGAAAACGGTGAGGGATGGAAAGTGAGATTTGGTGATACCAAGAGAGGTGTTAAGGGAGAGCAACGGGGTAGAATGACAGCAAGAAAGAAAGAAAACAAGAAAGAAAGAAAGAAAGAAAGAAAGAAAGAAAGAAAGAAAGAAAGAATTGAGGTAAAGTAGAGATGAGGTGGATTTTGGTTAGAGTGGGTTACGGGTGACATCAGTATGGGGCAGGATTGAGAAGTCACTTACAGGTAGTAAGGGTAAGTATAGAAGTCCCTTCTGATTAGCATGAAGGAGAGAGAGAGAGAGAGAGAGAGAGAGAGAGAGAGAGAGAGAGAGAGAGAGAGCGAGAGTGAGAGCGAGAGAGAGAGCGAAAGCGAGAGAGAGAGAGCGAGAGAGAGAGAATGATCACATGGTTTATCAAGATGGCCATCAGGGAGACGAACTTGGCATGTGACTGGAAACTTTGAACATTAGTAGATACCACCAAAGCTCAAAGTTGGAGGTAGTTTGTGATGTACAGTAGACACTCAAAGGACACTAGTGCACATGCTTTTGGGCCTGGGTGAGCATGAGCAAGTTTCCTTTTTAGGGCGGGGATTTTCTGTGCCCTCTGCAGATAATAAATAGCCCTGTGATACAACCACAGGGCTAATTATAAACACATCTGTTCTCTTTCTCTCTCGCTGGGTGGCATGTGGCCATGTAGCTGGCTAGACGTATAGTTTGCGAATCTTATGAATCACTTCCCTCTTCCACAAAATCCCATTAATTCTGCCTCTATGCTACTGGAGAAGAAAATACCATGGGTGTTGGTAAAAAAAAGGGGTAAAACATTTCTTCCTAACCAATTACCAGCTCATCTAGTCGCACCTCACAGCCGCTGGCCTCATGTAATTGAGTGGCCAATGGAATAACATGCACCGTGATGAAATATTTCATACCAAGAGAGTGTCAAGACATTGCCTAGTGAGAGGAGGTGCAGGTGTAGTTGACGACGGGCGTAATTTGCTGGTGGAAAGCAGCCAATTATTCAAATGCGACTGTAGTGAATTCAGTTATTTATTTGAATTTTCTGGGGAGCTACTCAGAAAGCATACAGAACTTGGTATTAGAATGAAACGCAAAAGGTTGGCTGAAGCGTGTAGAATGTAGGATTAATGCTCTGCTATTTCACTATAACACTTGTAATTCATTCTCATTGCCAAATGCATTTCTCAGTAGAGCACAGCTGTCAAAGTGGAATAGAGATAAATGTACTCCTCTGGATGTACGACTTAGGAGCACCACCAACTCCACACTGTAGATGTAGAACCAGCAGTACATGGATCATGGCTCTGACGTCATAAATCACTTCAGACTGACTTTCACATGTACAGTACATACCCCTTCTTGACAACGATGACAATGGCCCCCAGAAGCAGGATGAGGACCACCAGACCTCCAGCACAGGCTCCCAGGATCAAGCCCATGTCCTCTGCATGCTGGGATACCTCCAGAGTCCGCTTGGAGTCCTTGCATGCAGCTGCCCAGAGGAACAAAGACATAGTGCATTTCATTACTTGTGCAAGCAGAGCGCGCAAGTAATAGTTAGTAAATGTGTGGGCTAATATAAATAAATCATCATCATTGGCAGGGAATGAGTTGGATGGTCTCTCTCGTTCAGGGAGGCTATTTTCCATGGCAGACTCATGTCACAATAATGTCACCGTCTCTACGTATCATTTGTCTACATATTTCCATCACACCCAGCCAGGGGCTTGAAATCACTCTGTCTCTGAATCATCATTTGGGCTCCCCTGGTGTTTTTCCTGGCGTTGCGTTCGAGTAGCTCAGTTGGTTGGTAGAGCTCTCGCCTTTGGACCAACAAGTTCATGGGTTCGATCCAGGGCACCGCCAACTCAGCGTATGAGTAGCATGGCTTGGGTGCGTGAAGTACTGGGAGCTGGTGGTAGGTGTGGCGCTCCACCTCAGCAATCCATCTCCCTGGGGTCTATATAGTGCATTGTTACAGGGACATAGTGTCCCCGCTGAGCGGCTAATGGCCAGAATAGGTTATCACAAAAGCCAAACGATTTCTCCCTCGGCATGTCTCAGCTGCACAGTGGTGACAACTGTCTCAGACATTGCTTACAGGGAGGTTGAGAAATAAATAACAGAACTTGTCTGTCATACAAATACATGTCATGTGCTACCTTGGATGCCAAGGACGTGTACTGTATACACGTGTACTGTATACACGTCCTATCAAATAAAATGGTAGAATGCCAATGATGTGTATACATGTCTTAAGGTGCTTTATATTGATGAATGTACTGTAGGTCCCGGTCCCTAAGCTACGTACATCTCGTTAGCTCTGGAATGCTAGCGTGATGTAGACGGGCAATCACCCGGAAATCTAAATGAATCAGTTCGGTTCATGGACCTTTGCCTCAAGCAAATCCACACAGGGTGGAAGGAATTGACAGGGCCAAAATAATTAATTAATTAATTCATAAGATACGTTAAACGACACTTCCTAATGCCTTCACTCATACAAGACATGCACTACAGACATTTTTAGACCTTTTTAGAAATGTTAAGTATTTTAAGTAATAATTAAGGATGTGTGGGGATCAATGCATGCAGTTCCACAGACATGCTGCTATCTCACAACATGTACTAGATAAGTCACTCTGCTCTTAGCCCCATTTTGAGAGAAAAGCCATTATATTAAAACTCAATGCAGCAAGCATCCAGCAATGGGAATGCAGGAAATGAGAAAGGGTTTGTAAGAATGGGTGACACAGTGTTTTATCTCCATTTCCTGGCATTAGCCTGTAATTAATCAGATAGTGTCCTTCATGTCATCTGTGAGCCTAATCCTTGTGTTGTAAACACAAAAAGAGGAGAGAACATGGGACTGTACGGAGGCAGAGACGGCCAAAACAACAGCCAGGATACTGTGTTTAGATCACCACTGGACAGGAAATAGAACAATATCAATATGTCCTCAGGGCCATGATCATATACTGTAGGACCAAAGGATGTTTCATATAAATATGCCTGCGAATGCACCTCCTCTGCTTTTGTATCGCAGCGACAGACAATAGTGAGGCGGGAACCTTTGATGTCACAGTGCTTCAGATAAGAAAGGTAGAGTTTGGGCAGAGGGATCCTATTTAACATAGCCCTTTCTCAAGAGTACTATGAGATTCTGACACAATTCGATAGGGAGGGGAAGAGAGGGGCTATAATTCAGCACCTTTTCTTCATCTGCTTACTCACTCTCCATCTCTCTCTCTCTCTCTCTCTCTCTCTCTCTCTCTCTGCATAGGTGGTACGAGGGTGAGTGTGAGTATCAGTGTGAATTTACTGTATCTCTTCCACGTCTCAAGGCCTCTCTCTCTCCCCCTCTCAGGAAGCAGAATACGGTGCTACGCTCTCTATTTCAAAGCTACGCAACGGGGACAATGCCAAAATGTCAACGTCAATAATTTGAAGAGTGAGAGAGAGAACAGAAAGTCAATGTCAGAGGAGATGGCTTCATGTTTAGCGTTCAGCTGTCTGCTTGTTCTCAATGTCAAAACCCTGGAGCATCAGCCTGATCTGAGGACAGCTCTGTCACTCACTGGGACACGGAGCCTTATACACAAATACTTTAAAACACTTCAATAAGAAACTGTCACTTCTAACAGGTACAGATCTGCAGTACGCAGTAAAATGTGTTAAAGTGTTAAATTAACAATGGATTTTATGTTTATACTAGAGTCTATAGAATAGAATATAATATAAAAGAAGGTACCTTTGCGCGCAATCCGGATGCAGTTGATTCGCATCTCCTGTGGGGAGAAAACAGAAGAAACACGTTTGAATTCAAATCATACTGTGTAACCTCCATTTAGTGGTCTTTTTTGCGACACCCCTGGGTATCTCCACTGTAGGAAATGTTAATTTAGAGTTAAATTAACAATGAGGATGTTACATTGTAGATTGGGGTCCCAGAGATAAGAAATTGTATCCAATGAGGGTGCATTTGAAATATATTTCTTGAAATAAAAAAAGGCTGAGAACCACTGGTGTAGGTTACTGTAGCCTGTCAAAGTCACAGAGACCCCCTTATGTGTGATGGTAGCCTGGAAACGATATCTCATCATCATCTCATCTTATGTGTGATGGTAGCCTGGAAACCATTCGCACTGGTTGACATCCCAATGTGATGCGTCAGCCCGCCTGCCCCAGCTATCCTCCTCATCCACCCCATGGGGCACACAAAATTAAATTTAGATTTCAAGATGCTAAATCAGACTTTATGAGCAATTATGTTAATATGCGCTCCGAGAGTGGAGTCAGAACCTTTTCACCAAAAACGGCACCAAACTGTCTTTGTTAATGGAAAGTCTCTTCCAAATAGACTTTCATCTCCTGCTGTCTCTGGAGGCGAAAGATAAGTCACATTTACCTCTCCCAATGAGAGGTTATTAAAGCTGCTGCTGCTAATATGTCATCTCCTGTCCTTTGTCAAAGTGTCCTCCTGGCCTAAACACTGTCCAGCGCCCTGCGAGAGACGTGGGATAAATCACTGAGGAGCTGTGAATATAAACACCTCCCTTTAGCTGCCAATCAATGTGACAGCAGGGAGTTACAGGTGAATAATTCTGAGGAACACAAACTGAAAAATATGTTTTTGGGGAGAAATACCAGACTGAAAGCTCATCAATGGTACAGCCGTGCTAATTCAGTAATTCACTCGCTCGCTCACTCACTCACTCACTTACCGTACTCACTCACTCATCCGTTCATTCAACACGTTGTTGGTTGATTGTTTGGTTCATTCATTCATTCATTCAAATGATTGTTGTAGATGGGGAAGATCAACAGACAGTGTTCCATAGATGAGTGAGTATCACAAATCATCGTCTCTCACAGGCGTCGACCACACTAATTACTCTTTCAATCAAGTGACAGATCATGTCCACCGTAAGCTAGATATTTATTTATCCAACACAATTCTCACCATAAATTGTACCCCCTCTTACTGCTAAGCAGCCCACATCACATGGAAGAAAAGAAAGTGCTGTCATTAAAGAAACAGATCAGTGATATTTTTGTTTGCTTCTGTGTGGAGCTTGTGACATGATAATTAACACCCACAATGACATTCAGAGTCTGTTTTGTCATTTGAATGGCAGCAAGGGGCACTTTTCTAGTTTTCTTCTAAAGTGCTTTGAAAAAGTTCCAGTGTGTTTGTGTCCACGTATTCCGTGTATTTTGTGGTGTTTCTGTTCTCCACCAGGACTATCCTTATTCATGCTTGACCCACCACCTTGACCTCCCCATTCTCCTCTGGCCGATTCTATTTACGAGGGCAGATAATCAATAAACCGGTACCCCCCCCCCCCCATAAAGCACTGCAGCAAGATGTATTAAATTATTAATAGCAGTAACACCTTTACACTGATATACAAGGCTGCTAAACTCCACAGTCAAAAGAATAATATAAAACATAATGATAAATTGAGTCAGACACAAACCAAGGACCTTCTTATGCCCTGATGGCCTCTCTACCCACATTGTAGGCTATTTAGTGCCTTCAAAAGCATATTACAATGTGTTTCTGACAAGCAGTGAACAAACCTAAACCGACTGTCAAGGTTGCTAAGGCATAAAGGTCATGTGTCTACACTCTGGAAACAGCAGCAGCAGACAACTAGAAAAAGTGCCCCTCTGGGCACAGGTCTCCACCAGGCCAGGTCAGGTTGTGGCCTCCTGGTGGCGCTATAATAGGCCAATGTGAAAAGGGTGCCATTTCTTCTTATGCTTTTGATGGAAATTGGATGATTTTAGGCATTTTGTTCCAAAAATGTGTTTTGCAAAAATCCACCTGTTGGTGGCACTATAACAGGAGAATGTGAAAAGGGTGGGATATATTCCTCAGCCTAGTAGGAAAGTATGTGAAAGATTTCACGTAAATTGCACGCTGCGTTCATGATTTGAGGCTTTTTGTCCAAACTTTGAAAGCCAATGTTAGGAAATTAGGATGGAATATGAAATATCGGACAGTTCCGATGTTCTTGAGCACATGACTATAGAGATACTGTGTAATGATTTGTGGGATTTTTGCAGATCGGTGCAGTTATAGTAAATAAAGGTGAAAAGGTGGTGGTATTCAGGGAGTGTGTGTGTGTGTGTGTGTGTGTGTGTGTGACAGACGGACGGATGGACACACGGAGTGCAAAACATACTCTCCCCATGCCTTCGGCTACTGGAGACAACCAGCAGTTGTCAGGTTGTCTACATGCTTCTTACTCACCCCTCTGAAGTTGCTGGTAGCCTGAAAGTACACCAGATAGTTGTTGGTGGGATCTAAGGGAGCGTTCCAGTAGCCGTTGTAGGTGTGGTTGTCCCCCACGGTGAAGGGTGTGGCCTCCGGCAGACTGCTGGGCGCCAGCTCGGCTGAGTAGTAATGGGGGACTCCTTTAGCCTGGGCCTCGTTGTGGGAGTTGGGAGTAGGAAAACAATCGACGGTGCCCAGCTCTCTCTTCTTCACCTGCCTGGACCCATCCTCTTCCACCACCACCACCTGGTACGCACTGAAGGCAAGTAGTCACACGTTATTATGGTACGCAACTCCAGTCCTCTTTAGTTATATATATATATAAATGATACAGACAAAAGCACATTCAATTCTGCCCATAGGGAGTGCCACAAATATCAAGAGTTGATCCGTATGTAGAAAAGCTATTTCCCCTCGCAGCTTCCTCAGGTCGTGACGGCTGCAACCCACGACTTACCCGGCCCTGGGTTACTGGGTAGGCCAGCCAGGATCATTGGCAGGCTGGGTGGCAATGATCTTCCCCTTTCTAGATTCCGGTTTTATTTTGTAAGGATTTATTTTTATTGTAAGTGGGTCATTACGCTTTGTCTTGTTCTCATCAGGGACTAGTAGTTAGAAGGTGAATGTAATTAACGTTCTGGTGGGATGGAACAACATCAGTACCAGTGTTCCCTCAGGACACAGATTGGCAGATGCAATAATAATCATGTGACCACAGAAAAGTGCTTTCCAATATATATTATGTTCTCCTGTGGTCATCAGGGGCCTGATGACCACATTTGACTGAGGGGCTGCCATCCTGCAGCTTTTCAACAGATAAATGTTTAACCCATTTAGGCTTGACTTTGAAAAAAGAAAAAAAAGTCTTCTGAAAGAATATATATATTCAAAGATTTGTGCCGCATTTTCACGATTTTTCAAAAATAGCAGACCTAAGCGCTTGTAGATCTGCTATTTTTCAATAGCTAAATTATAACATAATGTTTAAAATACCAAAAGGGGTTCACGCCCAAAATGGATTAAACATGTAGCTAAGCTAGGTGTAATGTTAGAGTTCACAGAAGTGAACCTTTCAAGCCCTGTTTTCTTAACTCGCTGTGTTCTGCAAGACATTATTCTATAAGACATATCTCCAAAACTGGTGGGTCAAACTGAACAACAAATGAGCTATGATTCCCTGCTCTCACATGGCATGAAAAAACGAGAATGTAAACAAATCAATGACTTAGCCCTCTCCACGATGCAATGCACATTCTGCAGGTCATGGACAGATTTCTAGCCTTAAAACTTCAACTAGCATAAAGAAAGGTTTAGTACTTTAGTTTACACCCACTCACTAATGGGAAGAAACCGCAAAGACCTTTTCAGTTTCAAGGCTTAAATATACAAGCTGCAGGACATGCAGTAGTGTAGCTGTAAATGATGCAGTGTGGTTGGTGGGTGTTTGAACGTACAATACAATACAATACAATACATCAGTAAGAAGGTGTACCTGACAGGAGCTCCTCTGCCCACCGCAGGGCGAAGCACAACTGTGATGGTGCTCTCTGACTCGCTCAGCGGAGAGGGGATTTCTCCATAGTCAAACACAGGAGCTGCAGAGAGAGAGAGAGAGAGAGAGAGAGAGAGAGAGAGAGAGAGAGAGAGAGAGAGAGAGAGAGAGGATGAGGGGGAAAGGATGAGAACCAAAACACACATACAATGTATGCTGTAGTTCAAGGGGATGTCAAACAATGTGGCAAACAGAAAGCTAAAATATATTAGTAGGTATTTACGCTAAACACTGTGAGAAATGAAACCATACAAGCCTCTTTGCTTGCACACTATACTTAGTCATTATGTGTCTACATACAAAGCCACCCGCACATCGCCACTAATTGATGAGTGCGCCTGGCGGTCATCCACACAGAAAACAAGCGGGCCCTTATAATTAGGGTTCATTTTACAGCAGAACAAGCTCCGCACAGCTTGGGGGAACAATAAGGTGGAGCGAGTTCCCACCTTTGTTTCCTATAGGGACAGAATTAACTCCAGTGATGTACTGTTTTCTATAGAGACAGAGTTAACTGCAGTGTTACTGCTGCTGTTGCTGTTAGACACGGATACCATTGTAAACCAGATCAGATTCAACCAGAAGCAGGAAAATCACTTGTTTCCTGATTTTGTTCTATACTTCAGAGAATGCTACTGTACGAATATATACACACCTACTACCACAATGTGCAGGTGTGGTTAGATGTCAAAGTTGAGTGAATTCAGCTGCTCATAAATGCAAGAAAATGCATTTAAGCATCACGCAAGCTCGCACCCACACACACACACACACACACACACCATCACCAACTAACTTATGATATGAGTAGGCTTGAGTAATTAAGTCATGCGGTAAGAACACGTTTAAGCTAGAAATGCGAGAACACACACACACACACACACACACACACACACACACACACACACACACACACACACACACACACACACACACCATCACCAACTAACTTATGATATGAGTAGGCTTGAGTAATTAAGTCATGCGGTAAGAACACCAGGAACTGATGAGAGGTGAAGTTTTGGGACTGTAAGTACCGGGAGCTGACGGTAGGTGTTATGCATCATCTCCCAACTCATTGAAAAGGGGACAGAAACCATTGTTGGTCTAATACCCACAATAAGCCACTCTGATCTTTGAGACGTTTAAGCTAGAAATGCGAGAACACACACACACACACACACACACACACACACACACACACACACACACACACACACACACACACACACACACACACACACACACACACACACACACACACACACACACACACACACACACACACACACACACACACACACACACACACACACACACACACACACACACACACACACAGGCTTAACAGCTGACATAGGGAGATGTGTGATGTTTGTCATATTTCCGCCAGTGCCCAGTGCAGATTAGGTGGTTAAACCCCACATGAATTATGAACACTCCAACAGTGTTTCACGAATAGAAATACATTACACATTCATGCTACCATTTCCTGTTTTATATTTTTGAAGCCAGCAGTACTAAGTCACTGAACTTGCTCTGTAAAGCAGATGGAGTTTATGGCGCTGTGAGTCTCATATTGACATGACAGCCTCAACTGGTAGATTCAACAAAGCTGTTTTCAACAGAGCCAACCAAGACAACATTCACCATTCACTCCAATTTATGCCTTCTGTTGTTTTGTTGTATTGAAGACAGCTGTTTAAAATATAAACGTATTCACAGTCAACACTGGACAGCCAAATGTTTTTACACAGGAATGAATCACAAGCAATCTTTTTTTCTTTTTCTTACAATTGACAGCTTTGTGCAATAGCATGCTTCTGTTGAGATAAATTGGCCCCTCGTTCTTTGAAGTGTATTCAGACGGAAAACAAACTGAGACCTCATCAAACCAAATTACCAAACCTCAGTGTTGGATCTGTAGAGGGAACAAATGATCACCCTCTGAGTCCAAATTTGTCTTTAACTCTGATGTCCTGAATACACAAATACAATAATTTTACACCTCTGTATGCACTTTACTCTCCAAATGTATCTACAGTATACTATATACATTTACAGGTATTTCTGACTGTATTTCCGTCTTCCTTCACATATTGCTGAGTGAAGTGCAGTGTTATGTGAAGTCTATCGGATGAGCAGTTCTCTAGAACTGGCTCACTCAGAACAAGCTTGCGATCCGAACGGCTACCATGCCACAAACGGTCCGCTAGTCAAGCAAACCAGCCCACCAGAAATGTTGGTGGTGATCTCTGTGAGGGCCGTCTGGCCGAAGCCCTTGGCGGTGCGGGCGCGGACAGACACCAGGTAGGTGGTTCCTGGGTGCAGGCCTGAGAACATGTGGTAGGTCTCGTTCCTCAGCTTGGAGACGGTGCGTCTGGGCCCCGGCACGTTGATGCTCGGGTCAGACGACTCGATGCTCTGGTAGGAGATCTGACAACAGGAAACACATAAAAACACAGCCGGGGATTAACACTGTTATGTGTCGTTTCTTTGTTGCCATGGCAGTTTGATGCGGAGCTGAGAAGAATGTTAACACAGCAAGGATGTAATACCCGTTTACTGTGATATGAGAACAGCTTGCAAATTCATCTCTAGTGCCACAGCGAGTGGTGCGAGACGCTGCTTATCGGTGTGGATCCAGTAAATCTTATGCTGATGTAAGCTAACCGGTTGACTAACTGTGATCCTGTACGTACCTGCATAATTGGCAGCACTTCACAGAAAGGATCATAATTTGTTCACCTTATTTTGAGATTTTTGTTCAGTTTCCCTGGTCTGGTCTTGTTTTTAGAAACTTTCAGCTGTGAACAGTCTATAAATCAACGGATATGAAAACAACCTAAACACGTATAGCGAGCAGCGCACCAAGACACTGTAGTGGTGGAACACCAAGCACATGTAACGAACAACATGGCATTGCTGTCATTTTGGGCCGAACAAGCCGGTGAGATTTGTGCTGTTCAGGTGTTATTGTGCCTACTCACGCCCTCGCCACCCACAGACCTGATGTCTCTGCGTGGCACTGTTGCCAGGTGCCCAGCAAACTCTGACTCTTCTCTGCAACCCTCCCAGCACACGACATTGTTATTATTATTTAAATGGATTCTTTTTTATTTTATATTTTTTGTTAAAAAGTTCCCGAAGTTCCCGAAAATGGATTCTATTTTGTACAACTCACTTCCTTGTTTTTTCCTTTCCGACAGTGCTCCAGCCCTGCAGCTGGCCAGACGCAGCTAGCGTGAACTTATGGAATACTTTTTTTGTTGTGTTTTGGGTCAATGTATTAATTTATGTTAGGTAGCCATGTAATAAGCGGGATAATATCTGGCTTCGCTTCGGTGGTTAAACTCCCTGTCGGTGAATTATCTCCCGACAATGACCACCTAGCCAGATATTATCCCTTACATATAGGAGGCGCCCCTCAAAAACAAGACACAGACGCTACAGTATGTGCTAACACGTATGGTGAGCCAACAATGATAACTTTGCCTATATGGAGCAATTCACTGGATGCATGGAGCAGCGTGAGCTGAGCTGTGATTTGATTGATCTACTTTTGTGCATGGGAACAGTGAAACAGACACACACACAGATAGAGACAAACTCTATTCTAGGCGTCTACGCCTCTTCAGCAGCAAACCATACAAAGTCAAGCTATGTTAAATCAAAGGGAGAAACGGTGTTGAAAGGAGAGAGCTATCTTTGAAAGTGAGAACATATCTCTTCACTGAGTCATTATTGACTGACTGAACAAAATAGATATTGATGGTGAAGCAGCATCCATCCCCCACTTGCAATGGTTTAGAGAGGTGAAAGAACAGGGTCGGCAAAAAAAGGCTAGGGCATCATTCTAGAGGGTAGTCTGGTCGCAACCGAAGCTCTATCATGAGTCAAATATAAAGTTTAAGTGGAGCCTCCTCCCCACTTCCGTTTCGTCTTTACAGTCACGCAGATTTATCCTAATATAAATCAAAATCATCTAAAGCTTGCTGCTTAGCAGAAATAAAAAAAAAGCTCTGAAGACATTTTTGTGAACGGAAATGACAAACAGATTACTCGGATTTCGGGAGGTGTAGTTCCAGACATTCGGAGATTGTGCAGGAATAGACTTTTTCCCCTTTTTTAAATTCTGAAATGAATAATGACACTTGCGTGGAGGTGTGCACTGTGCACCTCTCCACTCTCCCACATTGTTGAACAGTCAATGCAAGCAAAACCATGCAGTGAGTCACACACACTACAAAATTCCACTATATACCAGTGCTGCAGTTTAGAGGAAATAAGGTGAGAAATGTGTGCTATCTTTTGATATAGTAGTGTTATATTTAGGTCAATATAAAAAATAAAGACTCTCTGGTACATCATTGATCATCACAGTCATTGATCATCACAACGATGTGACAACGAGCTAGAGTGGACAAGTTAGGCCGAATATGAGTAGACTCAAGTGGCCGACTGAATGAAAAGGCAAAATCCATCTGAGACGTTTGAGAAACATTTGTGTGTGATGATGTTCCGTGGTGATCTTGCATAGGCTGGATTGGAATGCCTTGGTGTTAGCATTGCACCCACGGGAGTCTGTTCAGATGGCTTACCTCATATCGTGAGATGAGGCCATTAGGCTCCACAGGCTCCTCCCACTTGAGGAAGATCATATCGTCCAATGGGGTCAAGGTCAGCGATTCTGGAGCGATGCCACCAGGAACTACAGAGAGAAAGAAACAAAAAACTATTTCTCAGTAAGAAACAGCAACGTGGACTTGAACATTAATGAACTACAGAGAGAAAGTAACAAAACAGCGTTCTCAGTAACAAACAGCATGGACACAACACTAATGGACGTATGCCTGTAGGCCAGAGGATAAAAACACATTGGACAGAGATAAAATAACTTAAACGAAAGGGGAAAGAGCAAGATGTTTTGGAAGGAAAGTGCTGAAGGGGCATGCAGACTGGTCCTGCTGCATGAATTGGGATTGTGTGTGCCAGCGCTGCAGGCTTCCCTCCACTGTCTGATAACAGAGCACCAAGTCTTAGAGGATGACACGCCATTTTTCTTATTTAGCACCATACTGACTGAAAAGAAAAAGCAGGGACCGTAGCCAAAACAGCCACAAACAGGACTTATATCCGGAGAGAAAATATGTCCTTTATGTCTCACTCCATGAAGGGCATGTTTCCGAACAGCACAGAAGGAAATTCCCATCAAAAAGAGTAATGTCCATAAAAGACAATTCAGATAATTTCCAATGATAACTTGTCTGTATCACTTTCTCCCTCTGGCTGCGTTTGCATGTCTGTGCATGCCGCACACATATGCGTGTGAGTGTGTGTGTGTTTCTGTGTGAGTCAGAGGACACTTGAGACAAATCCTGTTGCTGATCATTGACAGTCAAATCTGCTCCCTGTGTAGCACAAATCATTGCAGCCACGTTTGACTGTGGAGCTCAACAAG
The DNA here is from genome assembly GCF_963924005.1 of Protomyctophum bolini. NCBI lineage: Eukaryota > Metazoa > Chordata > Actinopteri > Myctophiformes > Myctophidae > Protomyctophum > Protomyctophum bolini. The sequence goes on along the minus strand of NC_137878.1, from coordinate 34,032,932 downwards.
AAATAGATAGGTAACTTTCACCAGCTGGGTTACGGTTATCTCCAAGTCATTCCTGTACTGTCTGACCGTCGAGATTGGAGAACTGTTAGATCTGTTCAAATTAAAACGTTTCACCAGGAATATCAAGAAAGGGTGCAGGGGTCAGGGTGAATTATGGCTTGACACCTTACAGATGAAGATCATTTTTCGTTATTTTCGGCGATGACGTCGCAACGAGCCTCCCAGTCTTCGCGGCGAGCCTCGACGCACAGGCCGTTCGCCTCGACTCACGGCGAACGTCCAATCATCGCGGCGAACGGTCGCATGTGGCGACGCATGCTGGGACATGGCTCCCAGTCATCGCGACCCGTGGACCGTGCGTCATGACGCACGGGGAAAGGGTGCCTTTTGGTGCGACAATGGACGTCGCTTGTTACTTGTTTCTATCTAATAAAGTTGTCCTTTTGTTGTTACCCCCCCAGCCCCCAGTCTTTGAGTACCATGAAAAGCGCTATATAAGTCCCAGATATTATTATTATTACTTGTGTATTGGAAACATAGCAACTAAATTAGGGAGCAAAAGAACATTTAAAGAAAGAAAATGAAAATAAAGAATGATGCAGGTTGAACACTCACCGTCTTCCTCCGTCTGGAAGGTGACCTCTCGGCTCTCCTTCTTGCCCTCGGGGTTGGCCATCGCCAGGCGGACGTGGACGGAGCGGAAGGGCGGCAGGTCTCTCAGCGTGAAGCGAGACGTGTTGCCCTCCACCGACAGGCACTCTCTGACCGTGGCGTTGTTCCCTCCGCCGCCTCCTGTTGGCGTGGAGTAGCGGTAGCACAGGGACAGCGAGTAGGTGTGGCAGCGGGTCAGGTTGTAGCCCAGGGGCTCCCACTGCAAGGCCAGCTGGCGGGGCTCGATCTCTGTGGCCGTCAGGCCCCGCAAGGCACGCATGGGCTCTGGTGGAGACACAGATACAAAGGGTTGAATTAAAAGGCATGGGCTCTGGTGGAGACACAGAGACAAAGGGTTGAATTAAAAGGCATGGGCTTTGGTGGAGACACAGAGACAAAGGGTTGAATTAAAAGGCATGGGCTCTGGTGGAGACACAGAGACAAAGGGTTGAATTAAAAGGCATGGCCGCTGGTGGAGACACAGAGACAAGGTTGAATTAAAAGGCATGGGCTCTGGTGGAGACACAGAGACATGGTTGAATTAAAAGGCATGGCCGCTGGTGGAGCAGGACAAAGGATCAACTTGCGTTTCTTTTTTTGGCAAAGGTACACAGTGGTATCAAAAGGTGACGTGAAAACACTGCAGACTACAGATTGGTTATAGAGTTCCTGAATACATACTTTTAACTTATTTACATCTAGATGTCATTAGACAATGTGAAATGATTCAATATTGAGCAACTGCATGGCTTATTTTTCGACTGTACAGGTATAATGGAGGCTGTTTTCTGACAGCAGAGAAACACGCTGAGAATCATAGCATTACATTCAGATTTAGACATTTCTGTCCCAGAGGGAAATTGCCCCTACGAACACAGTAGCATACAGGTAAATAGTCTTCATGAATATATTCATACATCCCAGCACACAACATTATCAGCAAGGCAGTTTGTTCAATGTTACAATGCTACAATCACTCAAAATCTCCATACATGGGGAAAGCCCCCATATATTGTGGTGAGGTCTCGTGACATCACTATGACATCATCAGGGAAGATGAGGGAAGACACTGCCCGCGCTGCCACCCTTAGATCTCCATATGGAGCTGACCTGTTCTGACATTCCATTATGTTGATCTGACCTCATCAAACCCTGTACACTCAAGACACGCTCCATATATGGCCAGTCCCTAGACCTTTCCCTTTAGGGCGACGCCGCTTCTCGCCCTCAGGCCTCTTACTGGTTATATTGTGATTACCAAGTGTGACTGACGGTATTAATCAAACTTATATCTCTTATTGACATTTTTGCTGAGATAATTCAATTATATCAAAGTGATCCAAAACTTTATTATTTAAATCTTTGAGAGGCACTAGTGAACACAAACACGATGGCTGATCACCCCATAGCGATAATTTGATTGGCTGAGCAAAGTACATATTGAGGATAAGAAGTGAGGGCAGAATTAGAGATGAAAAGTTTTAAACTCTTGGGCCCAGGGGACTATGGTAAATGCATTGAAAAAATCGATTGGATTAAATTAAATGAAGCTGAAGTAAAGTGGTAAGATTAATTAAAAATTTGGCTTCAACTTCATTCACTAATGTTAAACCCTGCAAGCCAGAAACTATAAACCAGACGTGAATTTTAACAGCTGCATTAAGAAAATAGACTATACTATTACCGTAAGAATATATCAAGGATTAAAGCTTGGATTATATTAATACTATTACATTAGCTGTGCCTTACTGTATGTCCCAGGAGAATTCCCCAGCATTTAGACTGGATTACTGTAATGGTGTCGTTGATGAAAAAAAACATCTGTCGCACTGGCATGCAAAGGGTTCTGGGAAATTGAGACCCAATACATTCCAATGATGGCGGTGGTGCGGTGTGTGTGTGTGTGTGTGTGTGTGTGTGTGTGTGTGTGTGTGTGTCATATGGACATACTGTACCTGTATATCCATTTAGAAATATAAATAATCTCCAATGTTTCTACCCAGTTTTAACAATGAAAGCTGGTCATTTGTTGTCTTAATTGTTTGTGTGACTAATCTGAAAAAGCAATACAAATTTGAATCATAAAAAAAACAATGAAAGCTGGGATATAGTCCTACTGTGTAGTTGACAAAAGCATTTAGACACTGATATTGTGAGTCTACGGACTCTGTGGTTGAACCACTCACCTGCACACTTGGTCCTGCTGATGAGGGGGGGTCCGGGTGCCCCCGTGCCTCCCTCTCCGGGCCGGGTCAGCAGAACACTGATACGGTACTCTGTGTCCGGCTCCAGGTGCCACACCTTGTAGGTGAGTGAACCCACTCCGTGGGTTTCTGTCCAGGGTGACTGGCTGGCTCTGTACCGGATCTCCCGTCGAATGACAGGACCGTCCCCCACTATGGAGTTGGTGTTGAGCTGGATGATCAGGTAGGTGGGCCCTGCCCGCAGGAGCTGAGGGGGCGCGATGGGTGTGGGGGGCACTGCAAATGAAGAGACGGGTAAGGGTAACATGCAAGGGATGGGTCAGAATTATCATTATCATTAACATTTTGATATATCTTTTCGTGCTCAGCCAATCAAATCATCACATTCCGGGGCTAGAGGGGCTAGTGCGGTAGTGCCCCTAAAAAAAGGAATCTGTTGCAAAGCCTATATTGTCATCCAAACCCTGCCCATTATAGTAACTACACATTTTAGACTAGGATTCCTATTGGGTGTAATATTTATTATTCTCCATTTAGCACTTACAGGAATTAATAAAAATTCTAATTTTACCTTTTTTTATTCAAAAAACTTGGTCATGGTCAAATATTCAAATAAGCATTATTAATAGAAATATTATATGAATAAGAATTCTATTTTGGTCACTTTTACACATCCCTGAAGAGATAAATACAACTACACAATGTCTGAGAATGGCCCAATTTCACTGTTATCACCATAACTACAGTACATAGACAGTAAATTAAGTCACAGAACCAGTCAATAGAATGTGTCACGGTCACCACCCTAAACCCGGTTACATTAGGCTTTGTCTTCTATCTTGCTAAAAATTTAAGAAAACTTTCTAAACCAAAGGCATAAAGTGCAGTACATAGACCGATGAGAAAATGTGAGAAGAAAGGGAAAGAGTGAACAAAAGAAAAGTCAAGGATTTCAACGGCTTTTAAAAATAACATTATTTCTGCTCTGCTAGGGCATCGTCGAATCAGAATTTTAACCCATTTTGGACGGGAACCCCTTTTGGTGTTAGCATTATGTTATGCTTTAGCTATTGAAAAATAGCAGATCTACAAGCTACCGAGTGGCGTGCTACAAGCTTGTAGGTCTGCTATTTATGAAAAATCGAAGAACCACTGACATAGAAAAATAGCTTTTTCAGAAAACTGTCAGGATGTAGAAGACATTTTTAGAATCTGATCTCAGGTCAAAATCTTTTAATCATCGGGACCATGTGAGGCCCTTGAACGGAACAAATCTAAATTTCCATCATAATGAATCTGAATAACGGCGTATTTGCATGAACGGTTGCATTGCAAATTACGTCCTTTCCCTTTAAAAGAACCCTGATGGAAAATGTGACTCATATCAGATGAGGGAAATCTAATTAATGAAACATAGGTGTGCAGGGGCGTCAGGTCTCAGGGGATCGCACTTGCCACCCCCTATTGTTCACCTATTTAACCTCAAAGTCAGTTCTTCAGTTCTATTATGCATATTTTCCACAACGTTTTTTGTCTTCAGATTAACCTGACATTAAAGCTGCACTATGTAACTTTCCTCTTCTAACCCATGGATTTAAACCCGGTTTCTTGCGCAAGTGCTGACATTTTTACCATTGAGCTGATAGCGCCTGCCTGCTTGCTCAGGGGATAAATTGAATCTTGAACATCAGGTAAAAATCAAACCGTGCAACTCCGTGTGGGGGTCCCCAGGGGGTACCCGGAACTTCCAGACCCACAGGAACGAGCCCAGGGTGCCAGACCGGTTCCGGCGAGCCGCCCCGCGTCCGAAACGGTCGAGAAATGACAGAGTTACTGTGTGGGGGAATTAGCATTTAGCAGACACCTCTCCCTCTCCCTCTCTGTAATTAGCAGGCAACAGTGCAACACTATCTCTCTCTCTGTTTCTAGCACAACAGCGCCACTTTTGTGCACCCGAATGGTACTCTAAACATAGGGACGGGCATAGAGACAGGTACGTACGTGGACATAGGGACATAGGGACATAAGGACATTGCTGTTCCTTGGAGTGGTTGCACCACTCAAATATCCTGTGTCTAGGTGAGACATGACCTTTGACATTATCTAAATGTCTCAATAGAAGAGCAGGGAGACAAACTACAACCACTCCAATTGTACACGTTATATTTTATTATGGTTACATACTCTACCATACAGATGGACAAAAAATGCCATTGTGGCACACACACACACACACATGTAGCAAGTGGCACAATGGGTAGAGATTGACTGCGTGTAAAGTAAACCAGGTTCGGAAAAAGGAGCTCAATGAGTGTATGAAAACCAAGGAAATAAGGGAGGCAGAAACTGGAGGTAAAGTGTAACTGAGATATTATTATTATTACCAAAAACAATTTAAACAACGTTGAACATTATAGAAAACAATAAACCAAAAAGAATGGGGGCCCTTTAAATGTGGTGATGACTGTCCAGGTTCCTAGCTAAGGGAAATTCAGTCTCTTTCTCCAGGGGGGGAGAATTGGTTTTACCACATTTGTGGAGGGAGGGGGGCGTCGAGGTCCGGGTAGGCTCGCCAGGTTCCGTACCAGAAGCCAGGTACCGGAACCATCCAAGTGGGGTTTTCCTTTTAAGGAAACAAAAAACCTGACCGATGAGTATTCCAGGATTGTCACAGTGAATCTGCCATGCTGCTGCCAAACAATTCGGCCATCTTGAATAGGTGGAAGTGGGAGTGGGGAGTGTAGGACCTGATGTCACTTTTATACTGCCTTGATTGACAGTTGACATGGGTTGCCATTCGTGGGTTGCCATGTTGGCTGGGTTACACTTTCCCCCCCTAATCTCATGTACGTCCCGTGACATGTAATTGGCTTGGTGTCAACCGGCTTGGATCAATAAGTTACTGTGAAACAGTACAATTAGGAACACCTGGACCTGACAAGGCATACGAAAAGGCAGTAGTTAAACCATGAAACAATGATTGCACTGCTTTTAAGATGGGTTTCCCAGGTTTAGAGTAACCAAATCTGTCAGGCGGTCTCCGGGTTCTAGTTGAACGCCTTACAGGTAGGTCGTCACTATTCTCTGAGTCTGAGGACTCCGAGGGTGGTAAATTGAGGGAATGGGTTGCGTCGACAGGTTCAGGACTTTGCTCTGCGTTTTCAGGTAAGTGGGGTTCAGGGCTGTCAGGGGTATCATTTCCAGGTAAGTGGGGTTCAGGGCTGTCAGGGGTATCATTTCCAGGTAATTGGGGTTCAAGGCTGTCAGGGGTATCATTTCCAGGTAAGTGGGGTTCCAGGCCGTCCATGGCATCAGGTAAGTATGAACCGTCAGCATCAGAGGATGGGCTCTGTGTGGTCTCTGTGGGTGTTGGATCCATGAGGGAAGGTTGTGGAATGTTGATTGTTGTTGTGAATTTAGGAAGTTCAGAGTCGGAAAATCCATTGTACCAGTGAGATGGAATAATTTCATCCTCATCTGTTAGATTGTCTGTAGTATCAGTATGATTGTCTGCAGTTGGGAATGGTTTTGGTCTGATTGGCTGTTTCGTGTGAGATCTTTCAGGTGCAGGTAAGTAACCGCAAGAAAGAAGTAGATCTCGGTGTAGTGTTCGAGAAGGTTTCTCCTTGTTCTCAGGTCTGACTGTGTAAACAGGAAGAGTACCAGCTCTTTTAACAACAATGTACACATCAGATTCCCATTTGTCTGCCAATTTGTGCTTTCCTCTCAAGCGTACATTCCTGACCAAAACGCGATCTCCAACTGATAATTCAGAAGCGGTGACATGTTTGTCAAATCTGGTTTTGTTTCTTTGCATGATTTTGTCAGCATTTCCAGTTGCTATTTTATAGCTTTCCTCCAGGTGAGATTTCAAATCTTTGACATATTGAGAATGGGATATTTGTTGGTTGTCCTCAACAGGTAAGCCAAAGGCTAAATCAATGGGAAGTCTCGGTTGGCGTCCGAACATTAGTTCATATGGTGTGAATCCTGTGACATCATTCTTGGTGCAGTTGTATGCATGTACCAAGGGTTTGACAAAATCTTTCCAGTGGGCTTTGTCCTGTTCCGTCAGAGTTCCAAGCATGTTCAACAGTGTACGATTGAAACGTTCCACTGGGTTTCCTCTGGGGTGATATGGTGTTGTCCGTGTTTTGTGAATTCCAGTCACTTTGCAGAGTTCCTTTATTGTCCGGGATTCAAAGTCTGGTCCTTGATCGCTGTGGAGTTTTTCCGGGATCCCATAATGGATTAGGAAGTTATCCCATAGGCATTTGGCAACAGTTTTGGCTTTTTGATTGGGTGTGGGAATTGCAACGGCATATTTTGTAAAATGGTCTGTTATTACGAGAATGTCCTTGATCCTTCCATCTGGTTCCAGTGATAAGAAGTCCATGCAAACGAGTTCCAGTGGTCTGGTTGTTTTTATATTGACAAGAGGTGCTGCTTTTTCCGGCAAAGATTTCCTTTTCACACACCTTTCACAGGTTTTGATCTTTGTGTAAACGTCGGCAGACATCCTTGGCCAATAAAATCTGGTTCGGACCAGGTCAAGTGTCCTTTCCATTCCCATGTGGCCCATTTGATCATGCAGACTGGTGAGAGCTTGGTTTCGCAGTTCTTGTGGTAAGACCAGTTGAAAAGAGCACTGAGAGCCGATTTGTCTCTTCCTTACCAGAATGTTGTTCCGGAGCTCCAACCGATTTAATTCTCTAAGGAGAAGTGGCAGATCTGGAAGCTCGTCCCTCAAGGTAGGTGGTGGTGTGACTCCACTTTCCAGTTGAGTTATCACATGCTGAAGGACTTGGTCTGCTCTTTGTTTTGCAGTGATCTCAGCGTCTGTAAGCTGAGAAATGACTGAGGATCCAAACTGCTGGTCATTCACAAAACTGTCAGGGAGGGCTTTAGTGGACATGGAAAGTGATTGGACAAGAGTCAAGGTATTAGTATGAGGATTGGCATTGGAACTGTAGATGAGCTGTCTGTCACAGATGGCTTGAACTGTGGGTTGATCAAGAGGAATGAATTCTGAATCGGGAAGATGATGATCACAGAATTTCAATATTCGTTCCCTTTCCTTTTGAGACTTTAAATCATCCAACAGATCACCTTGTGGTCTGCGAGAAAGTCCATCTGCATCGGCAGCTTGCTTGCCAGCTCGATACAGAATCTTAAAGGAATAGGTGGATAGTGTAGCAAGCCACCTGTAGCTGGCTGCATCCATCTTGGCTGTTGTCAAGAGGTAAGTAAGAGGATTATTGTCAGTTATAACAGTGAAATCATTTCCGTAAAGATAGTCACTGAGCTTTTCTGTCACTGCCCATTTGAGAGCAAGGAATTCCAGTTTATGTGCTGGGTAACGGGATTCACTTCGAGAGAGTCCTCTGCTGGCATAAGCAATGACTCTGTTCTGTCCTTCTTGTTCCTGGTATAGCACAGCTCCCAGACCAATGGAGCTGGCATCAGTATGCAGGATATATGGCTTCTGAGGGTCAGCAAATGCTAGCACTGGAGTAGTAGTGAGTTTTTGAATGACTGTTTCAAAGGCTTCCTGACAAGCGGATGTCCAGCGTCCACCAAATGGCTCTTTGGGGTTTAGATATTGTTCTGGTTTTATTGTTGGTTTGAATTTCTTCTGAGATGGCGGATAACCAGATGTGAGGTCATGGAGGGGTTTGACAATAGTAGAGTAGCCTTTTATGTATCTTCGGTAGTACCCAGCAAATCCTAAAAAGGATCGGAGATCTTTCAAGGTTTTGGGTACTGGCCAAGTAGTGAGAGCTTTAATCTTGTCAGGATCGGTCTCAACACCATTGCGTGAAACCACATGTCCCAAGTACCGAACAGATCTTTGAAAGAACTTGCATTTTTCAACAGACAGTTTCAGCCCAAATTCTTTCAGCCGATTGAGCACTTTCATAAGCCTTGCTTCATGTTCTTCCAAGGTAGGTGCAAAAATAATCACATCATCAATGAAGACAAGGACTTCCTTCAAGTTCATTGTTCCCATGCATTTCTCCATGAGTCTTTGAAAAGTGCTCGGTGCATTTGTTACTCCTTGGGGCATGCGATTGAATTCCCAGAATCCTAAGGGACACACAAAGGCGGTTTTGTCTTTATCTGCTTCCTCCATTTCAATTTGGTAATAACCTGATTTCAGATCAAGAACTGAGAACCACTCAGATCCAGAGAGAGCTGTGAAAGCATCCTCAAGCTTTGGCAAAGCATAAGCATCCTTAATGGTCTGTAAGTTCAATTTTCTATAGTCGATACAGAGTCGTACACTGCCATTCTTTTTCCTTACCACCACGATGGGTGATGCAAAAGGAGATTCAGATTCTCGGATTACTCCGCTTTCAAAGAGTTCCTGCAGGTGTGTACGGACAGCATCGACATCTTGTGGATGGATGGGTCTTGGTCTTTGCTTGAAGGGCGTTTCATTGGAAAGCTTGATCCGGTGAGTAACTTTATCTGTTCTGCCAAAGTCAAGATCATGTTTTGCAAAAACTTCTGGAATGCTGTTTAGCTTGGCTGTAATGCGATCTTTCCATTCAGGTGAGAGAGGCGAGTCACTGAAGTCATAGTTCAGTGGCTGTGATGAAGATTGATCTTGATCGGATACACTTTGCTCTTTTGCAATGATGGTGTTAACTGTACTCATTTGTGCAATCGCAGATCTGGCAGGAATGACGACATCGTGACCAGATTCATTGCTTACAATGACAGGCAACTGACCAGGCTGAAGTTTGGAACAGTCAACCAGACATGATTGAACAATCAAGCTGCCAGGCAAAGAGAAAGTAGGATGCTCAACAAGCACAGCATTCTGGGAAAAACAGTTTATAGAAGTTCCCTCCAAGACCACCGTTCCTCCTGGTGGAATGGTTTGTGGACAACTTCCATGCATTCTGATCACACCATTATTGAATTGGTTGTGTCTCAGCTCAAGGACCTTCAAGACTGTTCTATATCCATGTGGAAGTGAATGATTAATTTGCAAGCCATCTTCAAGACATCTCTCATAAAGAACATCAAGTGCGTTTGTGCCGATAAGCATAAGAGATTGCATTGATTTGACATCAGGCACCACCAAAGCAAGTGTGGGTATGTCTATGGATGTTCCAAGGAACTCAGGTGGAAAAGTAACATCTAGTTCAATGTAGCCCATGTAAGGCACACACTGACCATTAGCCCCCTCAACTTCCAGTAGATTGACCAGTGGTTTGATCTCATGGTCAGCAAGAAAACTGGAGTAAAAGGAATGGGGAATGGTTGTCACCTGAGAGCCTGTATCCAATAGACAGTTGAATCGTTTTCCTTTAATGAACACTTGTGCGGTGCTTTTGGTTCCAATGAGTCCTTTTGGTAGCTTGCATGTATGGGAAGTGGGTTGTGATTGTTTGCAATTTATGGGACATCGTGTCACTGCAGCCTCTGGTTGTCCCTCCACAGAGACTGCCTTCAGTTTGATGGATTCTTTTTGTCCCAATTCTGTTGTTTCTGTTGTAGTTGCTTCTTCTTTGCCATCACAAGAGTTGGATTTGCTGCATTACTGCAAGAGGAAGAGATGTGGCCATCCTCGCCACACCTAAAACAGTACCAAGGCTTGGGTTTAGTGGAGGAAGATGGCACAGCAGTAGCAGCAACCTTAGACTTGGTCGATGTGGGTTGTGATTTCTGCTGTGAAAGCAGGGCAGATAACTGGCTCTGTAGCTCATTCATTTGCTTCTTAAGGTCATCAAGTGCACTGAGTCCTTGTTCTGATGTTGCTCCACATACACAGGCACTGTGTGAACTCAAGTGAACACGTTTGGATGTATTGGTGTGTTTTTTCATCCGATTCTCTTTTGCCAGCTGTCTGTCTTCTTCTGTGCGCAGTAAGAGCAAAAGCTCTGCGAAGGATGGAGGATTGTCTTTCTTCTTATCAAGTAAGTTGGTTATGACTGGGTCTTCCAGGCAGCCACGACAGAATTGTCGGATGAGATGTTTCTCTGCTTCACTAGGTTGGACCCCACCCCTCTTCAGCACAGAGTTCAAGGTGAGCTGTAGTCGCTGTAGATAAGCAGAGTATTTCTCATCTTGAGCTTGGTAAGTAGTTAAGAACTGAGCAAAAAGCTCATCTCCATCCTGGACGGTGGCAAAGGCTGCATCAAGGACTTGCAAGTAAGTCGTTGGTCGAGCATTAGCTCCCAGACCTCTGACCACATCAGCTGCAGGAGACAGCAAGCTGTCAAGGATTCGCCTGGTGACGTGCAAGGCAGACAGGCTAGGATCAGCAAGCAACAGTTCAGTTTGTGCTCGCCATGCTTCATAGTCAGTTTCATTGTTGGGTTTGGGACAGTTCCCAGAGAAAGTACGCAGTCTGAGTGGAGACAATGAATGAGAACTGAAGTCTTCTCTCTTCAAAATATGTTCCACCACAACTTTTTGTATGTCAGGGGGGTTTAAATCAGCTGCTGATAGAGACACGGTCCTTTTGACATGTCTAGTCTTTCCATTTGAAGATGGTGGCTCACCACCTTCCTCTTTCAACTCAGGTGACTCCCCTTCACCCTCACTGGGTTTTTTCAGTTCTTTACTCATATGCCTGAGCATGTCTTTAAGCAAACCCTCAAAACTCCTGCCACTAGAGGTGGCTATTTCTGAGATTTGTTTGAGATAGTCCTTGGTGTGTATTCCTGCAAGTGAGTTGATATGATAAACAACTCCTTCATCATCATCAGTGTGCACTAGTGGTAACAGTGGCTCTAACGCTGCTATAGCAGACTCCTCTTTAAACTCAACGATCAGGTTTTTGTAATCAGTGCTGTTAGGATCATCAACTGGAATTACTTTTTCAATGGCCCCATATTTCGTTAAACATTCAACCAGTTTGTCGTCTGTCTCTGCTGTGTTGTTTTGACTTTTGACAAGTACAGACTTTGTCACATTAACCCCTGATTGTTCAATGAAATCCATCATGAAAATATTCAGGCAAAATATTCAGAAAACTTCAAAACTTCAATGGTTTTCACACGTATTGAGCTCCTGGCTGGCTCGCCACATGTAGCAAGTGGCACAATGGGTAGAGATTGACTGCGTGTAAAGTAAACCAGGTTCGGAAAAAGGAGCTCAATGAGTGTATGAAAACCAAGGAAATAAGGGAGGCAGAAACTGGAGGTAAAGTGTAACTGAGATATTATTATTATTACCAAAAACAATTTAAACAACGTTGAACATTATAGAAAACAATAAACCAAAAAGAATGGGGGCCCTTTAAATGTGGTGATGACTGTCCAGGTTCCTAGCTAAGGGAAATTCAGTCTCTTTCTCCAGGGGGGGAGAATTGGTTTTACCACATTTGTGGAGGGAGGGGGGCGTCGAGGTCCGGGTAGGCTCGCCAGGTTCCGTACCAGAAGCCAGGTACCGGAACCATCCAAGTGGGGTTTTCCTTTTAAGGAAACAAAAAACCTGACCGATGAGTATTCCAGGATTGTCACAGTGAATCTGCCATGCTGCTGCCAAACAATTCGGCCATCTTGAATAGGTGGAAGTGGGAGTGGGGAGTGTAGGACCTGATGTCACTTTTATACTGCCTTGATTGACAGTTGACATGGGTTGCCATTCGTGGGTTGCCATGTTGGCTGGGTTACACACACACACACACATACACACACACACACACACACACACACACACACAACTGAACTACTCCTTCAAATTATTATCTTTACCACCCATCTTTTCTGAAATGATGCCTCTGTGTGTAATTCTACACTCATAGGAGCATAATGTGTTGTCTGAACCAAACCATGTAAACAAATGCTGCTACAGGACACTAAATGGTAAATGGTGCATTTATAGCCCCTTTATCCAAGGCGCTTTACATAGATTTACATCAGCATTACATTCACCCATTCATACACCGATTGCGGCGGAAGCCATGCAAGGTACCAACCAGCACATCGGGAGCAATTTGTAGTGCACAATGACACTGTAGCTAATGTACTGTAATGACTATAGTACAGACTGAGGGAGTTACAAGGACAGAAAGAAAGAAAAGTATGTGTGGGTGGATGAAACGTTTTTAAGGGTCAGTAAACACAGCATGCATATGCCATGCAATCATGTCTTTTATCGTATTTATTGTATACTGTATGTGGGTGCATGGAGACATATTCCGAAGAGAGAGAGATTATGCACCATGTGTGCATACTAGGGGTGTAACAGCGATACGATACGTACCACAATACATGGTTTACGATACGATACATGGACAATATTGGTTCATTATGGCGATCCGATACGATATGATTCAATGATTTTAAATTGATACAGTAACTATTTAAAATACATTGACATTATTTTAAAAGTAATTAAACCCCTCTTTTTCTTTTTTCTTCTAAAAATTTCTATTGATACAATTATTTGCATAGAAAAACGATTCGATACCGATTATTTGCATTGCAAAATGATACGATACGATACATAGTCAATGTTGCTGTTTTCATTTCGATATACTTCGATTCTTGAAATTAAAAAAATTCGATGCAGTTACTATATCGTTACACCCATACCGTAGGTTAGCTAATGGAATGCAACCACCCTAAGGACTACAACCTCTATTGAGTAGACCTCTAGGGCTGTATTTTGCGTGTCTTAAGTACCAGGTCTTATTCCCTAACTTGAGTAAACTAAAGACCTGGAGGCGTGATCAATGCTCTTTGGCCACTCAGAATAGCCAAATGGCATTGATCACGCCTCCAGGTCTTTAGTTTACTCAAGTTAGGGAATAAGACCTGGTACTTAAGACACGCAAAATACAGCCCCTAAACTCACTGTACATGTAAACAGAGAGCATACTTTTATACATTTTAAATTTTAGGCTTTTTTTCTTCTGTATATTATCTAAATTGTTTTGAGGAAAAATGCTACTATTTGGCCCAAAAGGACTGCAAAAGATTGGTGCTATATGTTTCAAAAAGCTTTTTATCCTGTAAATATAACATGTATAACGATGCAATGCGACATAGCTCTGTTTACTAAATGCTGTACCTCCTCCAACTGTATACTTCCCCATTTTCAACCGTGTTATTATATTTTTGACACTTGCTTTGGCAATGTAAACGTATGTTTTCTTATGCCAATAAAGCTCCTTTGAAATGAATTGAATTGTGTGTGTCTGTGGGATCATGTGAGAGAGAACATTAGATGCATTAGATACATCCTTTGAAATGAATTGAATTGTGTGTGTCTGTGGGATCATGTGAGAGAGAACATTAGATGCATTTCTCACAAGAGAAATGTTGGAGACGGAGCATGGTGTGCCTGAGGCCATTTGATGAGGCAAGTTGGCAGGTGCTGCCTGCAAGTTCATTTGCATAGACGCTGTACAATCTTTACGGGTATAGGCAGTGGCGTAGGCGGGCAAGTGCACTTATGAATCAAAGTGGTTGTGTATGCACTGTGCTCACCAATGTGCATGATCGCGCCAGTGTATCTCGAGTTAAAATGCCACACAGTGCCTGTGTGTGTGTGTGTGTGTGTGTGTGTGTGTGTGTGTGTGCACAGCAACAGCCACAGCTTTACCTCTGACGATGAGATGGCCGAAGTTGGAGACGGCGGCTCCGCGGGAGGACAGAGTGACGCAGCGGTACAGGTCCTGCTCGCTGCGCTGCGCTTCCACCTGGAACGTTGCCATCAGCCTCTTGTGGCTCAGCCTGGAGAGCGAGGCCGTGTCTAGCAGCACGCCGTTACGCCGCTGTCACACACACACACACACACACACACACACAAAGACACAGTACACACCGTTACACAGCCGTCACATACACACAAGGGTAAAACCCACACCATTACACCACTGTCACACACACAAAGACAACACAAAGAGGGAAGACAGCCGTGAGCAAAAGGCACATGAACCGTATTCAAGCAGGTGATTGTGTGTACCTGAGCAGCGTGAAAAGCCCATTCCAGTGATTGTAATGTGAGGCAGATAACGAACATGAAGGAAAAATTGGCTGGAAGGAGGGTGTGTGTGGGAGGAGGGTGTTTAGCTACATACATGGAGGGAAGAGATACTGTAATACAGATGTGATAATCATAAATGTCACATTAACAACTGCGGCTTATCGGCTTGGTTGAGGTTGGGTGACAGAGGCGAGCTTGACACAGTCCACCCAGGTGTTGTGTCTAACAGAAGGTGTGAGCTGACAGCTCCTTGTCTCTCCATGTTAATGTGTCTCTGGGAAAACCGACAATTGGTTCGACTAGCGACGGGAAAATCAGAAAGCCGGCAGCTATCGTGACGAGCTGTTGCAGGCGCGTGCTCTGCGATTCTCGCTCACACACAGCAGAAGCAGGATATTATGTAAGTCCTCAAAAGTATGTGGGTTTGACATCTGAATGTTTGAATTGGTTTAACAGGGGAGGGCAGGAAAATTTAGATAAGCATGTGACATATGTTGTGCATAAGGCTGGAGATGGAGATTATTACTGGTTATAAAGTTTACCATACCTTTCTATTTTATTGCGGCCTTCTCGGCCTTCTCTCTTGTGCGAGCCTCAATAAGGTAAAAGTATATTATTTTTCTTTGACTTGATATATTTCATTAAAGCAATGTAGTTTGCATTCATAGCCTTGAGCCAGTTCTCCAGGGATTTCATCCATTGTGTATGTATTAGACGGCTCAGGGACGCTGCATCTGAATATAATACCATCATTAAAGGGTTTAATTAAAGTGTACAGCCTTTCCAAAACTCATACTTCTGTTCATTTCATTTTATACAGATGAATGTTAGCTTAAATTATTGCCAATCAGAGTGTCTATTCACATTCCCTTAAGAAGTTGCGCTGCAGCCAAGCACACTAGTGCTAGGACCAGAGCACATGACGCACGCTGATATGTTTGTTTTATTGTTGTGAAAGTGTTTTTGTGTGAGCTTCACAGGTGTGTTACGGCAATGGCACGCCACAGCTTAAATGTTCAGTAGGTCGCTAGAATCCATATGCTACCAGTAAAAAACAAGAAATGATCACATAGTGATATTTGTCAGGTGAAAGAAGCGCTGTCTCCGTTGTGTTCTTGTCTCCATTGTGTTCTCCCCCCCCATATTAGTATGATTTGCAACCGAAGGTCGCAGTTGACATTCCATATGTTGATCCCTCCCCACCTGTCCTTCCTGTTCTTACATTCCATATGTTGATCTCACCTCATCAAACCCTGTACACTCAAGATATGCTCCATATATGGCCAGTACATCATTCTTTCCATTATGTTGATCTGACCCCGCATGACAAAGCGCCAGCACTCGCCCAGCAGTCTGCCGTCACTCAGGCGGATGCGCGCACACGACCTCGCCCTTTAGGCGTCATACTGGTTTTAGTAACGTGTATGTTTGTGTGTCACAACCTCGCACTTTGCGGTCGTTGTTTACGTTTCCGTTCTGACCGTGGTTCAATGACTGTGTTTTGTAGTGAAGCTGTTGTCACTTCGAGGCTGCGGTGGTAACGTTTGCTCGCTGTGGTATCATACTACACTCCCATTGGCTTAGGCAGCGTGTGTGGCAGCTAATCAGGCTAGGCCGTCAGTATGACTAGGTGATGACGATGTCGTCTACTGTACATTTCACGAGCGATCATATATTACCGTATATTACCAATTAACAGCCCATGCGCAAATAACCGCCCAGCTTCTTATAACAGCCCAGGTTCCGACACCATTTTGCGTAATAACCGCCTCCATCAAATAACCGCCCTCCTCCATATAACGGCCCATGGGCCGTTATATGCAAACTTCATCAGCCTCAGCCCTCATTTATATTATTATATGCGTGTTCACCGTGTTGAGTTTGCAGATCTCCGCACGCCATCACCTCACAGCAGCGCAACACAGTCCTCCACAATGATGCAACAAGTGTTGCATCATGACAGCGCTTTGTGAGTTTGGTGCGCGGCGTGCAGCCAGGTCCTCACAAGTATAGTAGCCTACTATAAAACACCTCAGCGCAACAAGTCCTCGCGCAACAAAAAGGTTGATATTTAAATCGTGTTCTTCTCGGTCAATCTTTAACCGATTGTTCTAATTCCAAATGGCCTATAATCTGTGAAGTGTAAATTTTCATTGGGTGAAAATCTACCGGTACATAGGCCTACAGTTTATAATGAAATCATGTATTTGTCCGCTGCTTCCCCATGCTCAATCAGAACAGTGGTTACACCTGTGTGTTGATACGCTCCCTCTTACAATTAAATCAAAATGCATTGCCTGCAATGTTTATTGTTTACCATACTAAAAAAAGATTACTGCATGGAACTGTATGTAACCAAATGATGGCCAGGTGCAGACCGGTGCAAAAAGCCGTGGCCGGTGTGCAAAGAAATAGCAGATACAAGCTCACAATGCGTCGAGCCTCAGCGCGTTGTGACCTTGTAGGTCTTGTACAATATTGTTGCACTAAATTGGAGGAAGATGATGAGTATTGGTATAGCAATAGCATTGAGATTGCTACAGTCCCACAAGTTTAGTTCCCACAATTATTTTTTTAACAATTCATATTCTACAAGTACAACATTTCCAAATGTATTTTACCCCATTTCCAGGCCTATGCATTAATGAGGATATTGTATGCTATCAATCCCCCCCAAGCAAGACAACATGGAAAAAAGAACAGATGTAAAAAAGTAACTAACACTATGTTGTTAGGTTGCAGTGTTTCCTGCAGGAAAAAGCTTTGGCATGGTGCTGGGAGCGGGGGGTTTTGAAAAATTTGATTAATTAATTTGATTAATAAATTAAGATTAATTTGTATATTATTGCTCTTGTATTGTTATTGGAGACACTGGGGGACACTGCAGGGCAGGCACTGGGGAGGCACTGGCAAGACACTGGGGAGACACTGGGGAGACACTGGGGAGGCACTGGGGAGGCACTGGGAGGCACTGGGGAGACACTGGGAGGCACTGGGGAGACACTGGGGAGGCACTGGGAGGCACTGGGGAGGCTCTGGGGAGGCACTGGGGAAGCACTGGGGAGACACTGGGGAGGCACTGGGGAGGCACTCAGGGGGACACTGGGGAGGCACTCAGGGGGACACTGTAGCTTTGTTTGTTTTTAATTATTATTATGGTAATACCAGTTCCAGACAATATTTGCACTACATGTTACTGTATGTTTATACTGAAACCAAATAATGGCCTTGTGCAGGCCGGTGCAAAAATAAATAACAGCCTATGGCGAATAACGGCCCGGCTTCTTATAACAGCCCGGGGTCCGAATCGATTTTGCATATTAACGGCCCGGGCTACTATTTGGTAATATATGGTAGTCAGGTTTTACCTGACAATAATAGTGTCCCAATCAAACTCTGACAGTGCATTCCATGATAGGCTGGGTGGGTGTGACTGCTTAAGTATTTAGATAACAGATCGGAGGAGAAACAAACAAACCTCAGCGCTCATCTTTCTTTGGAGATACACAGCAGCAATAACGTTTGTTTCTTATTAGGCCTAATACTGTAGGATTAATGAAGAATCAAGTACTTTTCAAGTACCGTTTGAGAACAAAAACTATTTACATTTCGTATGTCACTTACATACTGTAGTTGAAAGTGGGTGTTGTGTTACATTTTTATTGCATGCTTTGGGAAGCCACCTAGGCGTGTCTTAATCCAATTATCCAATGCTGCACTGTAAATACTAAGCACCTGTTTGTGCTCTGCGTTAACATACTTACTACTAGTCATAAGATAGTAGTGAGCTCTGATTGTACCAGACCACACCTCATTTTAAGAGCAACACGGGGTGCATACGTTGGTTAGACATACCAACAGTCCTACAGTCGCTCCCGACATTTCAAATCCACCCATCCGTCTCTTCACCTTACCGTCAGTAGGAAGTGTTCTGTTTTAGCAGTCTTACCTCCAGTAATAAATTATTATTATTAAATATTAATAATAATAATAATAATTTCCTATAGCATGACATGAAATGCAGCTTTATGTGCAGTAAGAAGGGCTCTCTTTCAGCAGTCTTACCTCCAGTAAGAAAGGCTCTGTTTCAGCAGTCTTGCCTCCAGTAAGAAAGGCTCTGTTTCAGCAGTCTTGCCTCCAGTAAGAAAGGCTCTGTTTCAGCAGTCTTGCCTCCAGTAAGAAAGGCTCTGTCTCTTAATCTTACCTCCAGTAAGAAAGGCTCTGTTTCAGCAGTCTTGCCTGTAGCCACACACTGGAAGGTGGCGTTCTGTCCAGCGTTGACCTCCACATCGCCCAGCCGAGAGAAATGGGGCACCTTGTCTGTGGAAGAACAACACCACAAACATGAATCTAGAGAGCCGTATAACTTCATGTTATGAATATCCATGTTACACGAGTGTTGTGTTATTTATTCAACAGGCCATATCACTGTTTGCATTTACTTATCAGTTGTAGTTTATGCTTTGTGGACAGTTTTGCTCTTCAAGTTCTTCATGTGCAAACATGCAGCCGACCACTAATTAGTGTTAATGAACAGGATGTAGAAATGAATAGGGATCTAGGTCCTGCCTGCTGATCAATCAGGTGAGCATGTTTATTGGTCCCTGCTATCAATAAAACCGGCTTCCGTGCTGAGCGTCGGGAATCCCTGTTTCACCACAACGGTCAATGGTGTGAACTTCCAGTGGTGGAAGTCACAAACACTGAAACCGAAAATTTCTTGAATGAATGCATTTCGTTTTTTTAAGGGGTCCCTTATTGTATTTGTCTGATTTTGTCTCCACCAGGCCGAAGGCATGGGGAGAGAGTATAAGTTCCAATCCCAGTTCCTGTTAAAACAAAAAAGAGGGTGGTGGCAAAAAGAGGCAAAAACTAAGGAAAAATCCCACTTTTTCCTCAAACCTTTTCACCAAATTAATAATGTATTTGGTAAAGTAGAAGTTTCATAAAGAAAAATCTCCTGCCCTCCCCTATTGAGGATTCAGTGATTTATAGTATTTTTTTTCTTTTTTCATTCACTTTTCAGTGATTGGCAGTGCTCCGTTCTAAAGAAATCTCCATTCGGTCTCTCCCATTTTCATGTGCCCGGGTGAGAGTTTTGTGTGTGTGTGTGTGTGTGTGTGCGCGCGCGCGCGCGTGTGTGCGCGCGCGTGAGCGTGTGTGTGTGTGTGTGCACGCGTGCTGTCCAATGGCCTAAGTAGATTTGACAGAAAGAATGAAAGGCAGTGAAAGAACGTGCCTGGTGTGAGGGGTGATGGGTAAATAAATCCATATGCAAGGAGGAGAACATAATATGAGTGTACAGAAGCACATCGAGCCCCCCCCCCCCCCCCCCAATCCAAGCCTCTCATGTCTCCAACAAAAGAACATCTCTAGGCTTTGAGAGCTAGCATAGCCTTGTGACATCACATTAGCGTTGAAATAGCCTGTGCTAGAGGATACTTCGTCTGAATTAAAGGTCAGCCGTCCTGTTCGGACACGGCGAGGCTTTCTGCTGTGGTGCTGCACATTTAAAACACGCCAGGAGCTGTGAATAAAGAGACACTTCCTGTCAGAGGCACTGGAAGAACACTCTGTTCTTAGTCCTTAACCATGACCTCCAAATACCTCTGAGGCGGCCGTCTCCTTTTGCTAAATGTTTAAAAGGTCACAAAGTGATGGCGAGTGCGTGGCACATCTGGCCTAGCGGTCAGGGCGCAGACCACATATGGGCTCTAATGCAGCCTGACGGCAAGTCGCAGGTTTGATTCCCGAGCCTGACGACCTTTGCTGCATGTCACTCCTCTACTGCATAGGCCTACTATCAATATAAAAATATCTGAAAAAACAACAGCAAAAGAAAACAAAGTGAAGGCGAGTGGGGGATAATTAAAGCAGAGGGTGCGGGTACTTACAACAAGGGTAGTTTAACAGCACGATGTCATCCAAAGCCATGTAGCCTTGACGCTCCCCCGAAACAGTCGCCTCAAACACAACCTGTGAAGAGATGTGAGAAAATGGGGAGAAGTTTGATAGGATAAAGTGTAAGAGCAGAGTGGATATTTTTACTTTTCAGTCAAGCAAGCCCAGCTTTGATGCATGCCGTTTAATCGTAATAATATTATCATTAATAACAATGAATATCCCAATTGAAACATGTTCATAGACAATGGAATCAGGGTGATACTTATAGTACTCTACACTACTGGGTACAAATCATATTAATAATATGAATTGATTACCTGAGACTTATGTCTAGTAACTTGGAAATTATAATAAAAATACATATTCTGGTGTAACTACTATAGTCTACATTTCAAGTTTAATTCATAAAAATGTATAATCCACATGACACAGTAAATCATCTAAATATTTCTACATTAATTCTCTCTCCAAACGTCACATGAATCAAACATCCCCTCATTCAAAGAGCAGAGCCAGCAGACCCTCCCACTGAGCTACAAAATAATTCATAAACTACAAAAAGTGCCCTTCTGGGCACAGGTCTCCACCAGGAGGATAGGAGTGTGTGTGATGTTTGACAAAATGTTTAGGAGTAATATACACATGTTCGTAAAGGAGAACAGGATAGCAGAGTGAGAGCATGCAACAGTTTATTATGCAGATAAGGAGATTGGGAGACTCCTAAAGAGCCCTTCCTAAGTTATCACTGTCTCCGTATATATGTACAAAGCGGGCTACTCCTGAAAACTTTAGAAGCCAATCATAGCCAATCAGGATGGATTATGAGAAATCACACAATGTGTTCATGATTTGCGGAATTTTGTATGAAACCGTGCACTCCTGCGAACTCAACAACTAACAGGCAGTACCTCTGAAATAAATGAGGGAGGAGTACTGTCTCTGATATCATAGAGGTTGAAATACCACATGATCCAAGAATTTGGTTACTGGGTGATGTTACATTGATCAAAACAAATTTTAACAAAGAATATTTTGTGTTACTCGCCAGTACAGCTGCGAAGAAAATCATCTTGGTTAATTGGAAATCTGAAAAATCACCTTCACAGAGACACTGGCTGAATGAGCTTTCATCATACTGTACTCCTGAAAAGATACTGTACAATGTAAGAAGAAGGCCTTCTTACATTTGAAAAGATATGGGGTAGGTTCTTTGAGGTTCTACCTTCAATATCTCCTCTGGGTTGATTTAGTTTTAGTTTTATTTGTATTGTTATTTTCCTGTATTTATCCGAGTTGATGTTGTCAAGTGGTGTTGTGTACAATACAGAGTAATGAGAGCTGTGTAGTTTACCTTTCTGGGGTTGGGGTGGGGGATGGGTGGGTGGGGGGTGGGGTTGTTTGTTTTCACAGTTTTTTGTATTTGTCTTGTCTTGTTTAAAAAAAAAAAATCATGATTCTGTAATTCATTGTTGTAAATGATGATGTCTGCATTATTACTTTACTTTACTGTCCTTTACTTCAGGACACTTACACAACCACCAGCTTGCTACAGCCAAGCCTATAGTGAAACCCAACCCATGTTGCACTATCATGTGCTCACACAAGCAAATGAAGCAACGCATTGCGTCGTTGACAATACAGCAGCGCCCGAGGACCAATCAATAACCTACAAAGCCCCGGCAAGATGAATACAGACTGAGGCTGTTTCTCATCCTAATTTATTAGTATTTTTCATTCTCATGTGGCGACCATTAGAGACGATCGCCCAGTTAACTCCTCAATAAATCACATGTCGACAGAACGACTGCCATCGATTCCCCTCTGTGTCGACCCTCACTTGTGCAAAAGTGCCATTGAGTGTGACTGTGTGTAACATAGTTAATATTAGAGCACACATACTGTACAGGCCGGGAAAAGTAGTTGTTCACTGCATGTGAAATAGTAAGTAGGATGACACAGAACACAGAGTGGGAGAATGATGCGGGGAAAGAAATAGATGGTAGAAAGAGAGATGTGTGTGGGACAAGATTCCTGGAGAGTTATCTGTTATGGCAGAAGGAGAGAGAAGTGGAGGTAGCGGAGATGGAGTGGGTGTCTAAGAGGGTATCCAGACGAGGGCATATTCTGCTTCAAGCTGGGCTGATATTATTCGTCACGGTGAGACCCGATAGGATCTTTTAATATTCGATTGTAAAGTTCCCCTCAATTCCAATCCCCACACCAGAAGACGAGGAGCAAAATCTATTGCTGTTAAGAACGTGCTCCATCCTTCACCCTACCCACCACCGTTCCGACTCCATAACACTCCCCCCAGACACGACTGTGTTGGACCAATCAGAGTTCAGTATATTGAAAACGGAGCGAGAAAACAAACAATAAAATTATGTTAGATCTACCACATTCTGGTGTGAGGATGAGGATGGAATATTAAGTTACAAAAAAAGGTTTTAATAACAGCCTGCTGCAACATTATGTTTGCATCATAAGATTAAATAGCACAGAACTGTTGGAGCAGAGTGACAAAATCCACACCGTGTCCTCTCATGTTCTCCGATCGCCCTTAGAGAAAATACATAAAATCAGTGGAGACTGGCAGAAGCAGAGACACTGCAATAAAAGGAGGATTTGTACGGTAATGAATATTTATGGTTTTGGTTTTCATTACAGTATTATATATGCATGCGCTGTAACGATAGAGCTTTCAATTTGTACATGGAGACAACTGATCTAAACCAACAGTTTAATTAATGTAACGATTTACAGACACATCAGTTGAATAGTGGGGATCAGCAGCGATTGCTGATGCAGTGTTCTGTTAATTGATCCGTTCAGTTAGAGAAAGACAAACCGTATTAATTGAAGTGCAGCTACACTGGCCTCACAAACGTACAGTACTGTAGCTTCTGTATTATTATCAGGGCCAGCTGCTGGCATAAGCAGTCTATGAGGTTGCTTAGGGCTTCATCTACTAGACTCACATGACTCACATGAATTTAAAGACAAAGAGAACAGTGTGATCAACGTAAAATAAAAGTAATACAAGATGGTGAAACAATATGTTAAATGAAAAGGGTGAGAGAGTATCAGCCTGGAGAGAAAAAATGATCTGAACCAGGCCCACCTCCTCAACCCATGTCTCCTAAACCCCCCTGAGGGGGTTGCACTTGCAAGGGGCCCGAGCTAAATGATTGATGGGTTAGCAACCAAAATCGACCCTTGTCGATCTGTAACTCTAAATTAACACTGAAGACTGTGTAGTAGAGTGTGGTCCCAGAGATGACCTCACTTTAACTTCAGAGCCAGATAGTTGCCCGCAGACCAGAGAGAACACACCCTCTCATTTGACCTCCAGTCATCAGACTCTTTCTGCTGTGCTGTGTGTGTGTGCGTGCGTGTGTGCGTGTGTCCCATCTCCTCATGAGCCCACCGTCTCAATCCTGCACTCAATCAGCAGGAAGCGTGTCTGACAGGAGGCATTCTCTGTGCTTCTCTGCATGTGTGTAAATGTAAACCATCCAGCAGCACCTCTGATCTCTGTCCAACATCAACATTATCTCTCTGGCCGTCTGCTTGCCCTACAGGAGGCACTGATAGTCTCTGATTACTAGATTTACTTGTTTGTGTTTCATCTACAACTGCATCCACCCCACCACCACCCCCACACCCACCCCCACACCCACACCCACAGCCCACACACACCCACAGCCCACACACACACACACACACACACACACACACACACACACACACACACACACACACACACACACACACACACACACACACACACACACACACACACACACACACACACACACACACACACACACACACACACACACACACACACACACACACACTCCTTTTTCCCTCTACACCACATCTCTCTGACGAAAGGTATGGTTGCTTTAAAGAAACCATTTACACAACACAACCTGCACACACGTTGGAAGTTCATCATGTGGGATGACAGGTGTTTCCATGCCATATAGGAAACACTAAACCCAATTCTCCATTCCAAGCAGCCTGGGTTTGTCTGAGAGATGCCCCTGCCTGCCGCCTCTTCTACACCTGCAAGGTGGCGGCTAAATTGCAGACGTGAATAAAATCACTACTTTCTTTCACGTCAGTGATTTGTGATGCTTGGAACGAGACAGGAGGATAGTAAAGTGGCGGCTGTTGCATCGATCCATGCAGCCTTCTAATCTCATTAACTTGATTTATTGAGTTGAGGCCCAGAGTGCGGTGAGGTTATGTAAGCAAATGGTCAACACACTAAGCCCCCCTGGAAGAGAATCACTGAGGTCAATTAACTGCTCCGCAAACCCACACTCCCCAAACCCCTCACATCAGTATCATCATTATTGCTTGTTTGAGGTGGGGTGGCATTGTACATGAGAACAATCAGGGGCACTAGTAGATAAATTATTGTCCGTAATGAGGGGAGTCACAGCTCCATCCAGCCATCACGGTCTACATTATAGTGCTAATAAATGTGACACGCGATGAACAAAGTGGGTATTGATCACACTGACTAAAGCATGCAGGTAAATGGACCCGTGAATAAAGAAAAGATACACCACAAACTAATGAGCCATTATGACTGATATGCTGTGTGTGAGAGGCGATATTTTTGTTGAGTGCTCATTTGCTTAATTTGATAAACGATGACATCCACCACGGCTTACCAAGACGGTGAGGCACCAACCAACAGGGCGGCGGTGGCTCAGGGGTAGAGTGGCTGAATGGTAACCGCAGGCTCCCACAGAGTTAGTGTCGAAGTGTCCCTGAGCAAGACACTGAACCCCTAATTGCTCCTGATGTGCTGGTTGGTGCCTTGCATGGTTTCCGCCGCCATCGGTGTATGAATGTGTGTGAATGGGTGAATGTAATGCACAATCTATGTAAAGCGCTATATAAACGCACCATTTCTAGGAAAAATAAAAATGTGTCGGAGGCACGCTCACCTGATATTCGCTGGGCCAGAAGGTGCTGACGGCCAGCTCCACAAGATGCCACTGGCGTCCCTGGGAGCCAGAGATGTTCCACACGGCACCTCCTCTGGGACCGCCGTTGACGCGCACGTAGACCTGCAGGTCTCCAGGACTGTAGCCGTCGCGGCTGTACAGGAAGTAGCTGAACTGAATGCAGTGGGTGTCGTTCTCGCTGAGCGGGCGCAGAAGCAACTGAGCACGCTGCCCCGCGGCATGCTGGGACGTGTTGACCATCAGGAAGGAACCTGCAGGAGAGAGAGGAGAAGTAATCACCAACATAGACAAATGATGCCTGCGTAGCTAGTTCAGGCAGACAACTCGAGAGCACGCCTACCTGATCAGGTGACTAGTCACATGTACTCTTTACCTGATCAGATCGGCTATTTAAACGTGCTATTCTGACGTGCGTCGCTCCTGCCTCGTTTGCTGCTAACCTGCTATCATGAAGTTTTGCAAATCCCACCACCTCCCCAGCATTCACCTGTAGGCTATGTTTCTAGATCCTCCTGGGGGTCTTAATTCATTCATATCCATCAGATCTTTATTAACAAAGACAGGTAAAAGTAATAATGATAAAAACCTAATTACAATAACAGATGGTGCAAATTTTATTTTCATTAGGGAGGCAAAGAGCCACCATACGGCCAATAAACAACAGTTGATTGCAGTGCTACATTTAGATAGTATTCTCTTTTATCATATTAGTCACTCTTCCTCTACCAGAACCGCAATAGGAATAACGTGACTTTATCATTTTGTTATCCTTTATTTAACAGCCGGGTAAATCACATCAACAATCTGGAAATAGTCCTGTTTTAATTACTGTGTTGTAAATAAATAAATGTGTTGTGAGTACTGCAGCTATTTCATGTAGTAAGGCTAATGCAAACTAACTCGGCTGCAATAGGTGTGACTTATGTTAAAACAGAATAGATAGCCGTCATATATAGAAAGCTATTATTTGATTTGGTTAGATTTTGACATCTTATTAATAATGTAAGTACTAAGTACAAAATTACAAATACATACATTGGCAGTACAGGAACTATTATAGGCTGTTGTAGTCCTACGCTATATTATATACAGTATACACGTACAGTTGTGCATGCACGCACAGAGTATGTGTATGCGTGAGCCTTTAGCCTCCCATTTGGCAGCTCTAAAAGTTGCACAAGCCGGATAAATGACGAGATACTTTTCAATTTCTCTGTGACATTTGCCAGATTGAAAAAAATTAAACAAATAAAAGCTACTTGAGGCAGATCAGAAGAGCCAACATGACCCAATCTGAATGTCACGACCCCTCCCTGTCCACTTCCGATCCAATCTTCTCTCCACCAAAAGGCACAAAGTGTCAAGTTGACAGAAGCGGCATCACATGATAAAAAGGCTACAGACACTCTCACTGCTCTATGTTCTTACAAAACACAGATTTTCATCTTCTTGCTTTTCCAGTTTCTCACCTGCACCCAAGCGAAGCTGGACAGGCTCTGACTTAGAACCTGTCAGCCTCCCACACCACTCCTTTGATGTGTGGGCCCTTCAGGGCCACGACTAAATTGCTTTCCTTCACTTCAGGGGCCACAGGACATTCTATAGTTTTCTATATCAGGATATGAGTAAGAAGGCAGATATAGTAAGACATAAAACTATATTAATTTTAAATAACTACTTCACACCCATAGCAAATAAACCTTTTGAGTGTAAGGTCAGCCTCGAGTTTAGAGTAAACTACAGTAATAGTCATTTTCCAATCAGGGGATTTGAAAAAGGTCAACCAGGATTTTCAATTTGAAATTGGGTTTTCATTAGTTTTTGTTTTGTTTTGATTCCAAAATCCAACCCCGGAGAGAGATTCACCTCTAATTATCCAATGCGAAGGGCAGCTGCAGTCGATTTGGAACGCACAGGTTGGTCTCAATGTTTTCTTTATTTTTGTCTCTAGCAGTGTGATCTGTGCGGCTGGCAGTGACAGAGGGGACGGGTTTGTTTATTGGAGCCAAAAGGCGATGCAGATTTTGCCATTTACAAACACAACGCTGTGCACCGTGAAAATGGGAAAATCTGCGAAGCGACGGCAGCTGGTCATAAATGAGACAGAGCTTAACCTCTGGAGCAAACAATACAAGGCTGTCTGCTGCAGACAACTAGCACTAATTAATTCATTGAGGTGAGAGTCCAAAAGCCCAAACGCAACCTGGAGGCCTTTCAAAACAACACACAGGCTCTCCACAAATCCCCCAACCTGACTTAAGGCATTAAATACTGTATGTCAAGTTGTCAACCTCCACTGTCTAGACATTGCCTAACAAGTCCTGCCGGGATATTCGTATTTGCAGAGTGCATCTCTGGATGCCGGGGAACCTTCTTTGGTGGCAGAAATCAATAGTGAATTACCAGCCATCCAGTGACAGTATGCAGGTGGGCTGACAAGCCAATACTCCACTCCCTCATACCTCCCATCGCCCCAGCACGGCATCTTCATGTATACTGGGGGCTTTTTGGGGCGTGCATGTTCTCTGCTCCGCACACCAATGCGTGTGCCCCCCATTTCTTCTCACTTTCTCTGGCCACTTGGCAGGCAGAACACGTCATCCACAAGTTACCCCCCCCCCCCCTTACCCTTTGCTCGTCTTTTGTCATTAGGGAGTATAGGGACCCTCTGGGGACGTGTAAGTAGTCTGACAGGTGGCAGGAAACGCTCCGACGTCTCTTTGAGTCTTTCAAGAGAATGTCAGCAGACAAAAGGGAGATGTGCTGCGATCAAAACATCACATGATGAAGTCTAAAGTGGAATGTATGTTTTGCATGTCCCTCTTGAGGTGCTTGTGTTTAAAACAGGGAGAACATAATAAGGGGGTCGATGAACATTCTGGAACACTGGCAGGCGGCAGCAGATGCTTGTCTTTCATTTCCCTTGGACAGGTCACTCACAGGGAAGCAAAGTCAGAAGGCATCCATGGATGTCCGCTATTTCAGTGCCAATGATTTAAGCACCAAACCACC
The DNA here is from genome assembly GCF_963924005.1 of Protomyctophum bolini. Taxonomy (NCBI): domain Eukaryota; kingdom Metazoa; phylum Chordata; class Actinopteri; order Myctophiformes; family Myctophidae; genus Protomyctophum; species Protomyctophum bolini. The sequence continues at coordinate 34,004,221 of NC_137878.1, read as the reverse complement.
CTGCTGCCCCAAAATATGAGAACAAAGTGTATGAATTACAATTCATGATCACATAGCTAAAGTTGAATGTTGCATGTTTTCTAAACCTGTCATTTTATTATAATTTTTTTTTAACACATCCTGTGCATCCAATTTGCAGGGACCTGAGATCCCAGGCTGCGTCCTAAAGGCATGTGCAGAGTACTGCAGACCCGCTGCCGGGAGTTTTTGCAGAGATTTTTTTGCAGAGATCTCCTGCTCCCAGGCTTCAAAATGTGCCCATCCCCAAAAAATCCAAGGTGACATTTCTGAATGTTTTTCAATGTTCTTCACACCAAAGGCTAAGCGAGTTCAGGACACATCGAGGAGGAGCTCAAGTTCAGAGTAGGTCCCCATCACATCCTCAGGCTGTACTAACTACACTACAGCTCCTTTGAAAGCATTCTGCCAGGCTGTGTTACGGAAAATGCATCGTCTGTGAACGGAAAAACCTACAGCTGCTGGTGTGGTCAGCCGAGTGCATAATGGGAGGTGAGCTCCCTCTGTATACTGTACACACACACACACACAGGTGAGCTCCCCCTGTATACTGTACACACACACACACACACACACACACACACACACGTTGATATTCCACACAGCCCTTTATAGAGCTCTTGTTGGCAAAGACAAACAGAATCTTACATTCCCTGAATCCATCTCATCTCCCGATTAATCCATTTATCGGCTGTGTTTGCCCTTCTCTGACAGAATTATGGATGGTGCGGCGGGGGGGGGGGGGGGGGGGGGATCAGCATGCATCATCTGAGGAGTTGTTGAAGAGGAGGAGGCGGTGCAGTCTGGATAGATACCCAGCCCACACCCTCACCCCAACCACACACAGAGCCACTCAACTCTGTGTGTGGTTGATAAGGCCCTATCAGTTACAGTCCTACTGGGTGCCAGCAGTGGATATGGAAATGTAAAGTATATCTGAGCTGGAACCATCTGGTTCAGATAACCTTCAAACCCCCCTCCCTCTAGTCAAGCCTGAATGTGTGTTGACCCCATCAGTAACACAGGCCTTCACCCTGCTAATATGGAGTGCATGGTCACAGTATGATGAAAGGCTGGATGGAGGTTAGAAGACCACAGAGGGACAATTCATCTTTACTGTGTATCTCAACTGGCCAGTACATCAGTCAGGTCATAGTTATACTGAAAGAGTAGAGTAGATTTTACAAGTAAGACGTGCAAACGTGGGAAGCGAACGCAGCTCGTAAATTGCAATAACGAGCTGTTTTCTACTGTGTGTGTGTGTGTGTGTGTGAGTGTATGTGTGTATTTTTTGTGTGATAAGCTCTGGTGGCGGGTGGGTGGTGTCACAGCGTGACAGACAGACAGACAGTTCTGCCCAGGTTACATACGGTACAGTCCTATTCGTCTGTGCCTCAATCTCAAAATGACATTGATGGGTACCTATGGGTATTTATGTTAGACACACCCACAGACACACCCCCAGATTCTCAGCCACACCCACAGGTTTATTTTAATATGTGGAGTGGCTATTCAACCACCAGGTGGCGTCGGCCCATGATGAGCAGAGCTGCATGCACTGAGTCTTAATATGTAGCTTCTAGCAATATGCAGTAAATTTGTACTGTAAACTAAAGTATCAATACTGTAATATTGAAATACATTGAAATACATACTGTTACAAGTAATATTTATTTGAGTAAGCGGTTAGGGTCCATTTGGTTCCATTTCTACACTCTAAAGTTAAATTATCATTGATGTTACAATATAAATATTGGGGGTCCCAGAGATATAAATGCCATTAAATGGGGGTCCATACTCCATAGACTAATGCATGTCAAACTGGGGGTCCTTGAAATTAAACGGGTTGAGAGTCACTGCTATAGCTGTAAAAACCTTCTCTTATGGGGGTCCCTGGCATATCTTTTCAAATGGGGGTTCTTGGCATATATTTTTCAAATGGGGGTCCCTGGCATATCTCTTCAAATGGGGGTCCCTGGCATATATTTTTCAAATGGGGGTCCCTGGCATATCTTTTTCAAATGGGGGTCCCTGGCATATCTCTTCAAATGGCGGTCCCTGGCATATCTTTTTCAAATGGGGGTCCCTGGCATATCTCTTCAAATGGGGGTCCCTGGCATATCTCTTCAAATGGGGGTCCCTGGCATATCTTTTTCAAATGGGGGTCCCTGGCATATATTTTTCAAATGGGGGTCCCTGGCATATCTTTTTCAAATGGGGGTCCCTGGCATATCTCTTCAAATGGGGGTCCCTGGCATATCTCTTCAAATGGGGGTCCCTGGCATATATTTTTCAAATGGGGGTCCCTGGCATATCTTTTTCAAATGGGGGTCCCTGGCATATCTCTTCAAATGGGGGTCCCTGGCATATCTTTTTCAAATGGGGGTCCCTGGCATATCTCTTCAAATGGGGGTCCCTGGCATATATTTTTCAAATGGGGGTCCCTGGCATATCTTTTTCAAATGGGGGTCCCTGGCATATCTCTTTCAAATGGGGGTCCCTGGCATATCTTTTTCAAATGGGGGTCCCTGGCATATCTCTTCAAATGGGGGTCCCTGGCATATCTTTTCAAATGGGGGTCCCTGGCATATCTTTTTCAAATGGGGGTCCCTGGCATATCTTTTTCAAATGGGGGTCCCTGGCATATCTCTTCAAATGGGGGTCCCTGGCAACTCTATCTCTCTCCCTCCCTCCATCTCTCTCTCCCTCCATCCCTCACTCCCTCCCTCTCTGCCTAAACAGTGGTCCCTGAGGGGCTCCAGGTGGTCCCCAGCTAAATGGATAGTTGTTAACCAAATGGACCCTTATAGATATTTAACTCTATTAAATGTACTCTATTACAAATAGTGGCATAGATAGTCAGGGTCTGTCTGTCTGTCTGCCTGCCTGCCAAATTACATGGCTCACTGGAGTTCGCAATATCTCCTGAAACTAAAATAGAAATAAAGTCACTAGTAAGTATTCCCATTGAGGCCGTGGCACCAAAGGCTGGTTTCAGGCAGTAGGTGGCACACTAAGGCTGGCCTAGACTATTTTATAAGTCTCCCCCAGCACACAATAATGGACCTGTGTGGGTCTCTAATGTGACAAATTGACAATAGAACACATGGCAGGCCATTGGATTAAAAACAGGGTGGTTTAAATTTTAAATGTGATTCTGAAAGAGGAGCCAGCATCTGATCTGAGACCAACTGCCAAAAGAGCCACACAAAGATGAGGCTGGGACGTTTTCAAAATCATCCACGCTGGAAACCCATTAGCTGGCACTGACACAAAGCCAGCCAATAGGGCTGGAGAGGGATTCAAAAAACACAAAAGCAGGCAGTTGCTTGAATCTCATTTGCTTTCATAGACACAAGCACTGTGGTTCATTCAAAAGCCATTGTTCTGCCACAAACAATTGAAAGACATTTGTAATCCAGAGGACATCAACTCATATGCTGCAAGGCTGCCATTTTAATGGCATGGTTTCCAGCGAATAAAGCCCTGGAAACTGAGATCAATCTCAATAAAGCAGCATAATAAGCATCTCAACTGAAGACAGGGCCAAAAACTCATGCTGTTCTCTGACATTTATGTGTATACATAACGTTAAACCATCAGATTTGTTAACTATGGTAGAGCTGTCCAAATTCAACGGAGGAAAACTGACAAATGCCCACAAAAGCGCTGCACAGTTCCAGAAACAATCAGCGAAGCAAATAAGCTAAATATAATGAAAATCCACAGGGAAAAATGCAGCCACAGACACAAGAGTTAGATTAAATATTTCATACACGAGGTCTTTGAGAACAAAGACCATTATCAAAAGTTAAAACAACAAACGACTGAGGAAGGAGTTTTTAGTCATCTAGCTCTCCACTCTGTGATTGGCTCTTTGTGTGCCTGTGTGCGCAGCGGGCCAGATGAGAACACCAACCAGGCCTCTAGCGTAGTCCATAATGTCATGCAAACAATAGAAGAGGCTTGTGGCAGTTACACTAGCACCATTCATATTCAAATAGATATTCAAGTCAATTTCTGTGCTTTTTAAGACCTCAGCAACACACACACACACACACACACACACACACACACACACACACACACACACACACACACACACACACACACACACACACACACACACACACACACACACACACACACACACACACACACACACACACACACACACACACACACACACACACACACACAAACTAGAATCAGAATACGATCGACGTGGTGTCTGGTTGCTATAGGGCCAAGCTTGGGAAGCACCCTATGATCCGACGGACCATTGGTCCGAGGTGCGCTGGGGGTCGGGAGAGGGTGGGTGGTTAGGTTTAGGTGTCTGCCCCGGGGGAGGTTAGGGTTAGGGTGAGGGTTTGAGGTAGGTTGTCGATCGGACCAATGGACCGTCGGCATATTGACGCGGACCTCGCCAAGCACTCCACTTGCCTCCACACTTCCACAGACTGTTCATAAATACTCTGCCAAGCAACATCATCAAACAGCGCCTATGTTGCCTAATACTGCCTATCATTCTACAGGCCACAGGTTTCCGCGTTACACCTTTTTTTCAGTGGCGCTAGAGCTTCTATAGACTATAGAGCACCGAAGTCCTGACGTAACTCGCTCATCCCGACGATTCCCCTAGTTTGCGGAAGTAATTTCTCTATGGAGAATAACATGGGGTGATCTTAATATCGTCTACTATAAGCGTTGTGGTCCAAAAATAAACAAGCTGTCTCTGCGTTATTGTTAGGGGGGTGTCTCTGTATCGTTTGCAACAGTCAGTCACTCATATATGATACAGTCTGCTTCTAGCGAAAATCTAACTAATTCAGCAGCAGTAACATTAGCGTTTTCTCTCAGTCAGTTGATTCTTCATATCCATATGAGTGAAGCGGCCGATCTAAAATCGCCTCAATGGGGATTTCAATGCAACTAAACAAATACCTGGGGACTGACACCCTCTACTGAAAGTGACGTCAGACTTCAGTGCTCTATATAGTCACCTGAACCATGGGGGAGGACAAATGGGTGGGTAGGATGGGAGGGAGGGGAGAAGGACAAAGTGTAAATGAGATAAGAGAAGAGGTGATGGAGGTGTAGTGGAGAGCATGTGGGGTAGGGGGTGTTGATAGGATGACAGATGGTGCAGAGCGCCAGAGACAAGTAAAGAGAGAGAGAGAGGAAGAGAAAGGTCGGCCGGCGGTGGGAGGGGGTCTCTCTGTTAAGCCGTTCCCAGAGGAGCCCTAGGGTGAACAAGTTAAACGCACACACACACACACACACACACACACACAGTCCTATACTGTAGTTATATTATATATAAATATATTATATAGGCCACTGTATTATAGTACGATACAATTACAAATAATACAATATTATTAACGCACGTCGTGCATTCACTCACTGGGCGGGAAAATGCAAAAGTGTCGTTCTTGATTGTGTTACGAGCGTGCAAATCACATTCGCATCGGCCTATTGATTCGGTGTAGCGCGCCAGGGCTACACCTGGGCTAGCCAGGGCTATATGGGTTGATCCGTCACTGCTCACCTCACCAGCTCTACAGTCTGGTGAGAATGCCAGCGTTGACATCACTATATAATATAGGAAGTGGTGTCTCTGAGCGCTCAGTGTCCTTGAAGGATGTCCATGGGGTACCCAGCTAAATTTTACAATATAAATTGGGGTCCCGTATCCCAGAATGCCATTCAATGGGGGTCCGTAGACTAATGCATGTTAAACTGGGGGTCCTTGAAATTAAACGGGTTGAGAATCAGTGCCGTAAAGATGTTCTCTTATGGGGGTCCCTGGCAATTGGCATACAGTATGTTTTTAAATGGGGTCTGCATGTTAATAACTATACATGTCAATTTGGGGGTCCTTGACATTAAAAAGTTTGGGAACCACTGCTCTACTTACCACAACAAGACCAGTTAGCGTTCCCTGGGGCACCTTGAAAATAGGTCCCCATTGGAAAGACACTATAGAAACAAAGTTTCTATAGTTTTTTTAGAAGGGAAATCACATACAATAAGAGCAATTGAAAAACTTCATTACGAATATGACTTCATAACAGAAAGGTTTGGTCGCCCGACTCCACTCACTGCCCTTAGATAACTCGTCTGTCGGGACTTCAAACAGCAAGAGCTCAGCACAACAAATAATTCATATTCTTAATCCTGCAGACTGTGCAGACTTTCAAATTTGCAAAGAGAGAGAAGGATGAGAGTCCAGAATGATGGTTGAAAGAGAGAGAGAGAGAGAGAGAGAGAGAGCATCAGTGGGCACTGGGCAGGGAGCAGAGCAGCCTCTGTTACCATTTACTGTACATGACATTTATGGAGCACGCTGGAGGCCTGGTTGTGTTCAGCTCATCTGGACACTGCACAGGGAGCCAATCACAGAGAGGACACGACGAGATGGCTTACAACCAGATGGCTAAATACTCTTTTATATACCTCTTTTGTTGGTTCCCCTTCCCCCTAGGAAACTAATACTTGCGAGTTGCGACACATACATACAATGGGTAGGTGATCCCAAAAATGCCATTGTCACCCATTGTTTGGGAACCAACGGCGTAGCACACCATGGTGGTTCCCAAAAGTGCTTCTGTGCATTCACAGCAATACCTTTCCTTAAACGCTATATGTACTATACTGCATGATGGTGTATAATTGAGTCTTTACCAGTCGCTTTTCCTGTGTGAGCTGTGAATAAAGAATCACTCATACTGGACCGTGTGCAGCAATGAACTCGTCTTGCCAGATTACCACGACAGCCAGAGAATTTACTTGGGATTTCACTCCGTATTTAATGCCAATAATTCCTCTGAGCAAAGATGAATCCATTGGAAAATGATTTTCCGTCAACAGCATGTCCTTCATGTCAAATATATGCTTAACTGTGTTGAGAACTACTAATATACTGTTTCTTTTTGCACATTATCAGTATTTCTATGCTTTTTATGTCTTATTCAATTTCCGCTATGTCTGATGTCTGGATATATTTTTGTATTGTATCCTGGTTATTTTTGCACCTAAAGTTTGGGTCTGGGTTCTTTCACAACCACAAAGCGATAAGAGAAGAAACAAGGTGAAAAAAAGCTCTTCTTTTCACTTCAGTGTCACCAAGCCTACGGCTACGTGTACAACTTCCATTCTAAATCACGTCAGTTCAATCCTCAAAAAATAGAGCAAACGCAGCACTCAAAGACCTCTGGAAGGCAAAAGTCACACACAAAAAAAGTAATTCAAACTGCTGAAAGCCACAGAGAGGAACTTATTTTTTTGAATATTAATTATGTTATCGTCTATACTCCATGCAGTACTTTAAAGTGCACAAGAGAAAAAATAAACGGGGGACCGAGTCCTGTGTGTTGGAGGGGGTTCTCTCTCTCTCTCTCTCTCATCAAGTGTCTGTCAGAGCTTTGAAGTGCCTGGTCGCTATCCCATGGTGAGGGCGCTTAAGGGCCTTGAAATACAGGATTGCGCACGCACATACGCACATAGTTAATTATCTGTCTGTTGGGGGTGGTACACCCCGATTCTCCACTGCTTCCATCAGAGTGTCAGGAAGCACCCTGTCTAACTGTCGGCCATTCAAACACAGCTCTGATGGCGAAAGGGCCTTCCTGTGTGGAGTTTGCATGTTCTCCCCGTGTCCCCTATGGTAGGTACCCTCACAAAAACATGCAGTAATCCTGGTCTCTAAACTGCCTCCCCCTGGCCAGCTGGGGCGCCTGATGGAGGGGAAAGGAACTGGTTGGAATAACGTATTCCTTCCACGCGCTACGTCCAACCAGGGAAACTCCCCCTTGTCAGGTGTAAAGGAGCAACTTGGACACTCATGCATGAAGGGTTCATGAGTTCAAGTCTGTTACTCTCTCCAGGTTGGCGGAGGGTGTGTAGAGCCCAGGATCACATTAGATAATTGACACAGGGGTGAAAAATGGGTTACAAAATCATGGGATAAAAAAAATTATAGAAAAAAAAACACAGCTCTGAGAGGAACTAGCACAGTATGTTGACATCTGGATAACATAACATCTATCTACATAACGAGGCGGAGGCACCACGGAAGGAATGGACCCCGCTTGACCCTGTGCCACTCACAGGATGCCTATAGTTTCTATAGGGGTTGTCCGAGGTTGAATGGGTAGCTGAATGGGAAGCAGAAGGTCTCCACTTTGCAGCTATGTGTGCTACAGTATGTACTGTAAGTATACTTGAGCAAGACACTTAACCATAACTGCTCCCTGCAGGTGCTGCCTCTGTTTGGCCCACTGCTCCTAAATAGACGATAGCTGGGGTGTAACATTAGGCGCAGTTTGACAGACACCTCAGTATTGATGGCCTACACCTGGCCTACAGGGCACCGTTCCATGGACAGCTATAGGATGGGTTTAATGCAGAGGATCAATGTCCTGCGTGTTCAAATGTACACAGGGGTGGGGTCCATAATAATATTATAATTATTTCCACAGCTGGGAAGGCAGAAACGCGTTGTGAGCTTGTAGTTCGGCTATTTTCAGCATGGAACCAAGCTAGCCATCAAGGCCCGCCAAAATATGTTTTTGTTGACAAAATCACATATTCTGTCAACTAATTCTAGACTCAAACTAAAACATTTCAGATAACTAATTCAAAAGACCATGCCTATAACATTTGCTGTCAAAATCAGCACTGACCTCTGCACAAATTTAAATAGAGGTCGACTCTTTCTCAGGGTGTTGAACATTTCTTCGCTGCATGAAAAGCCCAGAGCATCAATCACACACAGTGTAATAATAAGCCTCGGGCACGGTCCAGAAAATTGAGCGACCAAAAGTGTAGGCGACCAATCAAAAGGCTGCATGCTTCTCTGTAGGAGTTGCAGCCCACGGTTCACATAGGAGCCTGCTGCCTGGAACGTCACATCCTACAGAGTGGCTAAACCCTTGCAGATGATTCTCTCTCCCAGTGTGTATGCGTGCGTGCGTGCGCGTGCGTGTGTGTGTGTGTGTTCGCATCTTCCCTCCAGCAGCTGCTGCGGGAGTGTATATGTTCCTGTCAGTTCATGTCAGCATTATAAGATGAGCTTCGGGGAGTCTTCCACTATCGGAGGAAAGAAACCCTGAAGGTTTGAGAGTTCAGCTCCAAGGAACACTCTAGTGGTCAGCGGGGTCACTTGAAGACAAGCAGCAGTACAGAAAATGCACACAGCAAAACAATTACAAAGTTAGCACAAGACTAAAGTCTCCAGAGGTTTTTGAATCATGGAATGAGAAGGTTCCCGGCTCCTCCTGCAACCAGCTGCTACTGACGAGCAGGTTGGTTCCTTACATTGTTATCTCCACTGTCACACAGTGTCTGAAAGGCTGAAAGTAATCAACCTTGTAAAGAGCTTTGGGCAAAGGCACTAAATAAATGCACCATTTATTCATGCATGGCATCAGAAACTTGAAAATGTACAATAACTGTTAAAGGTTACTTCACTATGTTGAACAGAAAAATAAATGAAGTCAAAATGCTGCCTTCCCCTCCCCTCCACTCACTGCCCTTATATAACTTGTCTGTCTGCACTTCAAACAGCAACAGTGCAAAGATGTTCACCACCGCAATTAATTCATATTCTTTATCCTGCAGTGCAGACTTTCAATTCTGCAACAGATGAGCACGGAAAAGATGAGAGGCCAGAGTGAGGGAAATGTTGAGAGAGAAAATTAAAGAAAGAGGGATTAGGAGAGAGGGAGAGAGAGTGTGAGAGTGAGAGAGTGTCACCCATTAGTGGTCAGGAGGCCGAACAGGAAGCCAATTACCCGTGTTTGGAACCCCACAGGGGGCGGCGGAGCGGGGAGAGCAGGGGTTGCCCTGCTCGCCTCTGATAACCGTCCCCGTGTCACCATGTCATCCCTCTGTGTGAAGCAGCTTCACAAGAGGGACCCGACAGCAACCGCAGATCATGTGACACATATGGCTCCGCTGCCACCGCGCGCGCGCACACACACACACACACACACACACACACACACACACACCTAGTATAGCAAGCTGCAATTCAGAGACACCTGCTGTGCACGGAGACATGAGCTGATTGTCAGAGAGCTGCAGGCGCAACTGATACGCAGTGGTGGAAAGTAATTAAGTACATTTACAGTACTTACTGTAAGTACCATACTTTTTACAATTGTGAGGTATTTGTACTTTACTTGAGCAATTCCAATTTCCAATACGTGTAGCCTACTACTCTACTCCACTACATTTCAGATCCAAATATTGTACTTTTACTCCACTACATTTAGATAATTATGACAAAACATACATTAAACACTTCAGCCCCATATACATTTTGAAAATTGCCAACCTACAAGGCAAGCTCACAATGTGTCACATTGTGAGCTTATACAAAAGATCTTTTGTAAAAAGAAATTACATTTGAATACCACATTTATGCTTAGACTAGAGCGACAAAGTGTCGAATGACGCGTCGCAGGTCTAATTTTACATTATTTAAATAATATCCATCAGTCCTGAAGTCCTGGTTCATCCTAGCTGTAGAACTGATAATAAAAAAACAATATATCAATTACACAGACAGGGAGACAGTCTGTGGTGGATGTGGAAATGTCTCCTAAAAATAGATGGAATGCACCTGAGAGGGAGAGCGCATGAGATGAGAAAAAGAAAGGGGAGAAGGAAGAAGGAATTGCACTTTCTAATGTTAGAGTTAGACAGGGAGTGAAAGGAGGGTTCATAACAAGAGTAATAGAGAAACAAGTGCTGTTCTTATTGGTGGTGTAAGCAAATACCAATACACTTTGCTTTTATTGTTGTGAAGCACTTTGTGACTGATGTCTGTGAAATGTGCTCTATAAATATAATGTACTGTACTTACTTACTTACTTGAGTAACACAATATTTTGCCTCCAGAGTCCACCATACACCAGCACCAACCTGCTTCTCAGCAGCAGTTAGTGGTCCAATCTCTTGCTCAAGGTAATTTCAACTAAACTCAAATATTGTTTTATTTATAGAGCACATTTCAAATTACCGGAGCCAACCAAAGTGCTATACAACACAGCAGGAGAAACAACAATGACACAACAAATACACGCAGCAATTGAAAAACAAGTTAAGGATACACCACCAGAAAATAATGAGATGGAAATCTATGGTCTTCGAGTATCAGGGTTTAAATGTGCTCGAAAATGTACTGCTTCATTGTTCATTCAGTAATGATTTACAATTTTCTATGGACTGGGAGGATTTGATATTAAGTAGCAGGCTATTCCAGAGCCTTGGGGAAGCTGCAGCTAAGGCTCGTTCACCTCTAGTCCTCTTCTTGGTTGTGAGCTCAACCAGTAGCAGCCATGGTTACCCGACCTTGGAAGTCTGGGTGGAGTTTATTTCTTAATAAGGTCTGTGAGGAAAGGCCGGGGCAAGCCCATTTCTCACTTTAAAAGCAAACATTAAAACCTTAAAGACAATTCCCAAACGGACCAGGAGCCAATGGAGGGAGTCAGGGCCAAAGAAGATCACTTCCGTCTTGCTTTCAGTTTTGTACTTACTTGTACTGTGCATATGGAGTTAGCATATATTACTCTTAGACTCCCTTGTGTGGTTATAATATGCGAATATGCTTTCCCTGTGTATTCTTTCTTTCTTTCTGAAAGCTGAAGGTTTAGGGCAGGGTTCCCCAATACATTTTCCTCAAGGGCCATATTTTGACTAGGGTACCAGGCTGGGGGCCGAGTCCGCACGCGCAAGGTCGAGGTCTTGCCCTGAAAATACATTTTCAGGGCAAGACCCCATTTGAAAAGGATCCCCAGTTTGACATGCATAGGCCCCCATTTAATGGCATTTATATCTGGGACCCCCCCCCCCCCCCAGGGGCCACAAAAAAACGTATCATGTTTTAGGCCAGGGGGGAAATAAATCATGGCACTCTGTCTTGAAGCATTCCAGTTGGTGGAATTTATTTGTAAGGGCAGATATATCTGGATGTCATCCGTGAAGCAGTGAAAAGATATGTCGTGCTTCTCGATGATAGACCCTATAGGTCGGGGCAGACAATATAACAAAAAGAGGATAGGGCCCAGGATCGAGCCTTGGGGGACCCTGCATGTAAGAGCGGCCTTCAACACAAAGCGAGGAGGAGACAGTGATCGTACCGGGACCTTTCAGTTCAGTTCCCCAGAGGGCTTCTCTACCTCCTGAGCCACCGCTGCCGTCACATGGCAGCTGTGACAGCTGGGATGTGATATTAGCCAGGCGAATGAGGCAATTTAACTCACTGTTGCTTTTAGTGGTGTGTACTGTAAGTTCTAGCAAGTAACAAGGTAGTGTTCAGAATGATTGTGTTAATTCAACCAAACAGAGATAAGCACCGTATCCCCACAGACCACCTTAATAAGGTCCATTAGCCAAAACACAAATTAACTATTTAAATGTACATGTACACATACGGAAGACGACTGGAGGACTGGGGATATGAAAGCTAGAGGGAGAGAGGAACAGAGCAGAGGAGTAAAGAGGAATTGCTGTTGTGCTTGCCTAGAGTTTAATACCCTGATGTGTGGTATTTCAGTTTGTTTGTTTTTTCTTTCTTTTTTCTTCTGTTAATTGTTTTGTATTGTATACTGTGTGAGTGTATGTAAGTACTTTAGGGCCCTTTCGAAAACTAGATACTGTATCTCAAGGGGTTATTCCTAATTAAGAATTTCAATATATACAGTATTAAGATAGTAATAAATACTTATTATTCATATTCATCCATTGTGAGTCAGAATATCATAGCCTGACCTAACAAAGGTTTTAGGATTAGAACAATTTTTTGCCAGATAATTTTGAAAATGATTATTTATCCTAGTGCTACTGACTTGAATACATTTATGAATCTGTCCGTCTCTGCCGTCAACAGATAAAATAAAAATCTTGAGAAGATGTCTTGCTAGCAGACATAAAGAGAGTTGTGTAATATCACTTGCCAGTCAGCTGCACCATGACTGTGTGTCAATCCAAATCATACATTTCAATCCTAAAATACAATAATAGGAGATGAAATCTACCAACAGACAGAGAGAGAGATAGAGTGATAGAGTGAGAGAGTGAGATAGAGAGAGAGAGAGAGAGAGAGAGAGAGAGAGAGAGAGAGAGAGAGAGAGAGAGAGAGAGAGAGAGAGAGAACCAATGTTACAAACCACTACTAGGACCAGTTTGTAGTCGCTGCAGTGCATCATGATGTTTATACCAGATATAAAAAAGTCCAGTGTATATTGAAGAGCAAAGCAAATATTATGCAAAAGTGCCTTTCATAAACTAGAGAGAGATTAGGGAGGGCATCATTATTGACCCCCTTGTTTACATGATGTCACATAGGGCACACAAGCAGGACTAAAACTGAAGTAGGAGTTACAACATTGAGATAATTGGAGTGTGTCATTCATAAGCGGGAGTAAACAACCGTAATTTATGTTGTCCTGACAGAATGACTCAGGTGGTTAAGAGGTGTTTTCATGGGGTCATCACTGACAACATGCTGCTCTCTGTGATATACTGAACTCCACAGGTCTGTGATAGAGAGGTTAATTACAGTGGGTCATATGACTATCTTTCCTACAATAACAGAAGATAATGACCCACATTCTTTGTCACAGGCTGGACATGGTGACAGTATTGTTGAATGACGAAACATGGCTGCTATATGCAGAGAAACCCTCATATCTATTTATACAAGTGAGAAGTCGTACCCATACAGAAGAAAAAAACCCAAAGCCACAACCGCTACGTCGCTATTGCAACACCCACAACACCATCTTACACACTACACCCACACACACTCACACGCCAGTGACGTCACACACTTACCCTTCGTAGGCCTTCGCTGTGGTCCTGGCCTATCTCCTCAAAAACCGTCGTTCGCCAAAACTCAGCACCAGCCCACAAAGAATAATCTCGGCATTGCCACTAATAATGCCTCACTTCCACACTCACGCCGCCAATGCATTTCTTTAATACACACATTCTCGGGACAAACACCCAAACACCCACATCCCCGAGCCTTTCCTACACGCAACACGGAATCAATGCTGCCTATGCTGTTGCCAAACACAGGGACACAAACAAGCCCAACACGCCCAGAAAACAACCACGCCACTTACATACATTACAACTCGCTTACAATCACACAGGATTGGGTATTATATCACCCTGGGATTTTACAATAGCCTATACATTGCATTTCACATTTATTTCTGTCTCATGAAAAGCGTACATGACCTGAAAATGAACAACCATTTATTTCACTTCAATTGACGTTTGCTTTGGACCAATGCAATTACACACACTACAACTCGCTTAGAATTCGCTAACCTGGCAACCTGGAGCCAGGCTTCCCATTGGCTCCCCAACAAGCACAACACACACACACACACACACACACACACACACACAGCTCTGTTCTCTCCGTCGAGCTCACAGTCACAATCTGTCGCAGCCATCTTGCTTTTAAGATGGGCGAGTGGACATTTAATGCTAATAAATAAATTCTAGGTCCAGCAAGCAAATCATGATGGTCTGTTTGTGCTCAATAGGTCACAATAACATTCCGAAATTAGGTGTTGTGTTTTGTATGACCTTTTCCCCAGTAGTAGTTTCATATCTATCTCAGCTTTTGCCTGATAGCACACATGCTAACGTTAGCAGCATTTGATGACAGCTTGCCAGAGCAACATACAGTGTGCGCAGACCTCACATGAGTTGTTTACAACAGAAACACACGGCCTTTTAACCACGCTACTTACACACAACAGGTCGGGAGTTATTAAACCGAACGTGGACGCTGTTTCAGTGTTACATTTGCTGCGCATATCGGATTAATTGTAACGGCATGCATGATAAATGTAACAACGCTAAAAAACACCATTAAACATATCGTTTTCAGCTTAAAGCAATTATATTTCATTGCAGCAACTCCTTAGCATTGTTTTCATACCATGAATGTGATAAGACAATGTATCAAACATAAGGGAAATATTAAATAGTATCGGGTGTACCAGTTTGGCCATTTCTTTTTTTTCAATGGGGCAATACATTGATTCAACAAACGTTTGATTGATTGAGTTGTACAATGTTATACAACCCTAAACTAATTTTACAATACACTACACAATACAATACAATTTTAGAACATATTTTGCACGTTTAATTTTTTTACTCAGAGATCCGTTTAGCTACACATGTAATATTTTCAGGCAACGGACCTACACATGTCAGCTACCATAAACCACTTCAAGTTATTAGGACGAAATAACTGACAGGAGTGACGGTGCTGTGCTGTGAGTAAACGAATAGGGGAGAGCCGCCAAGGATGTAACATTTTGCACGTTTCATTTTTTTACTCAGAGATCCATTTAGCTACACATGTAATATTTTCAGGCAACGGACCTACACATGTCAGCTACCATAAACCACTTCAAGTTATTTTTTGGATGAAACAGGTCGGGAGTTATTAAACCGAACGTGGACGCTGTTTCAGTGTTACATTTGCTGCGCATATCGGATTAATTGTAACGGCATGCATGATAAATGTAACAACGCTAAAAAACACCATTAAACATATCGTTTTCAGCTTAAAGCAATTATATTTCATTGAAGCAACTCCTTAGCATTGTTTTCATACCATGGATGTGATAAGAAAATGTATCAAACATAAGGGAAATATTAAATAGTATCGGGTGTACCAGTTTGGGCTTTTCTTTTTTTCCAATGGGGCAATACATTGATTAAACAAACGTTTGATTGATTGAGTTGTACAATGTTATACAACCCTAAACTCATTTTACAATACACTACACAATACAATACAATTTTAGAACATACAAAGGGAAAGACTTCAAACTTCCTGGGGCCTATTTCACGAATCTTGGATTAACTAATCCAGGATATAGGCCAAAGCCAGGCTTTTTAAATCCTGAACTTTACAGCCTGGTTTATTCCGTTCCACTAAAGCCAAGCGAGGCTCAGAATTGGCGGATTTGCCGAGCCGGGATCAGCAAGCCTGGCTTCATAGACAGTCTGCCTTTTTGTCTCTAGACCCCTTCTGTGGATCAAAGATTTACTGATCCTTCTTCTTCATGGGGTATTAAGGCAGTTTGCATCCTTAATAGTTGCATTACAGCCCCCTTCTGTATATCTCATTATCTTTACTAATCTATTCAAGACTTACTGATACAAGGACTTAAGCTTCTAAAATAAATACTGCTGCTGTAATTAAAGAGAGAACATACTCTCAATAGTGGATAGACTGAATGATTAACTACCCCAAAAATATAGTTTACATTTTACCACTACTATTAACTTAAAACAGAATTCTTAATATTGTAAGCATAATGATATTGTCGCATTGTGATATTTGGCCATAACTCCCTCCTCTGAGGGAGCTACCTTTGGGGAAGGGGGTTGTTGTCCAGACAGGGGCCAGACTGGTGAGGGTCATGGGTTCATGTAGCATGACAAAATTTGTGCTATTGCCATTGAGAATACATTGGGCGTTTAAGTTAAATAACTCTGAAACTACAAAACATTTCAAAGTAACAAGTTCCAGCATGTGTCTCCACAGTAAACTGCATTTTACAAAGTGTGAATGGAGTTTCTAGGTGAAAGTGATTTTTTGAGGTGCCACTATCTGCCTATAAATGTCTCAAATTTGAAAGCACTATATTTCTAAAACTATGAAACATTTCAAAGATTCCTTTTCAGGCACACATGTCCACCGTAGGATGAACCTAAATAGGTTTGAATGGGGTTTCTAGGTGTAAGTATGTAGGACTATGGGTGAAACGTTATAATGGTAATATGTTGTAAAACAATGAGTAATTGTAATATTTAGTGGTTTTCACTTTTACACAAAAAATAAATATATATATATAATAATTCTTCTTAACCGTGCACTTGCACGACAGCAAACCTAATCATGGGGAACATTCACCAAAAGCAGCTGATCTACAAGCTCACAAGCTGTCATGATGTTGTGCAGCCTATATATTTTGGTTATTTGATTTTATATAGTGCTTAAATTAGTCCTTTAATGCAGACCGATACAAATAAGGCAACATAAACCCATAATAATTGAATAAATCTGGAAAACATCATTGGTTTGTGATCAGTTTGACTGCTTAATGAACAGTAAAGACATCAGGATTAGGTTAAACCTGGCTGTTAGCCTGGTCCGGAGCAGGCTAAGTCCAAAGCATAAGTTTCCATGGTAATTTATGTAGCATCACTTTCATGAAACCGAATCAAGCCTCAACATATCCAGGTTAACTGGTTAAGTTAATCTGGCAAGATCAACCAGCTTTCATGAAACCGGTTAAGCACTGATCCAGGATATATTAAGCCAGGATATGTGTTAAAGCCCGGCTTAATCTCTAATCCAAGTTTCGTGAAATAGGCCCCTGGCCACGTAGAGTACGTTGCTGTACACATACTGACGCGATGGCGTCATGGTGGCGTTGACCAATCAAGAGATAACGTCCATGTTACAACCGTGAAGCGTTACAACCTTGGCGGCTCTCCCCTACATTTGTTACTAACATTAGGTTGTGGCGAAGTAGAAACGTGGCGAGCAGATAGTGTGTTTTGGACAAACAGGCTAGGTATTGGTGTTGATTTGGGTCAACTGGACAAACAGCGTGGTGTTGTTTTGTGTCTGTGTTTGTGTTGGAGCGCCTCAGTGTGGCCGTACAGGTCATGTGCAACCTCTTCCACAGAGAGATGGAGACACTAAATCTCAGCTGGACAAACATGTTTGCATGCATGCATCGCTGCCTTGCATGCTGTGTGCTACTGTTGAGTCTGTCACTTACTTTGACTGATTTATGGCATTGTCTTTCTGTTAAAATCCAACTATGTTAATTTAAGAACTCTGGGCATATAGGTCATTGTTTCTTCACTGTGCACACGTGTAGCCTATTGTATGTCAGACTGTATGTCTGTCCCACAGTCACAATCTTTTAGAAATTAGGCTGTGGAAACATTCAGGACAAAACAATGGTACATTTCCAATAACCCATCCGTTACTACATGTGGAGTCAACTCCCGCCATTTATTTCTTCCCATAGTGCGTGGCGAAGTAGCTCTGGGATGAGTGCGCGCGAAGCGCGCACGAAATTCTAGTTACTCTACAACTTGAAACAATGAAACTTCAAGCAAAGGCGCAATGTTTTTTGGGGGCAATTTATGTCGAATTCATGAATGTCAGATCATCCATCTAAAATCACTGCAGAAGCAGGTTTGAATTGTAGGCTAGTATATTATATTTGATTTTATATTTACACTCATCATGCCAATCATTTTTTAATTAAGGAATAAGTACCGCATTTTAAAAGCCACCTAAATTGTGAGTGGAAGTGGAACATGTTTCTTTCATTGTCTGTAAGCATGTCACACTATGTGCGTAAATTTGCACACACCACGCATAGACTTGGCATTTGGCTTATTGGTAGGTTAATATCCACAGTTTATCTGTAGCGGTCCGCATATTAACCTATTGTTCAAGCTTCGCACTCGGCACCAATACAAATGAAATCACCAGGCCGCACTGGACTAGTAGGCTGATATATTTATTATTGGATGCAGCAGAGCAGAGCCTTTGCTCGCTGGAGTTGATGCAACATATGATACGTTTTAAAGTTGCTAACAGTGATATATAAACATGAACAATTGGATAGATATCCGTGTAGTTTCCTACACGGATATCTATCTGAGAAATGCACAAGCTGCATTTCTCACCTAATTATAGTAAAAATGATATGCGCAAAATAAGCGGTGACATCGTCGTTTCTCAAAAGCTCCGTTTCGTATGACTACACAGATCCACTGATCCGGATATCTTTCGAAAATCTTCACTTATTTATCCGTTTCCAAAAACCTGTTTGCGTGTAGCTGAAAGACCCAAACACACAAAAAAATGTACATTTTGCAAAATATCCATATACGTGTAGCCTGGGCCTTAATCTTCACAATCAGCTTTATTGTAACATCACAGGTTTACAGAAGTAAAGAACTAAAAGAAGTGGGTGATTTTTTTGTGTGCATTGTTCCCAGTTTTTACAGGGCCCAGTTTTGAATTGTAGCCGCCCGTAAGTGCTCTTCGAGAGCGGTTTTGAAGGAGTCTAGGATTCACATTTCTTTGTTGGTAGGGCGTTCCACATTTTAGTGGCATAGGAGCTAAATTAATTTAACCCCTTGTTTGGGCCAAATCTGGGTTGCACATGGTTTGTTTAACTCCCTCTGGTGTTGGAATTGTGGACTTCCGTTGACATTAAAGACGGGTTGCAATGGCTATTTGGAGCATTGTATTTTGTAGTTTCACTCTGCAACACGCAGGTTGAGTTTGTTTGTGTGAAACACATTTTTCATTTCCATACGTCTGTACATATCTTAGTATCTTAGTGGTGTAGTGAATCTTGTAGACCAGGCCCATTGCAAGTTGCTGTTGCAGTAGCCTGAACAGTTTGAGGGGGAAAGGAGATCAAACAAGAAAAAACTAAATAAAATACATCTACATTTACTGTACATGCCGGTGGCTGAGATAAAAGGTGCGTGAGCATATAGCAGCAGATGTATGCTGTGCATGATATACTTATGAGCATTAGTTAAGGTGCTAGAAAAGTCTAATCTTCCCTTATGTTTGGACATGTCTGGTGTACCCCGGGCCCCAAGGACACAATCTCCTATTTCCTATTTCTGTTTTTATCGTCTTTCACATTGCCCTTCAGTACAGTACATGGGGTGTTCTTGGTTTTTAATTAAGTTTCACTCATCCAGTGCAGCACGCACGCACGCACGCACACAAGTGTGAAAGTCAAGTTATGTCTTCACTCTTTCCCAGGAGGCTGATAACATCAATTAAATTTTTTGAAATGACCACTTGCCTTAAAGCTCAGAGGAGTTTCTAGCAAACCAATCAAACTGACAACTACAAATTATACTACAAAGTATACTACTCTCAACGTGACTCAACAGTTTGAGGTAATGTAACCAATTATGCATGATATCCATGGTACTGTTAAATAGAGAGCTTAATTGGTTTCTTGATCATTAACAGCCTCATGAGCTTTACAATGAGCACTTGGTAAGAAGATAAATTCACACACACACACACACACACACACACACACACACACACACACACACACACACACACACACACACACACACACACACACACACACACACACACACACACACACACACACACACACACACACACACACACACACACACACACACACAGATCATGTGTCATCATGTCGTCCAGCAAGGTATGATCAATCTATGGAAGAAGGGCTATATCTATTATTAAAAAGTATTAAACCCAGCAAGACGTGTCTAAGTAGGTTAATTGCATATTAAGGTTGGCTGGACAATGGCATACATGCTACACTGACTTATATCACCAGCAGCTCAGCTTTTCACCTTAAATACCCCTCTGAAATGTCAGGAAGGTATGAAGGTATGAAATTAGACAGAGCCCAACTGTAACCTAAGCAAGACTGAAGTAGAAGGCTGAGATCATGAACTGTTCCTTTTCAGCTTAGCTGGTTCATGTCATTGGTATTCCGTTGGTTTGTGGTTGCGATTAAATACTATTGATCTGTTGGAGGCTTGGAGCCCAGTAAACTAAGCTGTTGTCTCAATTGCAGTCTCTTTAGCAGCTCTGGAGGAATTTAAAGCCCTTGGTAAAATGATGTGCGAGATCTATGCATTGCACAGCACCAGTGAAGTGACTTGCACGTTATCGCTATGCTCCAAGATCTATTGCTTTAGAGACACAGTAAGAAAATGAAACATTTCACATTTTGCTAAATTAACGGATCTGCTGAATTCATTCATCCATTATGAATATCAACCTTTGGTTGTAAAAAAGAAAAGAAATCTTCAGTCTTTAATCCCATCTGTTGACTCAGACTGCCCAAGACGGAGATGTTCCGTCTTTTAACCTTTATATTTGTTTGATATCGGCGAGCAATACACTAAAGTCTAGGAGCGTCTATTGTGCAACTTTCGAAACCACTTCTGTTCGGTCTGTCATAAAAAAGTGTTTCCCCTCCATTATAGCGGATGGGAGCCAAAACCTTCTAACACTGATATCTCTGAATCTAAATCACTGGTTTCGATTCTAATAGAAATCAGTGTTTTTGACAGCCCATCGCGGTCCCGTCGCTAGTCGCGGTATGTTTATGTTTATTGAAGAATCCCCATAGAGACACGACTGAGCCTCTAGTCTTCCTGGGGTCCTGAATAAATACAGGATAATAAGATGTACAACTAAAAATACATTATTTAAAATAAAAAACAGAACAAAATAAAAACAAATACAAAAAACAAATTCACATTATAAAAGCAAAAGAACAAATTTACAAATCACAGTTATGTACTTGGCAAATTGGCAAGGTATCTCTTGATATTCTTTTTGAAAGTAATGTTGTAATTTATTGTAGATAAGATGTTTTTGGGCAGAGCATTCCAGAGAGTTATTGACCTATATACTGTTTACCAGTGTGTTTAAGACAATTAGATGTTGGTGTTGTTTTTATTCTTATGTTGCCAGAAGCTGCTCCTCTGGTGTTGTAAGCATGTTCACAAGTCATTTTTAACTGCCAACCTATACGGCTTACAGGTGGAAATAATGTTCCGCAGTAGCATTAGAAGACTCACTGCTAATTTCTTTTCAACCATTAGCCATGCCAGATGTTCGTGCATATAACTAATACTTGTCCGGTATGAACAGTGCCAGACGAGCAATTACGGGTTCAGAGTCTTAGTCGACACTAACTCTGTTGGAACCAGGATCGAACTGTGAACCTCATGGTTTTCCCATCCAGCCGTTCTACCAGGTACTCTACCCCTGAGCCAACAACAAACCATCTAAAGAGGTTTTCAACTTGCACATATGGGGATGATAATGGTAAATGTTTTCATATCCTACCTGGTAGAAGGTCAGGAGTGGCGTGCGGCCATGTTTTGGTTCTGATCAGCTGCCAGTCAAAGTCGTCTTCCTGTCCCTGGCGGTACTCACACCAGCTGGACTCAGAGTCCTCGTCAAACGTACAGCCAGCTGGACAGAGGGAAGAGAAATGTAACAACATTACTGTATTTTTGTTACTGGACATTACTGTACTGTACATGATTGGAGGAAATAAATGTCTTGTTTCATGGTACCAGAATAAATGTTCTGTAAGGAAGAGACCTGATGATAACCATCATTAACAGCAGCACAAGATGGAACAACTCACATCACCACAGGCCCTCAGCAAATACAGTCGTAATTAAACCCATTCGACACAATCCTTCCAGATATAAGCTAAATCTCAAGCAATGGTCAGAGCCAGGCTGCAGCCTCACTAACATTTCCATCCATTCCATTTGGTTCTGTTAGCCCTGTGGAAATAATATAATATGAAAGGACAGCATTGATACAGAAGACGAGCCCGAGGAGAACATTGAGCCCAGCATCACTCAGTCTGTCAAGGTGACTCAGCTCCATATCTATACCTTCTTCTCACAGTGTTCCTTTTAGTCTTGTGAAGTTATTGTTGAATGATGGTTTCTACAATTTTCCCATAAGGTCAGTGCCTATACAGTACATGTTTAACCCATTTTGAGCGGGAACCCCTTTTGGTGCTGATCTCAGGTTAAAACGGGTTTTAAGAACCAAATTTGTGTCATCCCCTTATATAGTGAGAGGAGCCGGTGAACACCCACTGGCAAGAACTGGCACCATAATAATGTGTAATCAACACCCCCACAGTGACCTGGCCCATCTTGACCTTGGCATGGTGTTGGGGCCTCATAGTCATAGTCTCCTGCAGGGACCTTTTCTGTTCTCCAAGTGATCACTTTAAGTACTTGGCAGTAGCTCTGCTGGTGTTAAACACTCTCTCTGACTCCGTGCCAGACTCCACTATAAACGTATCCCATCTGGGGATACAGACCTTATCCTCTTACGTTGCCCAGCTTCACTGTTCTTGGGGCTTTTGTTCAGAAGCTCCATCTGTTTGGCTTAACTGATGCACTGTAGAGTACGTTTTCCCTTTGGAAAAAATAAGAATAAAACATTATTAATATGTGGCAGGCCTGCGTTCCCTTTGCAATAAACAAGCACGGCAGCACGCCTTGTGTTCCTTTCTGCATCAGCTAATTTTGGATTCTGCTGCCACTTCCACCATTCCCGCTGACAAACAAAACTCACTTCCTCCATGCCTGAAGCACTGAAGCAGGTTGTGTGTGTCAGAGTATTTAATTGGTTGTAGTGCTGTGTCCATGCAGCTGTGTGAGAATGAGACGGGGTGAGTGGTGGAGCAGGGCTCTGTGGCGAGAGAGAGACCTCCTTCTCTGCATGGAGAGAGAGAGAGAGAAAGAGAGAGAGAGAGAGAGGCCTCCTTCTCTGCATGGAGAGAGAGAGAGAGAGAGAGAGAGAGAGAGAGAGAGAGAGAGAGAGAGAGAGAGAGGCCTCCTTCTCTGCATGGAGAGAGAGAGAGAGAGAGAGAGAGAGAGAGAGAGAGAGAGAGGCCTCCTTCTCTGCATGGAGAGAGAGAGAGAGAGAGAGAGAGAGAGAGAGAGAGAGAGAGAGAGGGGCCTCCTTCTCTGCATGGAGAGAGAGAGAGAGAGAGAGAGAGAGGCCTCCTTCTCTGCATGGAGAGAGAGAGAGAATAAACTAGGAAAAGTGCTCCTCGGAGCACAGGTCTCCCGCCAGGTCAGATTATTGTGGCCTCCTGGTGGTGCTATAAATAATAGGCCAATGTGAAAAGGGAAAGAAGAAAGCCATTTCTTCTTATATGCCTTTGAGATGGCAATAATTGGACCTTCAAATTCATGATAAGGCCTTTTGTGCCAATAACGTGTTTTGCAAAAGATTCCACCATTGCAAGCTGCGTTTGTGATTTGAGGCCTTTTGTTCAAAACGGACCAATCCTGTAAACTTTGGAAGCCAATCTTAGCCAATCGGAATGGAAAATCGGACAGATCCGTCTTGATCACATGACTACAGAGATATATATATATTATTATTATTATTATTATAACTTATATAACACATTGTCATGTTGTTGTCTTTCAGCGTCCTGTTCTATGAGATAAACTAAAAGAGTGTAAGCCACCCCCTTGTGTGTGTGTGTGTGTGTGTGTGTGTGTGTGTGTGTGTGTGTGTGTGTGTGTGTGTGTGTGTGTGTGTGTGTGTCGTGAGTGAGTGCTGCTGAGTGGTTGTTTGGCATTTACTTCTAAATGAATACAAATAGAATGCATGTCAGCTCTGCACTTAAGTGTGCTTTTCACGACAACTGAGAACATGTGATACATAACCAAGAAAGGAAGAAACATAAATAAACACGTGGGAGCTTTTTGAGTGGTATGTAATTGCCGCTCATCATGATGTGTACAGTTCTAAAGCATTGTTCTGCCAACAGACACACGATCAAACCACAGATGGGTCGACCTCTGGACTCACAGGCCCAAAATAACATCAGTGAGAGAAGCTGTCACGGCTGACAAGTCTCTCAGGACCGGAGAGGGGATAAATACTGTAAATCTGTGCGAGCGAATCGATTGTTCTCCACTTTAAAAGGTAGAAGAGGCCATTTGTAGAACAAGAGCTGCAGAGGAGACTAGCAGGCCTTGGACATGTGGAGAGTTTGATGTCAGCGTCACACCACGCCCAGACACTCCCCAAACAACTAGACTTCCACATGGATTGATGGGATACTTGTTGAATAGGACAAAGGCACATTGTACAGATTATGTTTATATAACCTCAATGACAGTGGTGGAGAAGTTTAGTTTAATACTGTTTTATATCGTTTTAAATCATTGGCTTTTATTTGTATTTATTTATTTTTGCAAAAACTGTGAAGTTTCCCTTTAAAGAGTGCAATTGTTTGGCTCTGGGGGAAAGCTAGTGGGGGATAGAACACACTACAGACACTGGGCCTCATGCGGCAACCGTCCTTAAGAAGTTTTTAAGAGGAAATGTGTTCTTAGACCCACGTTTTTAAGAAAGTTTTGGGATCCCTCAATGTTTTCTTAACTGTGATTTGTTCGTAGGTAAGAACAGAATCTACGCACACTGTGGAGCACTCATAGGCCCTCATTTATCAATTGAGTGTAAAATCTGCCCCAAATTCGAGTGTAGGTTTTCTGTGTCTGAGAACAAATGAAAAGTGTATTGTGAAAATTTCACTTATAGTCCACCACCATAGAGTAACATTTATCCTAGAAGTGGGATAGTACGGTATATATAAATTGTATACAGTATCATTCATTTTGTCCTAGAGGTAGGGATAGATTTAGAAGCTATGCGCTGTGAGGAGGACTCTAAAAGGAGGAGAGGAGGGTGGATTGAAGTAACGGTTGGATGTGAATGATGATGGGACGTCATGCAAAATAAGTTATTTTCAAAGAAGTAGGGTGGGTTTCTCATCACGTTTCTTTACGTTTCATCATGCGTCTAGAATGTAGACTATTCACAATTACACTGACTACCAGAAGCACACTGATTAAAGCAGAGTAACCATAGATACTCAGATATAATGAACATAAACCTGCCTGTAGCTCTGCCTGGATACCTTCACATTTCTCAGAGATTGTCTTTCATAAATGGGAATATGAACAGTGAAGGATGAGCAGATTATCTGCCAATTACTCTGTCCTCGTATTATTGTCAGTGTAGATGCCTATTGTTCTTTTCTTTCTTTTTTACTTCAGTGGTTCATGGTAGAATCTGCCCTCATTCCTCCGATTTGTTGCTTTGAAACATGAGCTAGCTGTTCATACTTATGAATATTAATTGGCTGGTAAGGATATAAAAATAACATTGAGCATAAAAATAACACTGGCAATTCTCCTGTAGACAATAAACAGTAAACAATTTTCAATTATCCAAAGTCAGAATATTTTACTTGTACATTGACTTGAGTACTGTGTAGTAGAGGCGAAAAAATACATTTGAAGGATCACAATTACACCAAAATGAAATACAAAAGGAACTATTAATAACTAGAACTGCACTCTGCCGAGTGCATACTTGCTTGTTGCACACTAGTAGGCCATAAATGGCCTACTAGTGCGCAAGCAGAGCGCGCAAGTACTTTCGACCGCTGGAAACTATCACATCTCAGTATCTCTGTGAAGGAACGTTTGAAATGTATAATCATTACGTGTAACTATTTGCTACCTAACTACTTTTTTACAGAAAAATGAATCATTGATATGTGATGAAAAAAAAGGTATATAAACTGGTATATAAACTAAAATATATTATACAGTATAATTATTTTATTACTTATTGTAAATTGTCAATTGTTTTAAATGTATTTCATTTTGTACTATAGTGATCATAGAAATCATGATCAGAGTAATATGTGTCTCTAACTTCAATTTCTGTAATAATACTTTCAAAATTTGTTGAAATATACATGATCTAAAATACTTCCGAAATCTGTAGTTGGATTTGTATCTCAGTGATGACGTAAGAGAAATGGTCATCTGTGTAATCTGGTCCCACCAGATACAACATTACGTCATCGTTGTGAACTGGGACCAGAGTACATGGTGTGTATATGACGTAATGTTGTAACTTGTAACTTGTAACTAGTCCCAGCAAACCAGGCACAGACTGTATGTAGTTGTTCTAGTTACAACTACATACAGAGTATGAAGTTGTAATTTGATTAGCAGTATACTGTGGTTACTTGGTTCCAAAAAGTGAAGACAAGTTTTCTTCAACAGTAAATCTGTGCCTGGTTTGCTGGGACTAGTTACAACATTACGTCATCCTTGAGAGAGTACATGGTGTGTATATGACGTAATTACTTGCGCAAGCAGAGCGCGCAAGTAATCGTTTCGCTTGGTCTCTTCGAAGTGAAGACAAGTTTTCTTCAACGGTAAATCTGTGCCTGGTTTGCTGGGACTAGTTACAACATTACGTCATCCTTGAGAGAGTACATGGTGTGTATATGACGTAATGTTGTAACTTGTAACTTGTAACTTGTAACATTACGTCATATACACACCATGTACTCTCTCAAGGATGACGTAATGTTGTAACTAGTCCCAGCAAACCAGGCACAGATTTACCGTTGAAGAAAACTTGTCTTCACTTTTTGGAACCAAGTAACCACAGTATACTGCTAATCAAATTACAACTACATACTCTGTATGTAGTTGTAACTAGAACAACTACATACAGTCTGTGCCTGGTTTGCTGGGACTAGTTACAAGTTACAAGTTACAACATTACGTCATATACACACCATGTACTCTCTCAAGGATGACGTAATGTTGTAACTAGTCCCAGCAAACCAGGCACAGATTTACCGTTGAAGAAAACTTGTCTTCACTTTTTGGAACCAAGTAACCACAGTATACTGCTAATCAAATTACAACTACATACTCTGTATGTAGTTGTAACTAGAACAACTACATACAGTCTGTGCCTGGTTTGCTGGGACTAGTTACAAGTTACAAGTTACAACATTACGTCATATACACACCATGTACTCTCTCAAGGATGACGTAATGTTGTAACTAGTCCCAGCAAACCAGGCACAGATTTACCGTTGAAGAAAACTTGTCTTCACTTTTTGGAACCAAGTAACCACAGTATACTGCTAATCAAATTACAACTACATACTCTGTATGTAGTTGTAACTAGAACAACTACATACAGTCTGTGCCTGGTTTGCTGGGACTAGTTACAAGTTACAAGTTACAACATTACGTCATATACACACCATGTACTCTGGTCCCAGTTCACAACGATGACGTAATGTTGTAACTGGTCCCAGCAAACCAGGCACAAACCTACGGTTGAAAAAAACTTGGCTTCACTTTTTGGAACCAAGTAACCACAGTATACTGCTAATCAAATTACAACTACATACTCTGTATGTAGTTGTAATGTGATTTGTAATTTGTAAATCTGTGCTTGGTCTGCTGGGACCAGACTACACAGATGACCATATCTCTTACGTCATCACTGAGAGCTAGTCATACATATACACACCGTGTACTCTGGTCCCAGCTCTCAAAGATGACGTAATGTGGTATCTGCTGGGACCAGATTATACAGATGACCATTTCTCTTATGTCATCACTGAGAGCTAGTCATACATATACACACCATGTACTCTGGTCCCAGCTTTCAACGATGACGTAATGTGGTAACTGGTCCCAGCAAACCAGGCACAGACTTACCGTTATATAAAATAAGC
Source organism: Protomyctophum bolini (assembly GCF_963924005.1). Lineage (NCBI taxonomy): Eukaryota > Metazoa > Chordata > Actinopteri > Myctophiformes > Myctophidae > Protomyctophum > Protomyctophum bolini. The sequence goes on along the minus strand of NC_137878.1, from coordinate 33,975,956 downwards.
CCAATACCAGCATCACAAGACAAGCCCTTACATGGAACCCACAAGGCAAAATAATAATAATAATAATAAAATAATTATACTGTATAATATATTTTAATTCAGTTTATATACCTTTTTTTTTCATCACATATCAATGATTCATTTTTCTGTAAAAAAGTAGTTAGGTAGCAAATAGTTACACGTAATTATTATACATTTCAAACGTTCCTTCACAGAGATACTGAGATGTGATACTTTCCAGCGGTCGAAAGTACTTGCGCGCTCTGCTTGCGCACTAGTAGGCCATTTATGGCCTACTAGTGTGCAACAAGCAAGTATGCACTCGGCAGAGTGCAGTTCTAGTTTGTAACTAGTTACAACATTACGTCATATACACACCATGTACTCTCTCAAGGATGACGTAATGTTGTAACTAGTCCCAGCAAACCAGGCACAGATTTACCGTTGAAGAAAACTTGTCTTCACTTCGAAGAGACCAAGCGAAACGATTACTTGCGCGCTCTGCTTGCGCAAGTAATAATAATAATATTTAATTAAAAAAATGAATTGTAACGCACTTTACATTTGAAGCAAATCTCAAAGTGCTACAACAAGGGGAAAAAATGACTAAATATTTAAAAGGACTAACCTAATCCAAACAATTAATGCATTTCGATCAGTGGTCACCTATACACAGCTAAAAGGTTTCAAAAGCACACATCTACAAGTCCTTGTTAAAAAGGAAAGTCTTTAGTCCAGAAACCAGAATGTTCTGATTGAGTCTTCTGTTTAGTTGCAGATAAAGCGTGGTTGCGGTTTGATTTACATTGAGGCGAGTGCAGACCATGTACAGTATCAGCTTCTTGACAAGTTTACTTATTGCAGAGGAGGCACTACTGTATAAACACTCCTCATCAATAGAGAGCCAGCAGCAGTGGCCTCATCCAACCCCTGAATCTTTATAAAATACCAACCACATTTTACCCACCGGAGTAGACAATTAATTTGACCTCTTTTCGACCCAGCAGTGTGTGTGAATGTGAAACAGTTTGGGATGGGTGAAGCGAGGTTGTAATCTGGCCAAAAAGAAAATAAATACAAGTTATTCTACCCTTGACTAAAGCAACACAGCAGGTAGATTCATTTATCAGCCAACAATTTTTTCCGGTGGAAAAGGGAAGTAGCCACTGTGTCCAGTGCAGATACATCTCATTAGTGGAGCCTCTATCCCTTCAGTATATTATTCTGCTTTTCCACATTCTGCCTCCACTAGAGACAAATTAAGTTTCTCTCATCTCCCACAATCGAAATGCACTCTCTAAAAACCCACCAGAACTGCTTAACCGGTGAATTCTATTGTTAGAAAGGATAACAGGAGAGGGAGCTATGAATGGAAGATGATGAATAAAAACAGACCTTTTTTTCAGCAAGGCTAAAATCTGCCTTATAATCTTCTATTCCTGCATTACTTCACGGTTCACATAGATAAAATCAGCACAATTCCGTCCAATTTAGCACAACGCTCTTCTTATCCAGTGTGACTGACAAAGTGCAACATCGGAATGGCATGAACTAGTCAACAAATTACAGGATAAATGAGCACAGTTGCACTCAAAAACCCATCGGAACTGAAACAATGAATGTTACTCACTCAGCACCAAAATCTGCCTAATTCCACACTGTTAAATATAGAGCACATCAGCACAATTATCACCAGTTGTACAAAATGCAAGAGCAGAGTAAATAGCAACCCTAGTCTACAAAATGAATGACATGGTCATTAAATGATATTGTTGTATGCTATAGTAGAGAAGAGGGACCTATGAATGGAAGCTGATGCCTTGTTTAGTTGTTTGGCTTCGGCAAGGCTAAAATCAACCTTATCAGGGTTACTTATATACATGCAGTACAATAGTACATACATGCATAGTATAATTAGCATATATAAATAGGAAACACTTGCAATGAGTAGTGCTATGGGGTGAGCTAGAGTCTTAAGGGCTGACCTACATGCATTCATTGAAAGCTTGGTCTCATTAGCAATAATACAGATTACAGAAACAGTTTTTGACCATTCTGATTTATATGAGGTTATGCAAGGTCTGCTCCTTCATAATTAATCTGATCTTGTGTAATTGTGTGCAAAAGTATTCAAATCGTAGAATACTAAATATATGAATAAATAAAACCTGACATCTTCATAGCTCACATTTTATAGTTTTTTCTTATTTGTCATTTATGTTAAAAGGCTTCACGTTGATTTACACAACATAGTGTGATTGCATTAAGTTAGCCAAACAGCCCGCGGGTTCGATGTCAATTTCCATAATAAAATGGTAAAAAATAAACGTTGAGAGTTGCTAGAAGCAGAAGTGAAGTCGGCTATGTGTCAAATGAGTGCATGTCATGGGATTTGATGAGGTTCTCTTATTTGTCTTCTTTGACTCTCTTTTTTCAGTATGCTTTGCATTGGGTCCTATGCTGCACTGCGGGTGGCCTCTGTACTGCCTGCTCTGACAAAGATCATTTTGATGTGCTTCTGCATGGAATAACAAGTGTCCACCACAGATTCAGGGAGTGAATACCCCCTCCACTCCACTCCACTCCACAGCACAGCAGGCACCTGCTCACCGAGGGGTCTCCTCTGCCCAGCTGCAGGGGCCCGACCTGCATTACTGTGAAATGGAGCCGATACTGTAAAGACCCTCACTGGGCAAACACAGCTATGAGACAGATATATAAAAAAAACCTCGTCCTCTATATATGTGCCTCAGAGGAGATCAGTGAATCGTAAAAAATGAGACACACAAGCTCAACTACTGTATGTATCAAAATATCAAAAAGACACAGAAGCAACACAAACACACAGGCAAAGAAAAAGGAACACAGTAGCTAGGCCAAAGCCTCTCTTATTATGGTAGGTGATAATAACCATAGTGATGAGAACAACGCTGTGAGAGCGATCAGTGCTCTCCAGAGAGAGTTGCACTGTCTTTACTGAGGTTTAATTACAGCTCCCCACATCCTCCCAGAGCAAACAAAGACCGGGATGCCCCCTGGAACTCTTCATAATTTCCTTCCTTCCTATGTTTCTTCCTCGTCCTCTCATTCCAGCCAGCCAAGCATTAGTCAAGGGGGAACATCAAGTATGCCTCTAATAGTAGCTTGTAAACCGTCCAACTCGTTCCGTGTAGAAAACACTCACTGACAGAATTCCTGTCCAGAAGTGTGGACATATGGAAGACACAAGAGACTTCATGACGCTTCAAAGTATGTTCTAGTTTCAGCGTAGCTACTAAAGCTCTGTGCAATATTAAAACCCCCATATATGATTATAGCAGTCCCAGGAAGAAACCCAATTATACATGAAGCTTTACCCATGAGACATTATTCAACAGTATGACATTTTCACACACACATTGCATGAAATGACTCCAGGAACAACCGCCTGGGAGAGAGGTCAGAGGTTAAAGGTGAAGCTTCGAAAGTTCGAGAATGGGTCAAGGGGATAACAGGCTTAGCTTTTTATTCGGTGAGCGTGTCCAAGGCTTAGAGAGACTTTTAGAACATCCCTGCAGGTGCAGAATGTCAGAACACTCAACCTCACCCACACATATCCACCTCCAGGTTCAGGGAGTTTCCAGAGATGTTGCAGGAAAGTACTTTGCACTCCAGTCATTACAGCTCTTCAGCACAGCAGGCTAACACATCGGCTATGCAAATATGTGACTGCTGAGCCAAGCGGAGATGAAGCAACCTCATCTCTTAAATACATATTTCCCTAACAGTAAAAGTATACCAGTATACCATTAAAAATATTTTTTCCTAAAGTTGTTTAGAGAAGCTACCGCTAATTAAGCAGCTTTTAACGGGCCAGGGGGTGTGCATTCAAAGGAGAAAGCTCAAACGTGAGCTTTCTCCTTTGAATGCAACGACCATCTCAACGTATATTTCTATTATCCTATAATCCTAGTCTGACACCGCCGCTACACTAGAGACATTCTGTACCCCAGGCCAGTGGTTCAGGGACCCCCAGGGGTGTGTGAGGGGCCACCAGGAGGTCCCTAGTCAAATGAGCAATAGTTTAATTTCACTATAGTTGAATACACTTGAAATTATTACAATGCAATAATAGGGTCCATGGCCTATTGAAAGACTATGAATGGAAAAAGGTTGAACCCCCCTGATCCTATGCTGGACATCTGCATCAATACTGTTACTGTCAGCTCCAAACAAGCCTCACCAATCCAGACAATGTCTTAGATCAGTGGTTTTCAACCGGTGGTCCGGGGCCCACTAGTGGTCCTTGAGGGGGTTCCATGTGGTCCCCAGATAAATGATGGAGAGTTGGTAACCAAATGGACCCTTATAGATCTTTAACTCTTGAGAGCGTAAAATGAAACCTGTACGGGTCCATTTGGTTTCATTGTATGATAAGAGTTACATTAATGTTAAACATCTGCATTACTTAATTTACAAGTCTACACAATTAGATTTCTTTTTCTTTATCAACTTTTGCCAACAGTATGGAATTGTGTGTCAACGACAGAATATTCTTTAGTTTTGGGTCTGAGACGCTAAATCGCATCAAATGGTGGTCCGTGGCTCAAACCTCAAATGCTGAATAAATAATGGCGCTTGATATGAAAAGGGTAGAAAACCAATGTACTAGATCTAAAGTCACCACTAATAAAGATGTACTACGCAGATGTACATATAGATGTATAAGAGCTCTACTGGCAGCCTGCGTTAACATGCGTACGGACATGTCCTGTTCCGTGGGCGGGACGTGAAGCCTACACACACCCTGGTCCTCCTTCAATGGGCCACACAAGCACATAATTGAACCTAACCACATTCACACTGAACCACCACTGATCTGATGAGTACTGCTAGCTCACTGCAAAGCAGTTAGAAATAAGGTGGTGTAGAGCAAGAGGAACAAATTAAAGTGGCCTGGTGCTGCATGTTAATAGCGGTAATAGAGACTGAGAGTTAAGGGCCTTTCAAACGTGAAGCGATATAACGCGCCTATAGTTCATTTTCAATGAGACAAGCGCTTTTGCGCGGAGCACTGGGGAGCAGTCGCGGTGCGACAACGCAAGCGTATTTACATGAGTGTGGTCCCGTGAATTTGTTGTGCGGGTGCTCGTCACGTGCACATGCCCGCGACTCACCAGACCTGGATACTGTTTAGCTTTTTTTACGCTTGCGTTGTTGCGCCCCTCTTGAGCAAACCTGGAGGAGACCGGTCATTGATCGAGGTAACAACACCTGCGTTCCTCGCTTCCCGTTTGAAAGGCCCTGAACACAGTGATCACACTGCCCAAATGGATCTGGTCAGAGGGCAAACACAACTCTGGACTCTGGAGTGGTTATATAGAGAGGCTGGGGTGTGTATATGTGCAGTGCGTGCATGCTTAAGCATGCACAGTAGCTTATGTGTGCATCTTTCAGACCATTAAGCAAGGAATGAAAGTTTAAGATAGGGTAATAACTAGTATGACACTTAAGCTGCTGTAACGATAATATTTTAATCATCTCTATCTGGCCCACTATATCCAATCCATATTTAACTGCTCACACACTCTGTAGAGCTGCCAGGATTTGATAAGATCTGGCAACAGAACGTGGGTCACACAGTAAACACATCAGCGTGTTCTTTGTTTAGCACCACTTGGCACCTGGCCACAAGTGGATCTGGTATAAGAAATAAATATGTTATGAGTGTGCTTGCTGGCTAGCGAGCCCACTAATAACATCAATCATTAAAGTAATGTATGCACAGACTTTTGCTGTATGTGTCTGTTGTTTGCAAATGCATACTGTATGTGTATGCACCCCTGTGTTTGCATGTATTCACAGACAGACGTGTTGGGCTCCATGTCAACCACTTTTCCCCTCTGGGTGCAGAGAAGGCAGGGTGCATCTCTGCACCCATATGTCTCTTGTCTTGTTCAGAGTGGCCGCGTCGACGGCAATGAGTGGAAAAATGTCTTGAAGATAATAACAGCACCTTCCAAGTAGCATCAAACTTCTGATGGAGGTGGTCTCAGCAGCACGACCTCGATAGGAGATTCACTGTGACAAGACGAGCCATGAAGCCACCAGCAGATGGCTGGAGCCAGGCAGCGGTGCACAGAGCGTGACAAGAAGGACCCGTGTCACTAGTCGGCCCATCAAAGCCCAGCGGAGGAGCAGCACTCATGGGTGATAATGACCACAGGCCTCCTGTGTAGCAGCAGAACAAGCAGCCGGAAGGAGAAATTAACCATGGAGGAAATGAGCCAGAGCGAGGGGGGGATTGGAGAGTCAAACTGGTCTCACATCACTAACTCCCACACCTCTCTCTCCCTCCTGGATCTTTTTAAGCATGCAACACAAGAAGGAACATCTTTGTTTTGCCTTGAGAGCAGTGGTTTCCTCTTTCCTCTCCCGAGTCCCCACTTTCATCTCTCTCATCCTTCCAGTTCCATCTCCCCATCCTTCTCATTAGATTGGGTGGTATCATTATTTCATACATTCCTATCACTTCACATACGGGCATACGGTAAATGACGGTATTTAAAAGCTGAGCTGCTGGTGATAGAAGTCATTGTAGCATGTATGACATTGTCAAGCCTACAATACTGTGTCTAATATGCAATTAACCCACTTAGAGAAGTCTCGCTGGGTTTAAAAACGTATGAACCATAGAATAATTAACAGATAAGAAATAAGAGTACTTTTTCAATAGATTGAATAAAATTATGTATATAATAAACAGATTTTGTAGTTGGAAAAAAGTTGTCTCCGTCTGTATTTTTAACATTATTGAAAAGCCTACTGCTATATATCGTAATACTACCTTCATACCACCTAAGACTTGAGTCGTGACAGAAGAATCAGCCCAGGCTTGCACATCCAATGTGTCTGTGTGGGCATATAGGTTGTGTTTGTGTCCATGCATGCAGTTGGTGTGCGTGCGTGCGTGTGTGCGTGCATGTGCATGTGCAGTGTGTGCTTGTGTGTGCACACGCCTGCAAGCACAAAAGCTACAACTGGGGTTGTGCCTGGCAGACGTACAGTGGAGTGAAAACTAACATGATCATCATCTTAGAGACTAGTATAAAGAAAAGCAGCATTATCAGAAAGCCTCCAGAGGTCTAATCAACACAAAGCGCCCCAGCACCGCTTCCTCACACACCACTGACCACATTGTTTGGCTCCAATAAAAAGCAAATAGTTATGGCAAAACAAAATAATACAACAAAGAGTGTGCACAAACATATGGGAAAAGAGAACAGAAGAATATTACTTCATCATTGTGGGCAGACATTCCTCACAAACACAAACCTTTGATATTTCTTTGATCTTTGTTTGATCTTTGTAGATTTCGATATACTGTAAGAAAACTTTCAATTTCACCCCTAAAGAAGCAATAACATTAAAGCTCAGTTGAAGATAAATATTACTCTCGGGGCTGCTCATTCCATTATTTCCATATTCATGATAAATATTACATATTATATTATATCTCTCGTTCTCGAATAGTTTATGTAGCAATCATTTACCGGTATGTGTTCTTCTCCTCCAAGCTCTACTTCAAAAATTTGATCCCACGATTTTTGTAACCCATTTTTTTCACCCAGTGTCAATTGTCTAATCGTAATCCTGGGTGCTACACTCCCTCTGCCAACCTGGGGAGAGCATCGGACTGACCTCATGCTTCCTTTCTCTCCAGGCGCTACTTAAATAAAATGAAATAGTAGAACAAACCAGGCAAAAAAAAGAAGAAATAAAAGAACATAAATGTGTTTGTGACTGCACACATGCAATTAAAGGGCTAAATAAGAGCAGTTGCAATTCACATTGGCATAATTAGGGTCCAAGGATCCCCCAGAGCAAGGGGGAAGTAAGATACTGTCTGTATGTATCTGTAATAATGCATGAAATCTCTGTGAGTCTGTCTGTCCCCCCCCCCCCCTCCGTCTGACCGATCAACCTAACACTTGGCGTGTGTATCACAGATGGCCAGAGAAGTGAAGTGAATTGCCTGGTGGTCCGTTATGTGTTGGTCGTCCAGAAAAAGGCTGAAACGACTGAAAGAACTGTCCAATTAGTTTCAACACACACCTGCTCCACATGTGGAAAGGTCATGAGTGAAAGAAACATGTGTCTGTATGTCTCTCTGCATACAACCTGCTACAGTATAGTGTCAAAAGTCTTGTGCACGTTGCTGTCAGGAGGCCATTCTGTACAGCCACCAACTCATCACCCCTCATCAGAAGGTCAATGATGACATATTGCCAACATGTGTCTGATTACCTCCAATCACCCTCCATCCCTTGCTGATTTCCTGCAAAATCTCAAATGTAAAACTGTCCAGGACCCCCAGGGTTTACACAGCTGGCGGAGTGAAATTACAGAAAGAGAGCACAGACACATTTAGCAGAGAGAGGAAGTGGAGGTGAACTTCACAAGTCACCAGGAGTGATGAAGTCCAAGGTGTTTTTTCATGCATGTGTCACTGTCACTGTTCTTGTTGGATTTTAACAAGTCTGTAACAGAAGGCTGTGAGATTTTAATAATAGCAGTTTGTCTAGGTGGTTGTTGATTAATTTAATAGCTTACAACCGTCATACACAGAAGGGTTGAAGGACAACGAGGATTAAAAAAATACAGTAAAGTCATTACTTCTAATCTAAAAACATAGATGTGACATACTGTACTGTACTGTACATGAATAAAACCTTCCATTATTGGTACAAACTATAATAAATAAATAAATTAAACACGCTCAATTGAGTGAACCTTTAATATAATCAATAGCATTGATTTATAACCCAAAAATAAATCTAAAACCTAAAACATTGAGTTAGGTGGTTTCTTCCATCGATCTTCTACCCTCTCAAGGGTAGACAGGATTTAGTAAAAATGCCTTGAGCCTCTCTGACCTGCAGTAAATTGAAGGAACCATACATTTAGCAATTGTACACCATGATCAGCCCATATTAGTGACCTGCGAAATAATCGACAGAGCTGTCAAATATTCAATTTAGCTGATGGTCATCTGATTGTGGCATCCCTAGTTACAAGTCACTCTATAAACAGGCAGGAGGAAGGCACTGGAGCAGCTCAGACAGTTTAAGCCTTTTTATTCAACATGATGCAGGCAATAAAATGACAACGTTTCGATGCATCGATCACATCTTCGTCAGTGTGTGATGTGACAGATGATGTGACAGATACATCAAAATGTGACAGTACTTGGTTTCCAACTTTCCACAGTAGTGGGTGTAGCATTTGTTAGTGGCTGTACTCTCCAACATTCTAGCAACTACCTTGCATATTATACAAACGGTGTCTGGTATGTTGAAACTATGTAGGCCTACACAAAGCCCTGCTACGTGACTGCAAGCTGCAAAAAACAAATTATAATTATAATTATAATAATACTTGACCTGTGTTTGTCTTGAATGACATGTTCTGAGAGGGGAATTAAAGAAATCCAATGTGAAAAGGAAACCCCAGCTAAGTATGCATGTAACTAAAGTTTGATGTGTCTCATTTTCCAGCATAGCCACCTGTGACTACATTAAAATGTTGTTTTCTCCTATTTCATAAATGAGTTCTTCCTGGTGCCAGTCAGGGTAGACTTAATGTGGCACTTGGTTCGTCTCAGCGGCACAGATTGCCAAGTCTGTGGATGCTGTTGGCAGAGGGAAACCAATCTGCAATCCTTCTCTGCTATGTAACATCTGAGGCCATTAGCCGTCACTTCCAAATCGGCAGCAGCTTCTTTGTTCATGAAATATTCTTACCTTCGGCAATGAAAAGGCTCTCAGAGTTTATTTCAGGCCAGAGACACAGAGAGGCCCCAGGGGGCACATCAGGGGCCACATCAGCCTCAATTAATCTCTGTCAGCAGCACTTGGACAATGTTACCTATACCTGTCCCTTTTCAGGGTTGAGTTTAATGGGAGCAGGTGGCTTTGACTGGACTGCCATGCTGCACTCACATTTATATATATTCTATGGCACGGACCCTGTAGTAAGCCTGAAGGTGGAGGGAATTATTGATTTACATTTATTCAGCCATACAATGAGCAGCTTTTACAATTCCATCTCTCTCTGTCCTGCCTTCTTCAAGCATAGTGTTCTGCCAATGTGGTTCACTGATATGAAGTAGAGATAGACCGATTGAGTCGGGCCGATATATCTGTCATTATTTGACTCTTTTTAGGTCATCGGTATCGGAAATTAGTGTCGAGATTTGAACCTGCCATTCATTCACTGCCGGAGTAATAAAACACCCACACACACCTGGGACATTATAAGAAGAGACTGAGAACATAATGTTTTGAGAATGGCATTTCAAATGTAGATACAGTAGTTGTATCTGCAGCTCCAGAATTTAACAGTTTGTCACTTAAACAATGACATGGACGTAATTACATTCTACTAATGACCTGCCCCGTGGAACAGCCAACGAGGAAGGCAGAATTAACAAAAATAAGGAAAAATGCAACACCCTCCTCGGTTAAAACTAATTGTCCCAGGAGAGGATCATTATCTCTGGGTCTTTTTCCCTGGCAGCTCCTGGTTGTAACTACTAGGACAGCACAATATATCATCACATTGCATGTTCTCCCTGTGTCCCCTAGGGTAGATACACTCACAAAAAACATGCAGTAATCCTGTTCTCTATACTGCATCCCCCTGGCCAGCCAGGCGCCTGATGGAGGGGAAAGGAAGTGTGGGGAAAGGAAGAGTATGTGGTGGTGGTGTGGTTTGTTTTTACGTCCGGAGACTCCTGTCCTGTCCAGGACAGGCTTCAGACGCACCTACTCAGGAGACTCGGCTCGGACCTGAACTGAACCTATTTGATTTGGCGTTGGGAACCCGTTGTGACCGCATGTCCTTGCTGACGTCAACCCCAAATTCTCACTCTCTCTCTCTCTCTCTCTCTGAACTGTTCCAGCAGATAATTCTACTTTCCCTGGCCAGCTCTAACTGGGAGTTTCCGAGGCATTTTCAGGCCAGCATGGCGATACATTCCCCCCACCTGGTCCTTGGTTGGCTCTGTGGTCTATTAGCTGGGCTAGCCTGGAAAACCTCTCTGAGGAGACGCCCAGGATGCATCCTTACCAGGTGCCTGAACCGCCTCAACTGGCTCCTTTCTACGTAAAGGAGCCAGTGAGCCACTACACAGATAATGGAGTGTCAGCGCCCACGGGCTAATTAACTGGACACTAACTGCTCCGTCTGGACACTTAATACTTCCAGTTGAAGACTGAAGATTCCACCAGTGATTAACGGAGACCCTCCCACCAACATCAGTCGTGCAGACGTGCACACTGATGTGAAAGACTGTTTCCCCCCCCCGACTGTTCAGGGGAGAATAATTAATCGTCAAGTTAATCGGAACACAGGGGTCACTGTTGTCACTTGACGACAGCATAGATCTGGTCGCCAGAGTCTTCTGCTTAGTAGCACACTGTTATTCATTCATTTAAGATGAAGCAAAACAGAAATCTAACAAATCTGGACCTGGCAGGTTCTAGCTTGTTTCATGTCATTTTTCATGTCCTCGTACTTCTTTCCCCTTCTATTCTATTCTACATTGGTGAGGGATATGCTATACAATGGCGAGCATGGTCGCTCCGCGCACTCAGTATGTACCTATTGGTTGCTAGCCTTAGATGTTATCTTCTCTTTTCTGTATCTGCCCGGCATGTGTTTTATTACTGCTGTGCTGCTGCTTTTGGCAACTGAATGTCAATCCATCTACAATGTATTTCTAATGAGGACACATTGCGGCAAGAGAATCTCTGTCTGGAGATAGGGACATAAAGATCATCTCAAGCCTCTGGCCGGATTCTCTGATAAAATAACTAAAATTGATTTCTGAAGAGAACTAGAGGCTTTTAATCTCCTTTGTCAGAAAAGGTGACGATTTCTCACATTACACTATAATGAAACTGCATGGTTCAACTATTTTAGAATTTGGACCCTAAATAAGCAGGAAATGGGCTGCCATAACCTTGTTCTGCATGAGGAAGAGTGGCTGTCAAGAGTCCTGAAAAGATGTCTGTCTGATTTAGAGTCTCGGCTCAGTCGTAGATTTCTTTTTTTTATTATCTAACTGAATCTATGGACTGAAGCAATAATGAAAAATGTTCAATGGATACAAATCCTGCACACTGCTCTTGCTCAGCAGCTTTTACAGAATGTGTGTGTGTGTGTGTGTGTGTGTGTGTGTGTGTGTGCGTGTATATAATAACAAGGCCCTTGGCTTCATACCTGAATTTAATTACCCAAACATTTTTACATTGGAATTTAATTAACATGGTTGTATGTATAACCTTTAATTAAGCTGCCCTGAAAGCAGAATTCAAAAGCTGCCCTCAGAGCAGCACATTAAATGAGATGTATGTGACTTTGTTATAGTCCGAAGGCACATTATGTCAGTCGAGGAGATGTAGTTGGCCCTTATTGGGTGTTTTAATATTTTCTAATATGGCCCCCTTTGAAAAAAGTTTGGACACACCTGCAGTAAGGGAATGAAGGTTGACATGACAATAATGGTACCGGTCCAGGGCTGATGGAGGTACTTTCCACTGAGACACGTTTCTCTGCATCAGACATCCTGTTTAGACACCCAGACACATAATGGCATGGGAGACAATAAGCTCCCACACATCTAATCCTTACCACAAACTGTACACAACTCAGTAGAGTTAGGACAGGGGTTTAAAGGTCAAATCACATAGAGAATAGGATATGAGCTATTATGTACTAATGTAGGTGGGGGTTGTATTGGTATTCACATCACCTACATAAGTCACACAGAAGACAGAAATAATATCTGTTCATACAGTAATATACTACCGGTATATATGTGATTTTACACACTGGGACTGGGTGGTATCAAGGTAATACCAAGGTGATGGCTGAACTTAACCTGCTACTGTATGTCCTGAGGTGAGGGTTCAAATCCACACACAATACATCAATCAAGCGATTGCTCGCTGCAAGGTCATCATATAGCTCTGGTAAACTCTCCGTTCTCTTGACTTCCTCCATTCATCATGACTAACCTCGGAGCGAGACAGCAGACGAGGATGATGTCTCCTCCCTCCATGCACCGCCTGCCACCGTGTCAACTTTATATTTAAGTTGAGATTTTCAGGACACTGATCACTGATGTCCCAGAATAGGAGCTGAGCTCATCCCACAGTCACAAGAGGGGCCATTAACTGAACATATAGAAACAGTGTGAACATAGTTACAGTGTGTGTGTGTGTGTGTGTGTGTGTGTGTGTGTGTGTGCGCGCGCACGCTCACACACACACACACACACACACACACACACAATTCTGGGGCAAACATTCTGTAAAAGCTTTCGGCAAATAAATTGGTGCAGATGGAAAACTGACTACTACCCTGCTAACTATCACATGTTCATCAAGACACATGACGGTCCTGAGGGAACTGAAGCTGCTCAGAGAGACAGTGTGCAGGATTTGTATCCATTGAACATTTTTCATTATCGCTTCAGTCCATACTCCATAGACACCGTTTGGAAAAATGAACTGCCTCCCTAGAGTATTTCTGAGTTGAGAAAGAGGATCAAGGCGACGGGCCATGAAAATACTGTATATAGGTTGCTCTCTCGCTCTCTCTCTCACTCACGTGTTCTCTTTCTTCTATGCCTTTCTCAATCCTCATAAAACATAGTCAGCAAGGATATATCCACACGGAGTAATTCAGTCCATGTGTGCATGTGATGGTGTCAAACTTGACTTCACAGTGCATTACCTTGGAAAATTGAGCTGTTCCTACTTCTTCTAAATGGTCTCTAAAATAGTCGTATAGTCGTATTGCACATTCATGAGGACGTGGCTGCATGTTTAGAGGTGTGCGTCTCCCTCTCTGCTCTGATACAGATAGTCCCACAGACGGAGCTCTGCCACAGGGACCATGCAGCTGGGGACAGTGGCTCCCCTGTATTCACACTGCAGGACAACTAGCTCTCTATGCTTCACTCCCCATACAGTAACCACCCTCACCTGACCCCCCATCAACCACAAACTCTCTGCTCAATCATAACCTCCTCTCCTCTTTTTTACATGTTGTCAGTTCATCTTATTTTTCTCTACTTCCGCGCCTCCTTCTCTGTGATAATGAGGGCGTGGGGGGTGGTCTTGCTTCTGTGCTCTCGTCTCTCAATGAAAGCAGACATGGTTTAAATCCTGCAGCAGCGCCCCGTCACTGGAGCAGATAGTCACTGTACCGGAATTAATCCGGGAGCCGGCAGGTCTCACCCTTCAATGGACCCACACCCTGAAACCAGAACCAAAATCACAAAACCGATGAACCCAGAAGCCTTCCCTCAACACGCCTTCACAAAGGATGATTTCAGCTGCCTAATTAGCTAGAAAGACATCCTCCTTCCCCCTCCAAGTTCCTGCTACAACACCCCACACACACTGAACAAGGATTTCACATGCCACTGATTTAAGACGAGATACGAGGACACTGGCTTGAAATTGTGTTTTCTCCATAGCATATTGAAATGGCAACATAATTAAAGGGCCACTTCACCCCCTTTGCCACCAGATCTTATTTTAATGATGTTTGGGAGACAAGAAACACTTTCCTGGGGTTTTTAGATATTTTAGTATTTCAAAGTGCCAGTGATGTCACACTGGTCTCACTTCCTTCCTGGAGTACATGTTGTCCCAGTAAGACAGCCTTCTCCCTCTCTACAAAGTAGGGTGAGTGCAGCAAAGCCTTATGGTCATTGTAGTAATCCAGCAGTGAGACCTGTGTCCATGACATCACAGACATCACAGACAGTAGCAGTCTTTTTTTCCTTTTTTGCAAAACTTGGCAATATGGTAGAGGGCTATGCCAAACAGTGAGGATGCGCAGCCCATGGTCATTGGCCAAAGGGTGGCGCTATAGGACTCAATTGAAAATGCAAACTTTTAACAGGCATAGCTCATGAACTGCTTGATCGTCAGCAATAAAACTTCTACATACATTGCATCTCCTCATGCCGAACAACTTTCGTGTTCTGACTTTTGACCTCTGACCTTTAGAGTCATTTTGCAACAGTTGCACCAAAATGTCTACACTTTGGACACAGACAAAAATTGTGAGTAAATTGTTTGGCTCATTTTTTAATGAGCCAATGAAAATTGCAGACAAAAAATATATAGCTGCAAGCAGCAATACGAGGGGCCAAGGAATGCAGCAATAAGAAAAAGACTATGCAATACGCACAATAAGCGGGTCTATTTGGGGTACAGCTGCAATACCACTGGGTCACCTAAAGTGGCATTGTTGAGCAGCCTGAAAGAGCCAGTCATACTGAGCACTACAACTATAACTGCAGCCAGCTGTGTAGGGGCAGCGGTGGCTCAGGGGTAGAGTGGCTGGATGGTAATAGCAAGGTTGCCAGTTCAAACCCGGACTCCCCCAGAGTTAGTGTCGAAGTGTCCCTGAGCAAGACACTGAACCCCTAATTGCTCCTGATGTGCTGGTTGGTTGGCCTTGCATGGTTTCCGCTGCCATCGGTGTATGAATGTGTGTATGAATGGGTGAATGTAATGCACAATCTATGTAAAGCGCCTTGGATAAAGGCAATATATAAATGCACCATTTTACCATTTGTGTTGTTGAGCAGCCTGCACTGCTCAGTTCATAACGGGTGTGATTTATTTTATTGCTTGGCCCTGTCTTATCGCTGCTTGCAGCTATATTGTTTGCTTTATGCAGAAAGCGTACTTCCTACAGCACAACACAAATGTATTTCACATTAAACCGTTTTGTTAGCCCTCTCTCTCTCTCTCTCCGACTGACAGTTTCAATGAACAGCAGGTATTCCAGCTTGGTACAAAGTGGGGGTTGGGGCGATATGAAAACAATACATAAACCTGTCCTACATTCTCCTGCATGTGATTAGAGACCTGCCGTGGAGATTTATATGAGTGTACGAATTATGAGGTGTTTGGTGTGGGTCAAAGAACAGAAAATGAAGGATAGGATTGAGTTTGACGTTCTCCTTGTCCTTCCTCATCCTCTCCTTCCTCTTAAACAGAATGCTCCTGGAGTGGTGTGTGTGTGTGTGTGTGTGTGTGTGTGTGTGTGTGTGTGTGTGTGTGTGTGTGTGACAAATAACTTGCCTACACAGTCTCTGTGGAGCTGCCATTTCTTACTGCAGAGGAAGGATTTCTTTTCAGCTTCATAAATGCACATAAATGGTGGAAAAGTGCTAAATACTAAATAAACGAGAGAAGAGGATGAACAAAAAAAGCAACCAATGGCATGCAATCTTTTGATTGAGTTAGCAGGAAGCTTTCTGCTGCTCTCATCACTTTTCTAGGTCAACGTTCCAGAGCCTGTGCTTAAAGATCTCACACAACAACATATGCCAACTGTCCAGGTTTTTACACAAGGGCAACAAAGTAGACCCGCCTGCTGTTGTTAATGCCTGCTGGGGTTATCCCTGCATCATCATCTCTGTCTGGTCTCTCTACCTCTCTCTCCCCCTCTCCCTCTCTTTCTCTCTAACCTGCTCATTGATGCTGACATTATGGTTGCAGACCCAGGAGGTCACAGGGCCACGACATGTGAAGAGGAAGG